>NW_024412388.1:84969610-85068061 GCF_014898765.1 Herpailurus yagouaroundi | reverse complement strand
CAGTTCTCATACTGGCATCTTGCCTTTTCTGCATTTCCATTCATACCAGCCTCACTACTTCTGGAGTCTCTTATCCATTATCTTGGAATTTCCAGTCATAAACATGGGACCTTAAAGCAATGTGACCTTGTACCTCCCGGACTAAAACTCAGATTAACTTGGGTGCTATCTGCCAGAAACAGGAAATTAGATAGTTTGGCGCTTCTGATCTGTTCATTTTTCACTTGCTACATGCTACAGTGACAAGGGAAGAACTTCCTTGAGGTAAATTTGCAACTGCCCCTTCCAGGGAGCATCTTGTTAGGAAGTAAGTTCAGTTTTTACCCGTTTTACTGATTCTTAACTCAATGCACTTTAAAATGGAGAGTCAGTAGGCAGCAAGATGACAGTCACTCATTTATTCAAAATGTATCTATTGAGCATCTACTATGTACCAGGTAAGCTGAAATTATATTTTCATAGAAATAATACAGTTCCTGTTCTTAGAACTTGCATTCTTTTAAAAAAATTTTTTAAATGTTTATTTACCATCAAAAGAGAGACAGTGCAAGCAGGGGAGGGTCAGAGAGAGAGGGAGACACAGAATCCGAAGCAGGCTCCAGGCTCTGAGCTGTCAGCACAGAGCCTGACGTGGGGCCCGAACCCATGAACCGTGAGATCATGACCTGAGCCAAAGGTGGACACTCAACCGAATGAGCCACCCAGGTGCCTCGGAACTTGCATACTAACGGGACTATAGAAAATAAATAAGTTGGGGGCGCCTGGGTGGCTCAGTCAGTTAAGCGTCCGACTTCAGCTCATGTCATGATCTCACAGTCCGTGAGTTCAAGCCCCGCGTCGGGCTCTGTGCTGACAGCTCAGAGCCTGGAGCCTGCTTCGGATTCTGTATCTCCCTCTCTCTTGCCCCTCCCCTGCTCATGCTCTGTCTCTCTCTGTCTCAAAAGTAAATAAAAGCATTTAAAAAATTAAAATAAATAAGTAGAGGTGGGAATAAAAAAATAAGTATTGATGAGCAATATGAAGGAGACATAGAATGTAGAAATAGTAGAATGTAACTGAAGTACTTCATTTATTCTGGGTGGGTTGCTAATATCCCAGTTAGGCTGTTTGACTTAGCCAGGGACCTTAATAATTAAACTCATCATATCACCCACAGTCTATCTCATAAGCTGCCATATTTTTATCAGACAATTACCACCAAAACCCCAAACATAGTGATGCATATTGTTGGATCACAATCAACTAGGATAGCAGACTGGAAAGAAAGAGAAGATGTAGCATCTCTCTTGAAAGAGGAAAGTAGAACTCTTGCCAATGCAACAGCCAAGATTCAAAATTGAAGACATTTTCAGAAAAAAGGACCAAACAGAGCTGTTCAACCATAACGGCTTATCCCAGGCAGAGAAAGGACACAGATGGGCAGGGGATTACTGCCATGTGCAGCCCAATGCCACCACCAGGTCAGGGCTCAGCAGTGCTCCAAGCCGGCATGCAGGAGAACACCCAAATGCCATACGCCATAGGCAGCCATATGCAAACCCCACTGAAAGGCCGGCTGGTTGTCTCTCTACTTTTTAAAACTGGCATTTAAAATCACTCTGGCAGATGGAAGAAAAGTATGTAATAAAAGTTGACATTTCATTTTACTCTGTATGTTTGTTAAGTTAATTCTGTTATCATTCACTGGGAGATCAGTACTGAATGGTAATCAGACTGTGACAGCTTGTAGCTAATATAAAGAGTATACAGTTTGTAAGGGCCAAATAGATATGAAATGATAAGCAACAATTAATCACAAGCATGTCATTACCTTACGAAGTTCCAGGGTGACATAAACGGTAAAGACAAAGGTACTGAAGGCTAAATCTGTGTTTGGTCATGTATATTTTACCATGCATTTTCTTTAAGTTGTACATTTTAAGAAAGGAAGCAAGGGGAGAGGAAGAGAGTGAAGGAAGGAGGGTGAATTTCTATTTTTTAATTTGGTCAGAACTCACATCTCGTTTTCTGGACTAAACTAGCACTGTCTTTTCCAGTACCTTGTCTCTTTCATTCAAAAAGGCAGCTTTTCAGTAGATAACTCTTAGCCAAAGTCTGTTACTTCTAACTCAGAAATACGCCACTTCACACATTCAATTAAAATAATTAAATATGAAATATGAAGTTCTAAATTATATTCTTTGACCCCCAAAGTTATAATAAGTGTAGCTGGCTTTCCAGAATTCTTGGGAGTTGTCAAAGAATTAATTTTTCCTCCACAAATGGATTTCCTTTTTTTCTTGCTCCATTTATGTTATGCTATTCCATCTTTCTAGTTTTTCTCTTCTTTTCTCTTTATCCAATATGTCACTGTAGCGGATACCACCAGAGCCTTGCCTCTGTACCTTCACCCACCACAGAGGTGTGCAGGTCCTATACATGCCAATGGCTTCTTATCTCAAGCCCCTGCATTCAGGGAAGGCTGGAAGAGCCAGAGGGTTAATGCCATCAGAAGTAACACTCATCCCTGGGGGGCTTGACTTCATGGCCCAATACCCCGGCCTCCTCGTCCTTGGTGGGAATATTCTGAGATGTGTTTTTTAGAGCCCTTTAAAGAACACCAGATAAAGTGAGATCCACTTGTCCACATTGGTAACCTCACTGTAGCACCATCTTCCCTTCTGTGTCCCACTTTCAAACTATCTCACTCTGCTTGTTGGAATCCCTTCCCAAATAAGCTATTGGGCCCACATCCTCTCAGAGACTGCTTTGGGGAGAACCCAAACTTAGACTATCACTAATGAAAACTAGTTCATCAAGCATTTAAACAAGCACTTATTATGTGCCAGGCACTTTCCATTGTTTGCATATAAGAATTACTTACTCCTAGAAGTTCTTCCCTTTAAATGCTTCACCAGAACAGTATTATTCCCCACACCCTTGGCGGGGCAAATATAATGTCCTTATTTTTGCTTGATAAATTCTTTGATCTCTTATATTATTTACTTTCCTATGTGTGACAATGAAAGCCCAGAGGACTTGAGTCTGCCCATGTACCTTAGCCACAGCACACTTCTAGCACATGTACTGGGAATGGCTACCTCAGTGTAGCCCATTGAAAATCCACACAAAAGGAATATTCTAGGGGGGAAAAAAAAACATTGGCTGTGGATATGGTAGATAATAGGCTAATACTCTCAATATACAAAGCACATATACAAATCAAGAAGAAGTCAAATACGAAGATTTCTTAAAAGGCAATAAATAACTTATAAAGGGCCCATAAACAGGAAGATTTTTTTCAACAGTAGTAGGCTGTTTGTTCCAAGAATAGCTGTAACAGCATCTCCCATTTGACATACTCTTCCAACAATATGACGCTGGTGTTCCTCAAGCAATGTTACATGACTTCTGAGGCTAGGTCATAAGAATGCCATGCATTTCCACCTTGCTTCCTTGGAATGCTCAGCCTTGGAACCCAGCCACCATGCTGTGAGGAAGTCCCCGAAACACACATGAAGAGGAGAAAGACCTACAGAAAAACCCAGAAAGAACTATATGAAGAGGAATTAAGGCCCCTGGCTGCCACCTCTGGGTCAATAGCCTTGACTGTCTAAATCTTCATGAAAATGGATCCTTCAGGCCACAATCAAGCTGTCCGGTTCAAAGCTGCATAGAGCAAAGATAAGCTATCCCCACAAAGCCCCACCCTAGTAGAGTTGTGAATAGCATAAATGATTGTTGTTGTTTTAAGCTACTATGATTTGGAGTAATTTGTTATGCAGCAATACGTAGCTGATATCTAACTTGATATCTGGAAATGGGTGCTGCCATAACAAAACCTTAAAGTATGTGGTATTGGCTTGAGGCTGAGGCAGGGCATAGGAGCTGGAAGGAGCTTGATAAGACTTAGTGAGATCTTAAAGGGACTTGAGGAGAGTGTTAACGGGTACATAAAGGACCTCAAAACACAAACATTATTGGTGAGGGCTTAAAAGAAAATAAAAATGTTATGAATGAATAAGAATGAAATGTTATTAGAAACTACAGAAATGGGTTCCTTGTTATGTAGAGGCAGAAAGCTTAGCAACACTACTGCCCACTATAATGTGAAAAAATAGAAAATGTACCCTATGAGCATAATGCTCTAGCTAAGGGGATTTCCAGGCAAAATATTAAAATTACCACCTGGCTTCTTCTCCTAGTCTTTGATAAAATATAAAAAGAACAAGTTGAGCTAAAGAAAAAAAACCTGTTAAATATCTAAGATTCAGGACTTGCTGGGCTCAAAAATAAAATTATTTCTCATTCCCAGTCTCTCCAGATGGCAAATGATTCTCAAATTAAGTATCACAGCAAAGATCAAATCCTGGATGGGACTATAAGCTTTTCTGTTGCCTTCAGAAAGTTCTAATATAAAGTCTTATATTTAAAAAAAAAAAGTTACCCTATGGCCCAATAATTGTACTACTAGCTGTTAATCCAAAGAATACAAAAATGCTGATTTGAAGGGGCACATGCACCCCAATGTTTATAGCAGCACTATCAACAATAGCCAAATTATGGAAAGAACCCAAATGTCCACTGACTGATAAATAGATAAAGAAGATGTGGGGGGTGTGTGTGTGTGTGTGTGTGTAATAGGATACTACTTGGCGACCATAAAGAATGAAATCTTGCCATTTGCAACAATGTGGATAAAACTAGAGTATATTATACTAAGCGAAATAAGTCAGTTTGGTGAAGACAAATATCATCTGATTTCACTCATATGTGGAATTTAAGAGACAAAAACAGATGAATATAGGGGAAAGGAAGGAAAAATAAGATAAAAACAGTGAAGGAGGCAAACCATAAGAGCCTTAAATACAGAGAACAAACTGAAGGTTGCTGGAGTGGAGGTGGGTGGGGGATGGGATCAATGGGTGATGGGCATTAAGCAGGGCACTTGTTGGGATGAGCACTGGGTGTTATATGTAAGTGATGAATCACTAAATTCTACTCCTGAAACCAATACTACACTATATGTTAACTAACTTAGATTTAAACAATAAAAAAAGTTCAGACAAACAAGGTCACTTTAACTACCTTAAGAGAATGTCTTGTAGATTTCACCAAAAAATGGGGCTTGTAAGAATATAAATTAAGTGTTTGGTCATTTAGTTTCTTTTTAGGCAGCCCAAGGTATAAAAGAACCAGCCTTAAAGACACTTGTACTTGTGGCTTTTGTGTACTAGATGCAACCTCAAGAATTATAGAAAAGTCACAAGATTTTAAAAAGAATTGTTTTGGCACAACCGTTGCCATCATAGATTCAAGAGGGCAAAGACAGTACAAAATGAAAAGAAACTTTGTACCAACATCATTTTATAGGCAAGAATAAGTGAAGAAGATTTCTCAACTGAAAACCACAGGCTTTTCCTTGTGAAAAAGAAAGAACTTAGGGAACAAGACTAGGAGATCTTGAGAACCCCTATAGAGTAAGACTGAGCCCTAATAAAAGAACTGGCAAAATGTTTCTTGCTGGATTTCAGAAGTGCTGGGAGCCAGTGGATACTGTGTGCTTTTCATATTCCCACTTTTGTACAATTAATCTTATTCTTATACCACAATTGTATGTTTGGGGAGAGGGAGCTGGAGGACATAATTCGTCCCTTTTAATTCATAACTCTTTAGATCAAACTGTACCGAGTTGCTGTACATGAGGAGACTAAACTCAATTTAAATGATGTAATACCTGACCTTGAACAGATGCTGTCATGGGATGAAACTTTGGAAATTTTGGAAATCCAGAGGTGGATGTAATTTGCATGTGAAAACTATGTGAATTGTTATGGCCAGATGGTAGACTGTGGCAGACTGCATTTTGCAAAGATGGCTATCATCAGTATCTCTTATCCCACGTGGTCTTCTTACAGTGCCATCCTGATGCTCCTCCCATTGAGTGGTGACATCTATGTTCCCTCCCAGGGAACAAGGGCAGACCTTTGTAATTGTCTCAACTGTGGAAGTGATGCTAAGTGTCTTCTAAGTATGGGTGATAAAACTCTTCCTAAAGAAAGAATGTAGTAACAAAGGTGGAAATATCATCATGGGCCATAAGTAATGGAAAACAGAAAGGGATTTTGACAGTATATTTTCAGCACTTTCTAAAGAAAACGGCAAAAAATCTGAGAAAAACAGTTCTTACTCACTGGAGAAGTGGAATGTGCTATGAACCAAGGAAAGTTTGTAGGGCATCACCCTGGTTCAGGAAAACCATTCACAAGACATTTTATTTCTCTTTCTCTGGTTCTATGTCTACTGAAAAACATCCTAAATGCCAATTCAACAACTTCAGACTCTGTCACTGGGAAGGAATTGACTTGGGTAGAAGAAGGATATCCTAGTTGCTGGAAATGAAAATCCCTCAGGCTTCATTAGTGAAATAGGTATCTGGTTTACTTAAATTTGGTTAATATGAGTTAATATTTATTATGATCAATGAACTATGGTTATGTCATTGAGTTACTGGATCTCTAAAGGTGAAAAAAATAACCACTAGAATGTAAAAAAAGGGCTTGGGAAACCCATTCTAGAAGGCTTTCTGTCTTCCCTTTCCATCTTTTCATTTGAACATTATTCAATTTTTAAACTTCATGAAATGGATTTAGAAAATGTAGTGTTTATACAACAGGCTGAGTTGAAATGATAGGCAAAGGTAGATACAGGCCAATTAGTAGGCATTTATGATGTTAGAGACCTTAAATAGTGGTTTAAATATTTTCTCCAAAGGATTTTGCAATAAAAATAGGCATCTAAGTATGTAAATTGTATTTGTTATTTTAATACATTCATTACCAAAAGCCTGTCAGATTTACCACTCCAGTATCCTTTTGGTTGGACATTTCCTACAGTCTTTGGCAAGTGAAAATTGTCTTTGAACATCTGCTAGAAAAAGAAAATAATTAAATCCATATGGTCTGAAACCCCATGAGAAATTTTAGGATTTAGAAAGCAGCACCTAGATCTAGTAAATATATACCTGACTTTTTTTCTTTACCATTTTGTGATCCTACTCTTTCCTCTTGGCGCTATCTGCCCTTATTAAACTTTTATATAGATACTTAGAAAATGACCATTAAATTATCTTCAAAAACTTTCCAAATTCAAATCCAGAATCAGATATGCAGTAAGGATATTTGACAAAAGAAAACCATGAACTTTCATATCAAAAAATGAGAGATATATCTCTAGCATCAACTATGCCCCCACCTTGAGCTCCATTGTGGACAGCTACATTCACCAAGCACAACATACTGACTCCCTTCTCTGTGTCTGGGAATACCCTGGTACCTCATAGTCTGATTGATAACCTTCTTCAGCAGAATGGCTCACTGGAAGTGAGTATAACATGTACTATTCTTTCAAAAGGAGATAACCTTAAAAATATTTTTTTGGAAAGTTCCCATTTACAGGTTAATACCTGATTTTCTTTTATCTTCCAAAATGAAACAATATAAACTTTAAGAAATACATAAGGAATTATCATTCATATTTAAACTCTATGAAAACATCATGATGCCAATCCCCAAATCTCAAGATGACAATGGTTACTTTTTTACAACCACAGTACTCACTACATGCTCTTAGCACATTTGTAATATTTCATTACTGTTTATTAATTCCCCTTGTCTTTTTCAGACTGAAAGATTTTTTTTTTAATTTTTTTTCAACGTTTTTATTTATTTTTGGGACAGAGAGAGACAGAGCATGAACGGGGGAGGGGCAGAGAGAGAGAGGGAGACACAGAATCGGAAACAGGCTCCAGGCTCCGAGCCATCAGCCCAGAGCCTGACGCGGGGCTCGAACTCGCGGACCGCGAGATCGTGACCTGGCTGAAGTGGGACGCTTAACCGACTGCGCCACCCAGGCGCCCCCAGACTGAAAGATTTTTGAAGGTGGCCATGTTTCCCTGGCCTACAACACAGGCAGCATTATTAAATGTTTTATGAAGGAACAGAAATGAAGAGAAAGGGGAATAAGAACACAGAGGCAGAGTTGAAACTATTTTATTCCATACTCTATATCCTATATTCTGGCCAAATATAAGCAGTATTGGCTTAGAATTATTTCAGGCTTGATGGAGTATGGAATAATTTATTAGTTTCCAGAACATCCCAGAGAAATGGTCATGGTGAATATTGGATGATTTCTGGATCACTCAGAATTGTGTTCATTCTGGGTTAGTTTCCAGTTCATCTTACAGATTATTTTCAAACCTGGACTACTGCACCTAATTTGAATACTTTCCAGTGATGGGAATTTCCAATTAAATGTCTGATTTCAGATGAAATCTCAAGGTGAAAAATTAATTCATTAAAATAATAATTAAGCAGCTACTCTGGGGGAGGCGCTGAGACATAACAGAGACTGAGACAACAAATGGGAATCCTGGTCCCCTCTCACTCTTGGGCATGGCCTAGGATTGTCTGCTTAATGGACAGATTGGGAAAGCTGGGAAGAGCCTGCATCATCTACTCCCTGTCCACTTTGCTCCAAGAGCTCCACTGTTGAAAACTGACAAGTTAGCTGGACCAGGACCTGTCGGAAGGCTTGGGGTCATCATACAAGGATAAGACTCACCTTTGTTCATTCAAGTTGACAAATTGCAGGTTATTTGCAGAAACCTGTTTTCTGTTATCTAAGCAACAAAAATTACCCTTCAATTTTCAAAGAATGCAAAGAAATAAATCTGTGTTTGAATGCCTTTAGAATGGATTACAAAGCATGCTATATTTTCTGAGTAAATATGCTTTTCTGGGCATTACGTATAAGAAAACAAAAAGTCCCAGTTTATTATACACCACCAGAAAAGAATGTCTCCTAATTCACAAAAGCCCTTCTAAGACGAAGTTTATGTTCAGGAAACTGCAAAGGCCTTCAATGTCAGTCCCTGTATTTTCCAACCTTCAGTCTGGCGTGGAATTTTCTTCTCAGTGGTAAAGAATTTGTCTGTGTCCTAATTTATGTGTTTAGAGAGTAAGAAAACAGATGCACAAAAAAATGAGGAAAATACGTTTTGAAAAAATCTAATATTTCAGAGAGTATCAAAGTAGTCCTCAGCACATTGATCAGTTTGCCAAATGTATTTAAATGATTACTATCGCTTTCATTTCAAATTGTCACACTGAGGGCTTTCGGATTTCAGTCAGATGCTGGGTAGTAAAGAAAACAGAGACTTATTTCCTCATTTGTAAAGGGAATATATTTTGACTCACTTGGGGCTGGGTGTCCAGCCCCTTAAGTCACCCCCCTCTCCTGTGAGTTACTCTTACAGAACTATTGAACTCATGGCTCCACCTCTTGTTCCATTTCATCCTTACAGGACATTTCACTTTCTCTGTTCCTCACTCCCATCCATCCCATTTATGCCTATGGATTTTAAATTGGAGTACAAGACTTCTAGTAATTCACTAGAACCATCAGAAGTAAAATTCAGGAGAGAGACAAAGTGGGAGAGAGAGGGGACCTGGAGGGCGGGAGATAGAAAAGCCATGCTTTGAGAAGAATGCTGGCGCAATTCTGATTGGGATTGCATTGAATGTGTAGATTGCTTTGGGTAGCATTGACATTTTAACAATATTTATTCTTCCAATCTGTGAGCACGGAATGTTTTTCCATTTATTTGTATCTTCTTCAATTTCCTTCATAAGCTTTCTATAGTTTTCAGCATACAGATCTTTTACATCTTTGGTTAGGTTTATTCCTAGGTATTCTATGATTCTTGGTGCAGTTGTGAATGGGATCAGTTTCTTTGTCTTTCTGTTGCTTCATTATTAGTGTATAAGAACACAACTGATTTCTGTACATTAATTTTGTATCCTGTGACTTTGCTGAATTCATGTATCAGTTCTAGCAGACTTCTGACAGAGTCTATCGGGTTTTCCATGTATAATATCATGTCATCTGCAAAAAGTGAAAGCGTGACTTCATCTTTACCAATTTTGATGCCTTTGATTTTCTTTTGTTGTCTGATTGCTGATGCTAGAACTTCCAACACTATGTTAAACAACAGCGGTGAGAGTGGACATCCCTGTCGTGTTCCTGATCTCAGGGAGAAAGCTCTCAGTTTTTCCCCGTTGAGGATGGTATTAGCTGTGGGCTTTTCATAAATGGCTTTTATGATGTTTAAGTATGTTCCTTCTATCCCAACTTTCTCGAGGGTTTTTATTAAGAAAGGATGAATTTTGTCAAATGCTTTTTCTGCATCGATTGACAGGATCATATGGTTCTTATATTTTCTTATATTAATATGATGTATCACATTGATTGAGAAACTTAATAGAAGACCATGGGGGAGTGGAAGGGGGAAAAAAAGTTAGAGAGGGAGGGAGGCAAACCATAAGAGACTCTTAAAAACTGAGAATAAACTGAGGGTTGATGGGGGTGGGAGGGAGGGGAAAGTGGGTGATGGGCATTGAGGAGGGCACCTGTTGGGATGAGCACTGGGTGTTGTATGGAAACCAATTTTACAATAAATTTCATATTAAAAAAAAAGAAAAAGAAAAGCCATGCAAAGCAGTGGAGAGATGCTTGGGTTACCAAGGGCTTTCCTGTTGCCATTTCAGTACATTATAAGACCTCACCATTCATCCTGCCTCTCAGTTTTGTTAGATTTCCTTTCCCCTTGTAATAAATCTCCCTTTACTTAACCTACTTGAGTAAGTCAGGTCTCTTGCTACCAAACAATTTCTAATTAGGGCAGGATGAAAACTATCTGTTAAACACAGTTGTGAGACTCAAAGGGAAATAGGGCTTGTTAGAAGATAAAGCACTACTAAAACTGTTATTAAATATTTTTGTTATTAATATGATTAAAGTTTCATGCTCTTCCATCACCTTTTTTTTTAAAACTGGAGTGGTGGATTTCTATTGTTATTGTTATTATTTCTATTATAATTAGCTGGTCCTATCAAGAAGGGAAGAGTGCATATGCTTTCAATGGTGCTCTCTTCAAAAACATGTATGTGAATATATGTAAATATAAACACACACACACACACACACACACACACACACACACACACATATATACACACACACAAGCACACAATTTATTTTAATCCAGATTATAGCCAGAGAATTTAGGAAGGGATCGCTTAAGTGAGATGATAATATAAAACCAGAATTTTGAAAGCCATGTTTAATAGGTCATTCATATGCTTCTCTCTTTTGTTAAGCAAAGTTTTACTTAGCCAGCAGAGGAAGTTTTACAGTTTCAAAAATATAGGAATCCCATAATTTCTTTTTTAAGAATATCCAAAAAATGAGGCCATTATATTTCTCAAAAAAATTAAGATTCTTATATCTGATCAACCTCTTTCATCCATATTTAAAACACTTTTATTTTATTGTAATCAATGCCACCAGATCATGCCTACATTTTTAGTCATTTCTAGGATAGATTGAGTATAATCAGTTATAGTAACCATGAAAGAGCTAAATTTAAATGTTAATGTAGCAATGTTCTTTCTCCCTCTTTTTTTTCTCTCTGTGTGTGTGTGTGTGTGTGTGTGCGCGCGCGCGTGTGTTAGAGCCCTTCACCTTTCACTAACCTCTCCAAATAATTCAAACCCTTTATAATTCTCATTCATAAATTCTGTGTTTATTATGTGCATTGGCCACTGAATTGATCATTGTTTCTCAAATCTACACAATGCGCAAGCCCACTGCATTTTTTTTTTTATTTTAGGTTACAAGCAGAGTAGAAAACAGGCACACTTTTGTCATTTTAGGTCACAAGCAGAGTAGAAGACAGGTGTGCCCTTGGAAGGGAGCCTGCAACACACTCCACAACATACAACCAAACGGTAGAGTACAAGCATTTAGAAAAATAAGGTAAACTAACCTTAAATGCAACCCAGAAGAAGTATCTAGGAGAAGGAGGGATACAGAGACACATCCAGAGCTACAGCCACGTACTTGGAACAATTAATGAACATGAATAGAGATGTTATGAAATTTAAGATCCTCCCTTAGGAAACTGCCTGGAACACAAAAAGGTGTTGAATATATACATGTCTATTGGTAAAGAGAAACATTAAATACTCTCTCTCATTTTTCTAAACATGTTAAACATGTTCATTTCAAAGTCTGATTCTGATCATTCTAGCACTTGCTGTCTTTGGGCCTTTGATTCTGTAGACTATAGTTTCTGCTGTCTGTCAGTGATGGTGGCTTGTTTCCTTTTGTGTTTAGGGGAACTTAACTGTGACAGGACTTCGAGGCCTCTCGGTTCAGAGAAAATTTATGTTTACTTCTGCTAGGTGCCCAGGGCATTGCCAGCCATAACCACTTTAAAAGGATGCATTGATTTAGTATTTGGGGAGCCACACAAGAGGATTCCATAGTCTGAATCCAGGCTTGTGGGAAATAATTCCTAAAGAAAATTGCTTTTTTGCAAGGTGGGGTGGGTTGGGATAAGACTCCACACTCAGCACAGAACCCAACATTGGGCTCGATCTCACAACCGTGAGATCATGACCATGAGATCATGACCTGAGGTGAAATGAAGAGTTGGACGCTTAACCAATGGGCAACTCATGTACCCTTCTTTTTCTTTTTCAATGGAACCAGAGAGCAAGTTCACTCCCACCTTCAAGACTTTGCATCTGCTGTTCCTTCTTCTCTAGAGCCTCATGTTTGGTCTTCTTATCTTCCACGTTGTAAGTCAAATGTCATTTCCTTCCAACTGCAATTATTTTCACTGATTGAATTTTATTCTTCACACCCGTCACTCCATGAATCCACAAAAGTACAGGGTCCGTAACTCAGAACACATTTGTTCAATTGGTTACTTAAAGCAAATAAAATAAAATTTCTGTCTGTGATTACATCCGTCAAAAAAAAAGACACAAGGATTTTCACCAAATTTACAGAATTTGTTACAGATGATGAATCCACATTTATGGAAAGGGACATATGCAAAATGAACTTTGTGGAGTGCAATTGTGCTAATATTTTCATTTAAGTTCCCATTTCCTTTTATCCAAGATGGACTATTAACATCATCTATGTTATTAGACACCTAAAATAGTTTATTTATTATCAAACTTAAGAATAAAAGCAGAGACAGTTTATACAACCCCATGACAGGATATCATGAACTCCCTGAAAAGTCATACCTAGACATATGGATGAGTTGGACTAATAATTTCACGTACGTTTAAAACAATATTTCAAAAAATATCTGCCCAAGAATAATTTATTGAAAGGGAAAAGTGCCTGGGTGGCTCAGTTAGTTAAGCGTCCGACTTCAGCTCAGATCATGATCTTGTGGTTTGTGAGTTCGAGTCCCATGTTGGGCTCTGTGCTGACAGCTCAGAGCCTGGAGCCTGCTTCAGATTCTCTGTCTCCTTCTCTCTCTGCTCCTCCCCCACCCATTCATTCCCTCTCTCTCTCTCTCTCTCTCTCTGTCTCTCTCTCTATTTTGAAAATAAGTAAACATTAAAAAATAAAAAAAAAAAAGAAAGGAAAAGTGTCTCTTTATGCCTCTGTCATTATAGTTAAGACAATTCAATCACATACCCTGAGTGCAATGTAACATTCCAACTTAATTTGGAATCTTCTTTTATTCTGTAGTTTTCCTCACTCACAGTTGACATACACAGATATAGAAGTAACTTATAAAGATACATTACAAAGTCCTGTTCAGAATATCATTGACAGTTTTCTCTTTTTTTGTCCTTTATGTCAGCAAAAAAAAATTTTCACCTTCTCATTAGTTCTTTCTCATTTTTTAGTTTCTTTTGGAATTTTCTAAGTCAGAAAACACCTCAGTAGGCATATTAAACAGTTTAAAGTTTAGGGGAAAAATGACTAGTTCTCACTAAATGCACTATCTCATGCATTTTTCAATTTCAGCTCTAACTGCTGACTTTAGGCAGCTGTCAATTGGCTGTTCTCAGAATGGTTGTCACCTGTTGAAAAAAATCTCAACAGAAATCCATCAGTGGTGGCAAGGAGTGTTTTGTTTTGTTTTAGTTTTACTCCAAGATGAGGTTCAATTTGGCAGCAGCTAAACTACGAAAGAAGCCAACTACAAACAGAGTTGTGTGCAGAAACTTGAATTAAATGACACTTTGTATTCAATTCACTGTAGTTGTTTTAGAGTCACTTCCATGTTGATGCCTCAGGCATCTTTTCCTTGGGCCCTGCCCATCAGCCCTTGCCCTTTGATCCATAAAGTGTCCACAGATTACCTTCTTAGCTTGACAATACTCTCATGCTTGACTTTCTCCAGAATCTAAGCAGTGAATTTAGCCATTGTTGTTTCTTCTCCATGAGGAGGGAAAATACCAAAGCATCAGTTACCAATACAAGGGCACCAACTTACATCCACATATTTACTGCCTGGTTGGTTTGGAGTTGGGTCTAGTGGCATAGAAAAGGAGAAATAAGGGGCGCCTGGGTGGCGCAGTCGGTTAAGCGTCCGACTTCAGCCAGGTCACAATCTCGCGGTCCGTGAGTTCGAGCCCCACGTCAGGCTCTGGGCTGATGGCTCAGAGCCTGGAGCCTGTTTCTGATTCTGTGTCTCCCTCTCTCTCTGCCCCTCCCCCGTTCATGCTCTGTCTCTCTCTGTCCCAAAAATAAATAAAAACGTTGAAAAAAAATTAAAAAAAAAAAAAAAAGAAAAGGAGAAATAAGAATGGACAAAGGGTTGATGCTAAAGGAAGGGAGAAAGGGGGTTATATGTATGTGAACATTTACAATCCATCTTCTGATAAGGTAAGTCCTAGATCCTAGAGCCAAGCTACATTGGATTGTCTGATCCCCTCTTTCTTCCTCTACCTTCCCACCTTCCCCAGCAGTCTGGCTCATTTGTTGAGACCCCACCATGTGCCAAGCACACCATGTGTGTTTTATCTGTAAGCTTATTTTAAAATACAATACCATGAGTTATATATTTTTATACCCATTTTAAGGATGAGGAAATTCATGCCAAAAGAATCTCTTTCTCAGAATATCACCTCTAGCTGGTCTTCAAATCCATACATTCTTAGCTAGGAGAATGAGACATCTAAGACTAAGAGAATGATGGCCATACATTTTGAGCCAAAAGTCCATAATTTCAAAATGAGTGAGGTAGATTTACCATCAGAATCAAAGTTGTAAGTAGGTGGAGTATGAGTTCAGGGGAAATAGGAAGATCCTCTTGTCCAATAAAAAAAAAATCTCCTATGACCAGTGATTTCTGAAATTTGTTTAACAAACAACAATGAAAATAAAACATAATAAAAAAAGGATAGAAATTTTAAAAAGTAAATACACATGAGGACTAAGGACTAATAATACCACCAAGCATGTATTTAGTTCTTACCATGTACCAGAGACTATGCTAAGCACGGATGAATTGTTTCATCTGTAATCCTAGTAACAACTATGTGATTAAGGTATTATTTTACTCATTTAAAGGTCATGAGAATGATATCAGCAAGATGGCCACATAAGATGTCCTTCATGATATCCCTTCTCAACAGCAACAATTTGGCATCTGTCTATGGACAAAAGTCCCTTTGAGGATCTGTGGGATCCAGCACCATGCACCAAGGGTCCTGGAAGCATCTTTACACCCTCCAGACTTTGGTCCCAGCTGTGGACCCTGAAGTGGCCTGGAACCACCTCCAGGACCTTTTGGCCATGGTCTGGGAGCCTCTGGAAAACACTGTTCTAGACAGCTACTCACAGATAAAAGAGCCTTTGTGAAAGTCCAGCAGAGAAGTTCCAGCACACCACTAGAGGAACATAACCTGAGATTGGGCACATTGGAGTCAGAGGGAATTGTTGGACTCTCCCAGGTCACCCCTCCCCCAAGGCCATACAGTTTAAGACCAAGACAGTGCTTCTCAGGCCCATGATTTCTCCTTGGAAGAATAGTGAGAGGATGTGAGGAAACACCTGGCTTTCTCAGCTGTGCAGGATGCTGCCAAAGAGGCCCATTTGCCTTGTTCCTCATTCAGAGTACAAGTCATGAGCTACATGATGGGGCTAGGGTAAGGGGCAGGGAGGGGCAGGGAGAGTGGCAGCCAGGGTTTGGAATGAAAGAATCAAAGGGATGCAGAGCCTTCTAACCACGTTACAGACTCCATGGGGAGGTCTGCCCACAAGCCACTGGGTCACCTTCAGATCCTCCCAACTGGCCTACACGACACCTCCAGAACCACAAGTGCCTCACCTACACACACACACACACACACACACACACACACACACACACACACCAACCCCATGGCAGGCTCCTTGTGCACGCTCCCAATTGTAGCAAGAGCAAGATGCTTCAGACAGCCAGTAGGCACGCTCAGAAAGCCAATGATTCAGTGGGCCTGGGAGACAACACAAACCTGAGCATTTAGCACCAACCCTGGGAAACCGAGAGGGAGGCTGTCAGCATTCAGCCTGGTGCTTTGCAGGATCCAGAGAAGGCATTCAAGAGGGAACAAAAAGTGTGGAGCAGGTATATCCATAGAAGGTTTGAGAAAGCCTCAGAATCCCTAGCAAGGCTGAAAAAGATATTTTTCTCCTGAAGCTAATCAGTAAAGACTGGAGGAGGTGACAGCTACTTCAAATGCAAGGACAGCAATGCAAGACTTCAAGGAATGTGAAAAATCAAGGAAACATGACACTAGTATAGTATCACAATAATTTCCCAGTAACCAACCCCAAAGACATGGAGATGTGCAATTTACCTGATAAATAACTCAAAGCAGTTGTTCTAAGGAAGCTTAATGAGGGGCACGTGGGTGGCCCAGCGGGTTGGGAGTCCAACCTCAGCTCAGGTCATGATTTCACAGTTTGTGAGTTCAAGCCCTGTGTCGGGCTCTGTGCTGACAGCTCAAGCCTGGAGCCTGCTTTGGATTCTGTGTCTACCTTTCTCTCTGCCCCTCCCCCACACATGTGCGCGCTCTCTCTCTCTCTCTCTCTCTCTCAAAAATAAACAAACATTCAAAAAAATTTAAGGAAGCTTAATGAGCTATAAGAAAATACATATAGACAATTCAATGAAATTAGGGAAACAAAAACAAAGTAAGTTTAACAGGGATAAAAATCATAAAACTGTGGTTATTCCAGCACTATTCACAACAGCCAAGGTATGGAAACCACCTGAGTGTCCATCAATGAATAAATAGATTGAAATAGGATGCCATGATATGTATATTTATAATATTCCTTTATATATTATGTATAATATTCTATTATACACATAAATAATATTCCATTATACATATACATGAATAATATTCCACGGAATATTAGAATATTATTCTGTCATGAGAAAGAAGAAAATCCCGCCATTTGTGTGACTATGAATGGACCTTGAGAATATTATGTTGTGTGAGAAATTAGAGAAACATAAAAACCGTATGATCACTTATATGTGGAATCTGAAAAGCCTGAATCATAGAAACGGAGAATAGAATGGTGTTTCTCAGGGGCTGGGGGCTCTGCAAATGGGGGAGATGGTCAAAGGGTACAAACTTCAAGGTATAAGATGAATAAGTTCTGGGGATTTATGTACAGCATGATGACTATATTAACAATATTATATTACATATCTGAAAGTTGCTAACAGAGTATATCTTAAATGTTCTCATCATTCAAAAGAGGAATTATGTGAGGTGAGCAAAGGGTTAACAAACCTTACTGTGATCATTTTGTAATATAGTTGCATATCAAATCATCATGTTTTACACTTTAAACTTATACAATGTTATATGTCAATTATATTCCAGTAATGGTGGAAAAAAATAATTATTAAAACTGAGGTTTAAAAAGGTTAACTAAACTTCCTAAGGTCACAGAGTCACTAAGTGTCATAGCCCAGGTCTGCATGACTCTAGACCAAGTGCTTCAAGCAACAGAGCTAACCTACTTTGAGAAGGGGAAACCAATGACTACAGCCTAGGTGACCTAAGTCACTATCTAAGTTGGAGGCCAAGCTCCATAGAAGAGGATTCCCAAGATTAACTGAACACTCAATGAATCACATCATAAAAACCATTTATGGAGCAATCTTAACACTGTACCAGACATTAGGCTACATGCTTTATCTGGATTATTTTGTGTTTTACTTACAACAAATCTAAAGGAGAAATATTAACATTATCCTTATATTGAAGTTGAGGAAACAGGTTTACAGAAAATCAGTATGTTGCCAGGACTTAAATCCTAGACTCTGGGAATCATATATTCTTAATCATTTTATACTACTTCAAACATCTCTTTAGAGTGACAGCTCTAATTCCGTGTCCTTGATACCCTCTTACTTGAAGGGTTCTGCCCTTCCATCTGAACCAGTCTTGGGTGAAGCGGAGCTGAGTGGATGGAGTAGCCTCCAGCTCCTCCTAGTGGCTAGAGTGGCCACTAACATTTTCTGAAGGGTTTAAGTACTGAGAATCAAGGCATACCAGGAAACACCAGCTTGTGGCTATGTCTAAAGGCCCGGTAGGCATTAAACACCTGCAGTCAAACCCATCCTGAGCCTCTGAGGCCTCATTAAATGTCTGACATCTGGTAAACACCAGGGTACTTTAGCAACTGGGGAAGAGCATCACGCAGATTAAAATGATAAAATTACCCCCAAATTAGTTCGGCAGATGTGGAGCAGAGACACCAGGAGTTTTGTTTTTCAGTTTCTTCCTTGCATTCCACAACAATAAATATCCATGCTTGTTATCCCAGCTAATTACACAGTTCTCTAGCACCAAGGAAACTCCATTTTCCTTTCATTTCTGACACACAGCTTTAGAAGCATCTCCTCTAATGACCTGCTTCTTCCTCTTTTAAGAACAGAGTGCTACAGCCATCCAGCTAGTAATTCAAAACTAAAAGCTACTCCATCCTCCAACCCGTATTCTTTTTAGGGCTAATTTTTAAGGCATGTCCTAATTACAGGAATTTTCAGTCTTTAAAAAGTGGCTATTTTCAGACCTGTTTACAAGACCACAATCTGAAGCATCAGTCAAAAACAGCTTGAACTGATTGCATCCTTCTCTGGAACAGAACATCTAGCAGCAGAACATCCATTTGTAGCTGGTCCATCTGCCCTGTAATTAAGGTTGCGTTGCAGCCCTGCTCCAAACTTATTTCTGCAGGAGAACAGCTGAGATTCCCCTAGATAAGATGTCGGAATATGTGCTACTGGAATTGCATCCAATTTGTTGGTTAACATTATCAGAGCCAATTTAGTGCTGAATTTAAATCACCAGAAATGTTGGTGATACGGCAACATATATCCACAGTAGCTTTTGTAAAGTCAGTAATCACTGCCTTGCTCTCCCAGGAGCCACTTGAAAATCCTCTTCATAAGACCCATTCAAAGCTCAGGGAAAGAAACATATTGCTGTTGAATGGGAAAAAAATGACTCATTATGTACATCAACTCTGTATTGTGCACTTAAAAGCTGTAAAAACCAACCTTTCCAAATCACAAGTAATTTTTCACCATGAGTTCATTCTCGTGCCATTATTCACACAGACATATAATGTAATATGCATTTTAAAAACAAGAAATCAACCTTAGGGATCAAGTAGTTCAAGGATGAGAACAGTGTGGCTCAAAGGACTCAATGCCTCCTCTCAGAGTGAAGTGAGAATCTCTTAAAATAAGAACATTAATACCGGGGGAAATTTGGGAACAATTTTTTTTTCATTAAAGCAAATTCTATGAAAACAAGCAGCAAGTGTTTTCAGAGGCTGGTATACTAATATTATGTGAATCATATATTGCTAATATATGTTTATGTGTTTTTTATCCAAAAGTATAATGATTAAACAGACCCAAAGAATTCCTCCATGTAAAAATAGAGAATATAATATCAGACTGACAAGATTTGCTGAGAAGCTACTATGTGCAAAGCATTGTTTTGCTCTGAGGTACATAGTGGTATAAAAATTTGATACCAACTGTCTGCCCCTCCCTGTTTGTCTACTTTTAGAAAATTCTTTCCCTGAAAATATGATGCCTCTTCTCTCTTCTGGCTGACAGCCTTACATTATCCCAGAGCCTTACAGCCCTGAGATTTAGATTCAATTTTTGAATCACCACAATGCTACCAAGGGAGAGGTAGGTAAAAAAGATGGATCCTGTCCTAACACTCAGGAGCGCACGTGCGCGCGCACACACACACACACACACACACACACACACCAGATTTTATGAAATCATTCCCCAAACCCTCTCTTAGAATATTCAGATAAATTAGCTTTTCCATTTAGCTCCCTCTCCTGACAAATATTTTAGGAATCTAGCTCCATACAAATGCTTTTTGTTTTCTCCCGAATGCAGAACCTATGAATGAGCATGTTTTCAAGTCAACAGAGACATACATAATTTATAAGGGGATTTTTAAAAAATCATGCATTTCCAAATGCAGTCATTAAGGTTACAGAAAGTAATAAAAATGCAGAGAGCATCTTGTGGTAGAGACAGGCATTGGGAACACCCTACTGGCTTAGCCAGAGGAAAACCACCCCACTGGTTCACTTAGCAACAGCTGTGGGATCCAGATTACAAATTCCTCCCAAGGCAGTATGAATATGAGCTTTGAAATATTCATCTCTCTTCCCAATACAAATTTGCTGATGCATTGCTGTCTCAATATTTCTATAAACTAAAACACCCCACCCTCAGAGCAGAGCAAATTGAATCCTAAATTCTTAAGAAATAGAGTGTACGATGCTCAAGAAGGCACATATGAAAAGATTTTCCTTTGGAATCTCAAAACAAGTTGGCAGTTGGTAGAAAGAATGAACACAGAGATAAAATCAAAGACTCTATCACTATTTTAGGTTCTTGAATCCAAAACACAAACATATTTGTGGTTGGATTAATAGTTTCCTTTCAGGAGCCATCTCCAGTGAAATGCAGGCACATTATTATATAATTTAGATGAATATCTTAAGTGTGGATTTACAAACATCACTACAGAATTGGACAGAAACAAACAAACATCCAGACTAAACTATATGAAATGCATATTCACAGTGACTGGGAAATACCTAATGTAGATGGAAGGTAAAGTTCTGAACTACTAGCCTTAATTGAAATTGTGATAAAAGTGAAGTTTAAGAAACAGACAGTTATCCTGATTTGTATTCTAATTTTGTTTCAACAAGTATTGGATATATTCTGTATCCTAATAATAATAATAATAATAATAATAATAATAATTCCTAATATTACATCAAGTGCCAGAAATACAAGAATAAAATACACATGTCCTGTCCCCAGGAAGCAGAAAATCTAATGGGAGACATATATACAATAGAGTCTATTGTGACTAACAAATCTGCATACAGTAAGGACTACTAGGCTGTAGGTAAAGAAATTTAACCTGTTATTCAGTTAGCCACATTTTCATAAACATAGGCAAATAATCAACTTAGCTGTTATTTTTGCATTTAATAATTGCCACCATTTTATTAACAACATACTTTAACATGAACTATTTTATGCACTCTTCACCACAATTCTGTAAAATAAGCAGGTAATGAAAAAAACTGAACTATCCATATATCTTAGATTTGGAAGTCATGTTTAAGATCTTTGAAGCCCATCTGTTGGTATTGAACATACATGGTGTTCAAGAAGGATTCCAAGCTCATGTTGAGGCTTAACGGGAAAGAAAGCTGCCATTGATTGAAAATGCCTGCTAGGGCACTCAGGACAGTAAGGGGCAGCATAACCCTTCTATTTGCTAATCCTTTCTGCCCTTTTTCTCAGCTGCTTTAAAAAACTACAATGAGATACCACCTCACACCAGTGAGAATGGCTAGGATCAAAAAGACAAAAAATAACAAGTATTGGCAAGGATGTGGGGAAAAAGGGATCCTCGTGCACTGTTGGTGGGAATGCAAACTGGTGCAGCCACTATGGAAAACAGTATGTAGTTTCCTCAAAAAATTAAAAATAGAAATACCTTATGATCCATTCATTTCGCTACTGGGTATTTACCCAAAGAAAATGAAAACACTAATTTGAAAAGATATATGCACCCCAATGTTAATTGCAGCATTATTTACAATAGCCAAGATATGGAAACAGCCCAAGTGTCCACTGATAGGTGAATGGATAAGAAAGATATGGCATATACACACACACAATGGGATATTACTCAGACATAAAAAAGTGCGATTTTACCATTTGAGACAATACAGATGGACCTAATGGGTATTATGCTAAGTGAAATAAGTCAGAGAGAAGACAAATTCCATATGATTTCATTTATATATGAAATCTGAAAAACAAAGAAAGCAAATGAAGAAACAGAAAACAAAATCAGGCCCATAAGTCCACAGAAAATAAACTGATGGTTGCCAGAGGGAGGAGGGGTAGGGGATAGTCAAAATGGGTGAAGGGGAGTGGGACATAGAGGTTTCCAGTTATGGAATGAATAAGTCACAAGGATTAAAGGTACAGCATAGGGAAAATACTTAACAGTGCTAAGTTATTGATTTAGTGTTTCATGGTGAGTGATAGTAGTTACACTTTAGGTGAGCAGAGCATAAAATAGATTTATCGAATCACTGTGTTGTATACCTGAAACTAACGTAACATTGTGTCAATATACTCAAAATAAAATTACTAATAGTATTAATGGCCCCTTAGTATGTAGCTTCCAGCTGCATTCTGAACACTGAATATTAGGTGGTCTTAGGTCTCTCCACCTAGATAGCTCTGAGCCTTTACTCTAGTACAGAACAAGTTCCAGGATTTTTTCCTTAGCTCCATCATGTCCACAGTGTTATCCCATTCAGAGTGAATAATCCATCTTTTAATCATTTTAAAACATTTCACAGTAGTGAACCAAAGAGTGCTCAATGTAAGTTTTATTTGTCTTTTCAGTGACATCAATATAACTTTATTATCCATAATGTGTTTGTTCAGCCAAGATTTTAATTTGCCTCTGGCTACTCTCACTTTGATCTTTTGCTAAGTGCTTCCTACTTCCCTACCCATCAACACTACTGATTTCTCAAATATTTCCAATAGCACATTTTCCCATTAAGTTTTTTTTTTATAAGATCTGAACTTTGCGGAAGAAAATTTCTATGCACATTTTAAACATAAAAGCTACTGACACCATTATTATTTTATGATATTCTCATATATATGTACACATATATACACATACATATGTACACACACATAGAGAGAGAAACAGAGAGAGAGAGAGAGAGAGAGAGAGGGAGGAAGGGAGGCTTTCTTTGCATACTAACATTAACAAACTCAAATTTTAAATTTGGTTTCATCTCAGAAACCATCATTAAGAGCAGCAAGGTAGACATATAGTCATTTCTATTCCAGCCATACCAAGAGTTGCTTATTATTTAGCACATGAATGTCTGGTTGAAGTTAAACCGACTGCTGTGGAGGACACTGGGAAAACACACAAACCCAAAGTATGCAAGAAGCCCTCAGGCAGAACACACATAACACAAACAAGTTAAGTTTTGGGGGAATCAAAAGTTATGTGTGGATTTTTGACTGTGCAGGGCTGGCATGCCGAACCCCTGTGTTGTTCAAGGCTCAAGTGTAATTCCATTCTAGAGAAACTTCCCCAAGAAACTAGTTTTATGCAAAAGGTGAATGCTTCAATATTATTTATAATAGTAAGCCATTTAAAACTATGTAAATGTCTAACAACAGATGGGTGATAAACTATGGTAGGTCTAAATGATTGAATTTATGACAGCCATAAAAATCAGAGTTTAGTACAAAAATGTCTTCTGTAATATCAAGTGGAAAAAACAAGATACATGATTTTACATTGTATTCTGACAAGTAAATAAGATTTTTCATTAAAAAGTGCAGGTGAATTATGCCAAATACTAATAGCAATTATAACTATATAGTATACATAAAACATTCTCCTTTTTTTTTTGCATTTTCTAAATTTTCCTTTTTTTTTTTTTAATTTTTTTTTTCCAACGTTTATTTATTTTTGGGACAGAGAGAGACAGAGCATGAACGGGGGAGGGGCAGAGAGAGAGGGAGACACAGAATCGGAAACAGGCTCCAGGCTCTGAGCCATCAGCCCAGAGCCTGACGCGGGGCTCGAACTCACAGACCGCGAGATCGTGACCTGGCTGAAGTCGGATGCTTAACCGACTGCGCCACCCAGGCGCCCCATTTTCTAAATTTTTCTATAAGAAATATGGATTGCTTTTTTCATGAGAAAAATATTTTTTCCATGAAAAGTTTTAAACTTCCCAAATTGAAGAATAATTTCTTTGGTAAGAGCATGGATTGAATGATTTCTACGCTGAAGAGTTAGTTGCACAATGATATGTCAGTAGGTGAGTCATCACAGAGAAGGTTTTTCTTCTATTGGTTTCCAGGGCTGAGATGAGGAGGAACAACATATCTAGTTATTGGCAAAACAGCAGTCCCATAAGAAACATTCCATTAAAGAGGTTTCCAAAGTGATTAAAATATTTATATGTAGAGATATTTAGTCAACAATTTGTATCATGGAATAAAATAATAGTAATGTCAATGAAAAATACATACATACATATATATATATATATATATATATATATACATATATATATATTTTTTTTAATTTTGCCACTGTGAAACCGTCCTTCATCTTTTAAGGCAGCACACTCCAAGCTAGAGTGTTAACAAGGGTGGCGAGAGAGAGAAAGGTATGCATTCCTAAGTGTATTCATTTTTTTAAACATCTTTATTGATGTAAAATTAACACACAACAAACACTGCATGTTTAACATGCATAATTTGATGAGTTTTGACATATGTACACACCCATACAAATATTAATACAATCAGGGTAATGAACATTTCCATCACCCACACAGGTTTCCTTGTACCTTTTAAAAATCCTGTCTCTGGCCTCTCCTGATTCTGCCCACACACTCTACCTGGATTAGTCTGTCACTACAGAATACAGATTAATCTGTCACT
The DNA here is from genome assembly GCF_014898765.1 of Herpailurus yagouaroundi. Classification (NCBI taxonomy): domain Eukaryota; kingdom Metazoa; phylum Chordata; class Mammalia; order Carnivora; family Felidae; genus Herpailurus; species Herpailurus yagouaroundi. The sequence goes on along the minus strand of NW_024412388.1, from coordinate 85,043,112 downwards.
AGGGATTGGTTTGTATATCCTAGAATTTGACAGAAATAGAATCATATTGAGTACATACTCTATTTTTACTTGCTTCACTCATTCAGCAAAATTATTAGAAGATTAACTCATACTGTAGAATATCACTAGTTCATTCATTTTTATTGGTGAACAGTATTCCCTTATATAACTTTTGCATAGAATAGTAACATTGCCTACATGTGTAAAATCTAACCGTTTGCTTATCCATTCATCTGTTTTTGGGTATTTGATTTCTTCAGAGATTTTGACAATTAACCATAAAGCTTCTCTGAACAGCCCTGGACAAGTATTTTTATGGACATGGACTTTTAGTTCTCTTGAGTAAATATCTAGTCATGGAGTGGCTAGGTCATAGGGTTATGTGTGACTTTTTAAGAAACTGCTGAACTCTTTTCCAAAGTGGCTGCATTAAATGCTTTTATATTCTTTTTTTTAAATTATCATCAGTCAATGAGAGACACCTGCCACATAGGATGCTCAGTCCTTTCAATTTTAGCCATTCTCCTAGTTGTGTGGTGGTATCTCATTGCTGTTTTAATTTGCATTTCTTTAATGATAGATGGCGTGGTGTATTGTTTCATTTGCATATTAGCCACAGTAGTATATCTTTTTTTGTCTATTCAAATTTTTGCTCATTAAAAAAAAATGAGTTGGGGCGCCTGGGTGGCTCAGTCGGTTAAGCATCCAACTGCGGCTCAGGTGATGATCTCGCAGTCTGGGAGTTCGAGCCCCACGTCGGGCTCTGTGCTGACGGCTCGGAGCCTGGAGCTTGATTTGGATTCTGTGTCTCCCTCGCTCTCTGGCCCTTCCTCTCCCTCCCTCTCTCTCTCTCTCTCTCTCTCTCTCTCTCTCTCTCTCTCTCAAAAAATAAACATTAAAAAATAAAAATAAAAATAAATTAAAAAATGAGTTGTGTTTATTGAGTTTTAGGAGGTTTTTGCATATTCTGGATACAAGTTTTCCTATCCATGATTTTAAGAATTTTCTCTTCATTACTAGTTCTTAACCACTGGGTCATGATGTGACTTACAGTTGATTTCTTTATTTCTTGGGCTTGAGATTTATTGAGACTCTTGGATCTGTGGGTTCATAGATGTCATCGAATTTGAAAATCTGTTAGACTTTATTTCATCAATTTTTTTTTCTGTCCTTGTCCCCTTTCTTTGGCCACTTTGACTACCAGTATATTAGCTAGCCACTTTTCAAGTCTCAGATTTTGTTGTTTCATAGCTCATGGATTTTCTGTTCATTTTTGAAAAAAAATTATCCTTCATCTGTGTGTTTCATTTTCATAGTTTCTATCCCGAAATCTTCATGCTTACTAATTTTACATCTTCAATGTTGCATTTGTCATTAATCCCAACCAGTGTATTATTCATTTTGAACATTTTAGTTTGCATTTACAGAAATGCAATTTTTGTCTGTTTTATATCTTCCATGTCTGTACTTAACATTTAAACATATAAAATGATAACTATTTTAATATTTTTTTATTTGCTAATTCTAACATCTCTTTCAGCTCTGGTTCTCAATTGATTGATCTTTTCCCCTTCATCATGAGTTATATTTTTCTATTATTTTGACTAGTTGATGATTTTTTATTGCATACCAGGCATTATGAATTTACTTTGTTAAATGCTGACATTTTTGTATTGTCCTATATATTTTTGAGCTTTGTTCTGAGCCGCAGCTAGTTTACTTGGATACTGTTTGAACTTGCTTTTAAGATTCGTTAAGCAAGACTAGAGAAGTGTTTAAAACTAATTATTTCCTATTCTTGATAAAGACACTTCAGTGAGCTCCACCTGATGCCCTGTGAATCATGGGGAAAGGGGCTATTTTCAGCTCTGTGTCACTGGCAAGCACTGTCACCTTTACTCCATTCAGGTGGTTCTTTCCCTGGCCTTGGAGTTTCCTCACACCACACACTCATCTGCAAGATGCTAAAGACATGAAGCGTCCTGCTCAGATCTCTGGAGTTCCCGTTCTGTGCAGCTCTCTCTTCTCCAGTACCTTGCAGAGGCAAATCCTAGAGTCTTTTTGTCCTCAAACTCTCAGCTCTGTCTCTTCAACTCAGAGAGTTGGTCAGACTCTGACTGGGTTCTGCCTCCATATTTTATGACATGAAAACTCTCTCACTCAAGACAGTAAGCTAGGGAAGTCATACGGTGCACATTATTTTCCCCCACCTTTCAGGAATCACTGTCTTATGTCACCTGAGGCTGGTGTCTTGATAACTCTTCCCTCACCTACTTTGTCCACTTGTTTATTTTTTCAGCTTTAGTGGAGAGTCTATTCTCAGTTACTCCACCACAGTTGGAGGTAAATATATCTAAGTATATTTATTCTAATCTAAACTGCAAAGCTCAGCATTCTGACTAGTGAATAAGCAACTAAAATGTCTATACAATCGTGGAAACTCAAATATTCCTCTGTGAAATAATTCATACAAAAAGAAAAAAAAAGATGGCTTGATCAAAATTGTTGATGTCATTGAATAGACATTGCTTTCAGTAAATATTTTGTACTCTATCTTCTTAAAAGTTGCGTTTTAAGGGGTGCCTAGGTGGCTCAGTCAGTTGAGCTTCCGACTTTGGCTGAGGTCATGCCCATGAGTTCAAGCCCCACACCGGGCTCTGTGCTGACAGCTCAGAGACTAGAGCCTGCTTCGGATTCACTCTCTCTCTCTCTCTCTCTCTTTCCCTCTCTGCTCTTCCCCTGCTTGCGCTCTGCCTCTCTCTCTCACAAGTAACTAAATATTTTAAAACAAATTTTTAATTGCTTTTTAAAACTAACATTATTCATATTATTTAAAAAAATTTTTTTTAATGTTCATTTATTTTTGAGAGAGAGAGAGAGCGAGCATGCGAGCATGAGTAGGGGAGGGGCAGAGAGAGGGGGAGACACAGAATCTGAAGCAGGCTCCAGGCTCTGAGCTGTCAGCCCAGAGCCCAACACGGGGCTCGGATTTGTGAACCACAACATCATGACCTGAGCCCAAGTCAGAGGCTTAACTGACTGAGCCATCCAGGGGCCTCTCATATTATTCTTAACTAGCTACAGTTGTTAAAGTGCCGTGTGTCAATTTTATTTTTCACTGCCATCTTAAAGCTTTTCTCAGATTATAGAGATAAATCTAGAAATTATTCATTTTGCAGTTCTAGAAATTCAGGATATTTCCATGTAAATTTAATTTTAGAAGAATATAATAACATAATAAAACAATAGGAATATTTTACAATAAGGAAAACATAATTTTTGTGTGGATAAAATATCCAAATATGGAACTTCGTATCAATCACTTAGGCTGTACTTACAGGTAAAATCACTTTAATTGCTTTGTTTGAGTTGATTGCTTGGTTGTTTCAAACTCCTTGGCAATTCAGTTAAATTGGTTGGACTGTTACATAAGATGAAACTGACAGGTTGTTTCCCTGAACTGACTCACCACATCAATCAAAAATGGTTGAACTGGTTGTATATGGAGACATAAGACAATCTGGGAATAGCAGTCTTACATTGGATGCTATGTATGGGTTCTGGACAGCACCAAGAAAACATATTTGAATTACTTCTTTTCTGGCAATATTTTTATCAAATGGCTCTGAAGTTAAAACAATATTAAAGCTCTTAGATATAAGATGTCTTTGTTGAGGAAAAAATAGTAGTGATTACAAATAGTTTATAGCATGCATTGTTTGCACCATAGAACAATGTGAGGAAATAATAAATAGAACTTAGAATAACCCAGTTTGTATCATAGAACACGCATATTAACTAAGTTAAATATACACTACTTAGAAACTGGCCTAATATTTACCCAATGACCCCTGGTAAAGCTGACATAGAAACCTCAAAGGCATTCAAGAAATAGATTAGTACATTTATACTGGATTTACAGAGAATATCATGGCACTTCTTGCCATTAAATGTCAGTAAGCATTATGGGAACAATAGCCCTTGCTTAAAACTTCTTCCTAATAGTAAGGTTTTTGGGGTTTCTGCTTAGAATGTTATTTTGTGGATTAAGAATCTTCGGCAAAGATTAACATGGAAGAACAGCACAGTTTCTTTGAAATCTTGTATTTCAAAGTGGCTTTGACAGTAGCATATCCGCTATTCTAGTTCCCTCTTGAGTCAGTATGTTTTCATTAAGAAAGAACCAATACAGGCTGAACTGAATTTAGAAAGGAAGTAACATGGTGTAAGATGGAAATTGGAGTCAAGGTAAGGAAATCTATGATCTGAATGCAATGTCTCATAGACCCTCATCATTTTAGAGGTAGAAGATACTTTTAGTCAGCTAATACATTCCTTCATTTTGCAGACAGTCTAGGAAATGAAGTGACTTCACATAGAGACAGGATAAAGGCCCATCCAAGCAGGTCTATTTTTGGTTAGTTCTCAACATCTTACCTGGTAATCACCACAATTGTTGACAGGGGTATTTCCTCCTCTCTGCCACTCAGCAGAGTTTCTAAAGGTGAGAGACATTTGCTGTGGCCACAGTCGTGGCTCTTCCTCCCTCTATGTGGTGGGGTTGATACCCTCTCACTTTTCCAAGGGACTTTGCTGGGAGAACTCCACTGTTCCCAGCACCACAGAACTAATGCTTCAGGGAAATGTAAAGTGGTTTCTGCTTATTAAAAATAAGTAAAAGCCTGGAGTTCTTAAATAGGGAAGACAGTTTAGGGTAGTGGTTAAGAGCACAGACCTTTGATGTGAATCACACTGATGGTCACGTGAGATCATATAAGCTGTTTGATTTCTCCAGGCCTCGGTTTCTTATCTGAAAAAAAACGTAATAATTGTTTTGGTCTCATAATATCAAGTAAAGACTAATCACATGTAAAGTGTTTGACGTAGTATTTATCAAACAATATTCATTGTTACTATATAATCAAACAGGATTGTCCATCCCTATGTTTCTTTTCCTGGAAGAGCACTGTGATCTCAATATTCATAATGGGGAAAAATGATACTTTTATAGCTTACACCTTTATTGAGGCAACCCATGCTTTCATGTATCATATCTGAAGTATTATAAACACCTCATCTCAGAATCAATACCAAACTGTTACCCAAGTTCTCCTTCAGATTCATCTGGGGCCACAGGTGTCTCAAAGGACCATGGTCTTGGAAATAAAGCAACAACGGAGCTTCAACGCCAGTGTGCTGGGGAGGGCACTCACTCAAAAGTATTTGGAATTGGTGAGATAGCTTTTTCCACCTCTTCAACCCCCCACCCCCACCCCTTACACTCTTTTATTCCTTTCAGGCAAGCTGAATTCAAAGGACTGGGATCCATGTGTCCAGCTGATAACAGCTCTTGAAAGCTCGATGTAACTGTTACATCAGGGGGAATGAAGTAGTGAAGAGGAAAGTTTGAGAGTCCCTGAAATCAATTCAATGTCGAGTCTCTCTTTGCTCCTTGTACTAGAACCAGAGAAATGTATGTTGAAATAGTATATAAATCATTTCCCTCTTATTTGTTTTAAAAGATCTTTTGATGAATGAATTATTAAGCTAATGAATGAAGGTAAGGAAAGGGGAACAATCTATTCTTCTCTGTAAGTTTTGTTTGGACATCCTGCAAAGTGAATGGCTCTCAGCCTTCAGAGAGAGTGTTCTTCCCACACAGTGTGCCTCTCTTTTACTGCTGTGCCACATGTGACACAAGACACAATGAGACTTTCAGTTGGGCTTTGCATTTTTCTTATCTTCTAACAACTGGGTGTCAGATATCTCAATGTATAACCACCCACTCACAACAAGATTATACATTAGATTCTTCGTTATCTAATTTTATGAAAGATTTCTGAAAGCTAAAAGTAGAATAAATTAACTTTGCCAAATCTGCGATAAAGTTTCTTTCTCTTACTGTTACTAGTATTTCCATGACTGTATAGTTAATCCCCATCCAGGGTAAGATACTTACATAATCCTAAAAGGAGGACCCTGAAAGTTACATGCCATACATTTTATTTGGGGAGCTATGTAGCCATATTTGTTATAGACTAAATATTATAATAGTATCTAACAGCAAACTGTTAAATAGGTATTAGAGTAAATCTTTCCTAATGTCATGTAAACATAAATCAAGAATGCAAAATCAAATATAACACTGTTATTTACACCTGTCAGATTTAATGATCTTTTACCTAAATTTTCCTCCACGTGGTAGTTTAGTGTTAACATTCCTGTGTTCATACATTGTAGAGATGTGTAGTCTGGTGACTGCTTGTGAGCAGAGATGATATTTCTCTTTTTTGCCATTAACATCACAAATAGATATTCAAAAGACATTTGTTTATCTCTAAATGAAACAGTACATAAATCAGAAACTGTGGAACATAGATATTAATGTATATTTTAAATAAAATAGTAGCTACAATGTTTGGAGTCATCTTGATGTTCCAGGCTGCTTTATGTACTTTTTATCTTTGCAAACTCATAAACACATGACATGTGCTTTCATGATGATTGTGAGGGTAAGAATCTTGATTCCAGGCTTCTCACTTCCAGAATTGTGAGAAAATAAAATTCTATTGTTTTTTTTTTATTTTTTTAATCTTTAGTTATTTTTGAGAGAGAGAGAGACAGCGTGTGAGCAGGGGAGGAGCAGAGAGAGAGGGAGACACAGAATCTGAAGCAGGCTCCAGGCTCTGAGCTGTCTGCACAGAGCCCGATGCAGGGCTCGAACTCACAATCTGTGAGATCATGCCCTGAGCCGAAGTTGGACACTCAACTGACTGAGCCACCTAGGGGCCCCAAATTCTATTGTTTAGTACACTACCCAGTCTTTGGTATTTTGTTATTGTAGCCCTAGCAAACGAATACACTATTCTTACAGAAAAAAACAAACACAAAACACTGACACTCAGAAAAGTTAATAGATATGTCTAAATCAATTAATAAATGATTGATTCAAATCCATGTCTTAACCTCAGAGTCCTCACTCTTAACCATTAAAACAGAGCATTTGGTTCTCTTATCTGCATAACTAGATGGTAAGGACTCCTGAGGCTTTGATTGTATTCAGCCCACTAGGTGATCAATACTTAGTAATTGGTGATAAATTTGTTGATCAATCTCTTTAAGATTATCAAGGAAATTAATATCTAGTTGTACCAGGCTGTAGAGGGAAAATATTGCTGTAAGTTCAAAGAGGAAAAAAAAAAGAGTATGGGCATTTATTTCTTAAGTGATGTTAGTATGGAGAACATTCTTGAGAATTTTTTTTTTAATAAGGAAAGTTTTGAACATTTCCTGTGACTTAGTAGCCCAAGCTGCCCATGTGCTGAGACTAAGTTTCCCTGACAGACAACAATGTAAAAAATGAGGATAGATATATAGATAGATAGATGATTCCAACCTTACAAAGGAAGGAAATCCTGCCATTTATGACAATATGAATGAACCTGGCATAGTAAGACAAATACTGCATGGTATCACTTATATGTGGAATCTAAAAAAAAAGCAAAACTTACAGAAATAGGAGAAAAGTGTTTGCTGGGGGACATAGGGAGCGGACGGTAAAAGAGTACAAACCTTCAGTTCTAAGATGGATAAGGTCTGAGAATATAACGTATAAGTGGTAGCTAGTTGATAACATTGTATTGTATACTTGAAATTTGCTAAGAGAGAACTTACACTTCCTCACCAAAAGAAATAGGAGTAACTATGTGAGGTGATGGATGGGTTAGTTAGCTCAAAGAAGGAACTTCCACAATGTATACATACATCAATCCATCACGCTGTGCACTTCAAATATCTTACAATTTTGTCAACCATACCTCAATGAATATTTTTAAATTAAACCTAGCTATAAACTGCCATGGAGGATGGAAAGAATGACTCAGAGATAATACATTAATCAAAGATTGGGTAATATTAAGGTCAGTCTGTGTCAGCACAGAGCCTGTTGTGGGACTCAATCTCACCATGAGATCATGACATGAACTGAAATCAAGAGTTGGGCACTCAACTGACTGAGCCACCCAGGCACCCTGACAAAATATGTATTTAAACTATCTAGGATTAAGCACTTTATCAAAACCATTTTAATGGTAAACTAAAATTAGCAATATTAAAAATTTCCCAAACCCTTCTGTAGAACAAGGTGCCTCTACGTGAAAGAGTAAAAGTAGTAACTGTCACTGAGTAAGTTTAGGTAAAATCTGTCTACACTTCCCAGAAGCCGAAAAGTGAAGAAAGACTGTATGAAAACAACATAGACAGTGGCTAAGTATGTCACCTAGAAGAGAAAACCTTCTGTGATAAGCATAGTCAGCAGGCAGCCTCCAGATGTCATGTAATGGGAGCCACTGTGATGTCCACAAGGACATCATGCTTTCCCCAGGCTGCTCACAGCCAATGGCTGAGCCTGGCAGAGGGAATAGAGCCAGGCCACTTCTGCTAATGCAAGACTCTTAATAGTCATCTTTTCTCTGGGGCTCGCTCCTGGCCTGGGACTTTCTCATGGCCATGCTACATCCCGAGGTCCTTCCAACCTAGACCAGTTTCCTTTCCTTTCCTTTCATCTCCCCTTTCTCAGGTTCAGATCCGCATTGCAGGCTGAAGTCCTTCCTTTCTCTGCTCCTCTCCCCTCTCTTATAGGTACATCCCACCTGAATCTTAGATGTTTCTAATTTTGCCTTGGAGTGTGCCTCCTTATCTGATACTAATATTAGGGTATGAAATCCTATCTGGTTTTTTGCTTTCGAAAAATTGAGAAGGATCTAATCAAATGGTCCAGAAACTCAGGCAAATTGTTGTATAACAAAATTCTCACAGGGATTGGTTCCAGGTGCCCATACATTCCAATTTGGAGAAATGAGACACAAGGAAGTTTACTGGTTACTCTGGAAAAAGACTTTTCCTATTCTTAAAAACAGGTAACCATGGGAAGACAGTTTCTAGTTTCGTCTGGATATTGTGTATGTGAATATGAACCAAAGTCATCATTTTCATTCTGTGAGATAAGCAGGCAGAGGACAGGCCAACAAGCCAAGTGCTCAGGAGCGAGGGTCTGCAGAGAGGCAAAGGTGGGGAGACCTGATTAAGCTGGTCCTAAAGCACCCTCTCCTTCTGGACTTCCTAGTTAAATGAGGATACATCTCCTCCTCATTTAAACCCAGCAGAGTCGGTTTCCTACTTATTACAGCCAAATGGATCCTACATCTTTGTCCATGTTAGCTTTCCATTCCTCTCCGTGTGTCAGAACCTGTCCTGCATCCAACTTGGGCCAGTTCTCTCCTGCATGGAGTGCATCCACTCCTTCACACCTTGGCAGCTCTCCTGGAATTGGCATGCAGTTTTTCCTCTGCAGGAAGCCTCCAGCTTCTCATACTTCCTCTGTGGAATGGGACTAATTTTGATGTGGGTATCAGCCTGAATCAAGATCAACATGGTGATTGCTGGATTTTCTGCTACAGAGTTCACCTCCCCAGCTACATCTCTGTCTCCAGCCTCTATAATCCCCATCTGCCAATGCTGACACTAATGTACACATTATTTGAGATTTACTCATTACTTATATATGGCACCTGTCTCCTCGTTAGACTTTTACCTCACTGAGGGCAGATTATGTTTATTTTATTGACCGTTATTGCTTACAACAGCACAGATGAGGGTGTCTGGCACCTATTAGTGGTGGAATATTTATGGAATTAGTGAATTACTGAATAAATGGATGCATAGATGATGATATCTGAGTGCAATGTTTCAAAAGATTTTAGAACTTCAGATTGTTCAAATAAACCACTTAAAGCAATAATAATTTAATTTTAACATCAGTAATCATAATACTTCAAGTAGGAAGAGAAAATCTTTTATGCATAATTATCAAATGCCTCATTTAACCAGCTCTGATCAGCTATTTAAATTGCATGTTCTGGGGTGATTTCTCTTAAAATGAGAAAGCATTGTTCTTCTAATATTACCAAAAGATTACCTTAACTGTCATGCTTTAGAAAGAAATACAAACAATCTCTTCAATCTTCACGACTTACATTAAGAGAAATATAAATAGGAACTGTGGAAGTTGCATTTTTTTCCTCTTGAACATATGCAGTTACAGCCTTAAAGAACTACACATGCTGGGGTGCTTGGGTGGCTCAGTCATTTGAGCAGTGGGCTTCAACTCAGGTCATGGTCTCATGGTTTGTGAGTTCAAGCCCTGAATCCAGCTCACTGCTGTCAGCCCAGAGCCTGCTTTGGATCCTCTGTCCCCCTCTCTCTCTGCTCCTCCCCAGCTCAAAAATAAATAAAACATCAAAAAAAAAAGCAGAAAGAAAAAAGAAAAAATTACGCATGCTAAAGTGGTGGCAAGACCCACAAATAGCTGTCCCATTTTAAAGGATCTCATTGCTCAATAACCTTATGAACATAAACATATTTTCAAATCTGGGAGAATTGTAATACATGAAAAAAAGGGAGGAAGATAAGCAGTAACACGTATGCAGTTGGCTTCCTGCTCCAATGATTTTAAATTCGTATGTATTTCCACTAATTTACTATACATGTTCTCACACCACATGAGCATACACACACACACACACACACACACACACACACACACACACACACATTAATATGAACTTAAATATGTATATCTATTTATATTCATACATATGCATCATGTTCTGAATGTTTCCTACTATAATATACCTTAGTCACTAAGGCATTAGTTTGCCTTATCTCAGGATATCCCAAATTCATGGATGGGCTGTAAGTTTCAGGTATTTGGGGGTAACAAGAGGAAGCTGATGTAAAATTTAATACTTTTTTTTTTAAAAGAAAGTAGTCAAAGTCAGCTGTGTATAATTTATTCTTGTACTTCCCAGCAATGTAGATCTTGGCAGATTAATTTCCCCTTTCCACAGATGGGAAATTGGGGCCTAGAATACTTAACTAACAAGCTCAGAATTTTAAATGCTAAAATGCCTTTTTTTTCTTTTTTACAGTATGCTCAGAATTTAATTCTACCTCTAACAATCTGAGAGTTTATCTAAAGCCATTATTAAACACAGAAGAACATTATTTCTACATTTGTAAGCTAGATGTCAGAATTGGGTTGCCAGAAAGAATGTGTTTCCAGGTAACTTTTATTTCTCTCTGAATTTAGGTTGCTCATGGATCACGTGGCTATAACCCTACATATATCTGGTTAAAAAACAAAAAGCTAGAAATTAGGAACGTTTTCTTGATTAGTATAATACTTGTGGGTTTGTCAGTGCCTAATAGTTGCATGTTTCTATTTTAGATTACGTAGCAAATTGATTTTCTTATTTAGGAAGAAGGCTGTGCTGTAAGATCGATCCTAAGACCCTTTTATTTTTTTTTTATGCTTAACCTGTGGCCTGAATATATACAGACCTTTCTTTGCATACAAAATTTTATGCAGCATCATATTAATTAGGCATTATTATTATTAGTCTTTCTATAGAACAGGTAAAGGAAATCAAGCAATTTTCCTAAGGTCACACAACTACAAGTGATAGAGCCAGACCAAAGAGTGACTATAAGGTTCAAGTAAACAGAGGATTTTATATACATCATGTAAGATATTCTCACAGTGTGCACCTTCCCAATAATGATATAACCTTGAGAATTCACAATGCAGTCTTTGGACTGGAAGCATTAACATCCCCTGGGAGCTTATTAGAAATGCAGAACCCCAGACCCCATTCAGACCCACTGAATCAGAATCTGTGTGTTAACAAGATCCCCAGGTGATTCTAATGCACATTAAAGTTTGAGAAGCAGTGGTATAGGACACAAGGACATTGAGAGACCTGGGTTATCCTTGCTTCATTATTTCCCAACTTGGTCGTAATGGATAAATTAATTTTTCTAAGATCCAGTCTGCTCTTAAACAATGGAGATCATAGTACTTCTGAATTTGAAATGGTAAAAAGTTTAAATGAGAAAATGAAAGAAATGATAACCAAGCTTGGCTGACACATATAAGGGACTTAATAACTGATATATATTATTAACTATCTCTTAAAAGTGCACTTAATTTATGCTTCTGATAGGCTTAGAATACCTGAAAAGATTACATCTCTTCTTTTAATTAAGCATATAGTGGGGCAGTATATTGGAATACCTATTAAAATATCTCCTTCCATCTTACAGTATTTAGCCTTTTCTCAGCACCATTTAGACTTAGGCACCAATGGCCACAAGAATGAGATCATATGGTTGGTTAGCAGAGAAAACTGAGCGCACAAGTTTAGGGCCTGATGGGCTTAAGGCAGAAACAACAGACTTACAGGAATAGAATCAGATTGATCAAGCAGGGTGGAGTAGAGCAAAATTCTAGGCTTTTGGATTTCCCCAACTAGTGCAATTTTTTACAACATAAGTGAAGAAAAAATAATGGTGTTCTCCAGAGAAACGGAACCAATATGGTGTGTGTGTGTGTGTGTGTGTGTGTGTGTGTGTGTGTGTGTGTATTGAGAGAGAAAAGAGAGAGAGTTATTATAAGGAACTGGCTCATACTTTATGGAAGCTGACAAGTCCCAAGATCTGCAGTTGGCAAGCTGGAGACCCAGGAAGACCCAATGTTTCAGTTTAGTAGAAAGGCATGAGAAAAAGCCAATATCCCAGTCTGAAGGCAGTCAGGCAGCGGGAGTTCTTCTCTTAGATTTGTTGTTCCATCTAGGCCGTCAATTGATTGGATGAGGCCCAACTTACTTTAAGGAGGGCCATCTGCTTAACTCAGCCCATGGATTTACATGTTAATCTCATCAAAAACACTTTCATGGAAGCACCTAAAATAATGTTTGACCAACTACCTGGACACCCTATGGTCAGTCCAGTTGACAAATAAATAAATGATTACAGAGAGTTAAATTTTTATTTTATAAAATGAAAGACATTAAAATTATCAATACCTCATAAAAGAGGCAAATTTATGACTTTAACAAAAACCCAATTTCTTTTTTTTTTTTTTAATTTTTTTTTTCAACGTTTATTTATTTTTGGGACAGAGAGAGACAGAGTATGAACGGGGGAGGAGCAGAGAGAGAGGGAGACACAGAATCGGAAACAGGCTCCAGGCTCTGAGCCATCAGCCCAAAGCCTGATGCGGGGCTCAAACTCACGGACCGCGAGATCGTGACCTGGCTGAAGTCGGACGCTTAACCGACTGCGCCACCCAGGCGCCCCAACAAAGACCCAATTTCTAAACAACTCATAAATTGAATTAAGTTTGGCTATGTGAAAACTATAGTACATTGTTCTTAATTTTCTGATTTTAATATGAACCAAAGAAAACTTTGCCAGAATGAAATGAGTCAGAAAATTGTGGCCTGGAGACTTCTGAGAGAGAACCTGCAAGGACGTAAAAGGGGAATCTTCCAGGCATGATGTGACAAAGATCTGATTTTCTGTTAGTGAGAGTATGGAAGGGGTGGTGAAATTGTTACCCTAAAAATAAAAATGCCAGTATTTTACCAGCAAAAAACAGACAAACAAAAAAGGATTTATTCAGGAATAGCAGAGAATTACAATCTAGGACAAGGAAGCTATAGCAAAACCATAGGAAAGTCTGGAGAATAAAGGAGAGGAATACTATTTTATAGAGGAAAAGGGAGAAGTTGGAAAGGCTGTTATAAAAAAAAAGGGGGGGGGCACTGAAGTAAACTGGGAATTGAAAGGATAGTGGCTTTTCATTGGCTGAGTTGTAACAATCTCTCATTGGCTGGGCTGTTGCCAGGTAGAGAAGAAAAACCTCTCTTCCTCTGGCTGGAACAGTACAGTAGTAGCTAAAGCACAACGTATTTGCAAGGTAAGTCACTTCTTGTTGGGTCTGCAATTGATGACAGGTTGTAGGACATGAAAGCTACCCCTTCTGGCCTCCAGATTTCATCTTAAATGAGGTTTCCTTTTATTAATTTTTATAAAATTCAGAGGACAACCGAGAGTCCCTATGCTCCTCTGAACTTTGCTTTTCTCATATGAGAAAGGTTGACTGAGATATTATTAAGATCTCATCAAATGTCATGATTCTAGATGAAGAAACTAAGTACATCTGTGAGATGACAAAAATGAAACAACTTGTCAAAAACTTATGCTTAGGGACCTAATGAATGATGGTGCTATGGACAAGAAATTTTGAAGTCATACTATACCTACCAGGTGGCTCTAGTCATTATGCAGTAGTAAGAAATCCATAATTTGTTCCTTTTATTTTCAGAAAAGAAAGAAAATAGGGCTTAATCTTATTTTTAAAAAGCAAAACAAAATAGGGGTGCTTGGGTGGCTCAGTTGGTTAAGCATCTGACTTCAGCTCAGGTTATGATCTTGTGGTTTGTGATTTCAAGCCCTGAGGCGGGATCTGTGCTGACAGCTTGGAGCCCGGAGTCTGCTTCAGATTCTGTGTCTCCTTCTCTCTTCTGTCCCTCCACCACTCGTGCCTTGTCTCCCTCTCTTTCAAAAATAAATGAAAAAAATTTTTTTAAATGTTAAAAAAAGCAAAATAAAATAAAACAGCAAATTATGTCCTTTGCAAAGTATCTGTAGAGAATGAAATATATGGGCATGATACTACTGCTTTAGCTGTGAAAGTGCTTTTTAGGTCTTGTATGTTTGTGCAAGTTTCATTTGAGATATAACGAAAACATCAGTTGCTTTTCAAATGGACAATCATCCATTATCTGTCACAGGTTGCCAGAATAAAGTGGTAAACTGCTAAAGGGGGAGGGGAAGGGGGGGAGGGGAATATAACATGGTAGAGGAGTCCACGAACAGATTGATTCATTACAAGATCAATTATAAACGTAGTCACTTACATTTAAATTAAAGGTGCTTAACTACCTTTTTTTTTAGGTGCTAACCTGGTTTAAAGGATCTGGTTATCTCCATACAACAGATTCATTTCGTTATTCTTAAATTTCAAATCTATATGAAACAGTAAGAATACTGAATTGATCTTTAGTAACAGTCCCTCCATACTCCATTCATGTAAGATGATCGTGTATTTGAACATATTTGTAAAAGAAAGCATCATAGCTTTGTTACTCAATATATTCTTCACATCAGTGTACTTTGATGGAGTCTCAATGCTTTATTTCAACATATGAATATACTTTATACACTGGGCTCAATCAAACCTAATCTAAAGGTTGTAATTTCAATACAGATGAGTGCACTAATGACTCAATTTCACAATCTTGTGCTATTTCTTAGCCAATAAAATTATGATTAACCTCCTATGTAATTATATGTCCTGGACTAATGGTTTATTTACACTTGTAATCTCTAATTCATGTTCTTTGAAGAGCTATTTTTACTTCAGTCCTTTCTCGTTGAAAAAATTTAGGCATAAGAACAGAATATTGTTAATTATATAAATGTATACAACTTGAAAAATTTCAAGTGAATAAAATTGTATCTCCATTTTAAAATGAGAGTGTGGACAAAATGTTTTATCTTCCCCATATTCTTCTTTCTTCTGCATAAAGTAGCCCTTTTCTTTTGGCATGTGAACATCTAACATGGGGTCTGAGTGAAAGTTGCCATCTTCCTTTGGTCTTAACCCCCGCCTGCTATGATTTGTCTAACAGTGAGAACCTGACCGAGGCTGTGTTGGTAATAGTATTTCGGCTCCTAACCACAGACTGGCCTGGGGCAGGGCTGAGGTGGGATAGGGAGGCATTGGCTGTAACCCAAACCAAGCCTTCCCTAGGGACTTTCACCTAAATTAAAACTGGAAGGGAAGAGCTCTTTCTTTCCTAGTACATAGTTGGGAACTTGTGATCCAGGAGCTACTAGGAGACATTAATCCAGCCCAGGATTTCTCCTCAGCAGTCTTGACATTGGGGGTCAGATAACTTCTTGTTGTAGAGGCTGTCCTAGGATGTTTGGCAGGATCCCTGACTTTTACCAACTAGATGCCAGTAGGACCCTCCTCCCATAGTGTGGTATGAAAAAATACCTTCAGATATTATATTATTTATTATATATTATAGTATAGTATAGTATAGTATAGTATAGTATAGTATAGTATACCATACTGTGTTATTAGACTCTGCTAAATATCTCCCAGTTGAGAACCACAGAATGAACCTCCTATAAAGGTAGCAACAGGAGAAAAAAGAGGTCAACACTTTCAAGAGAAATAGGAAATACAGACAGAAAGAGAAATAAACCTGTTCAGAACCAATTATACCCAAATATACCCTTTTCCTTTTTGGTTATATTAGTGCATCAATTCCTTGTGATCTAAAGTAGTTTGATTTCTCAACTGAGATGATAAAAATCCTGAAACAGTAACAGGAAAAGACAAGTGGAGGAACAGAGCTAAAGCACAATAAAAAAATCAACCCATAATAGGGCTTAATCAAGGCATAGATTCAACTGTTGAGTTTTGAAAAAAGTACAATAACTTACAAACCTATTTAAAGCAAAGACAAGATAAAGAAATTGATTATGAAATAGATGGTCAACAACAGCATACATGGACTTATCTTTGTTTAAGAGCCTCTTATCTTCAAGGTAGTCTTCAAAAAAAAAAAATAAGAAAGAAAAGAAAACAAGCTCAGACTTGTATTTGTATCTTCTAGGGACTATAAACATGTCCAGTGATGATTTCCAATTTAAAGTGTGTCCATGTGTGTGTTTGTAGTTCTCTAAAAATGGAGCATATATGTTTCCTAGTCAATCAACTGCTGGTAATACAACAACAAAAGCACACACTGGACCACACAAGTAATATCCCCAAATCGGATCTTATACCTGTGCCCACTGACTCCAAAGCTCACATGAGTCATCCTCCATGATGATGAATTTCATCCAAGTACAGCCTCATTTCTCATGAACACAGGAAATAAGTTTCTTTCTCCCTAGGATTTCAAGTCAAAACTACAGAGAAATTCAGCATTGATGCTTCTGCTTTGAATAGCCAGTTCAGGTAAGAAAGACTTTTAATTTCCCTCTAGGAAACTGGAATGCAAGGGGGGAGCGGTGGAATCCTCAGAATAAAAAGTAGTAATACCTGGCTACAAGCAATATTACAAGATGGACTTAAACTATTTTCAAAACATACTAAGTCTATTACCAGGTCTATATAACAGCTACTGGCACATCGACTTAAAATCCTTCTTTGTCTTTTTTGAAAGGCTATATGGCTCAGAGAAAATTAACTGAAAACAGGGAATCTGTTTTGGGAAGCAGTTATTGAAAGAAGGCATGTGTTGAATGAAACGTACATGTAAACTTCAGGGTAGATCTTTCTTCCAAGTAAGAATCAAATGAGTCATTTTGTTGTTGTTAAGGAGTTTTTTTATGATGAGGTATGCAGGAGTCAGATTTCCATATTAATAACAACCACCACCATAGCACACATCACAACAATCAGTTCAAAAGCTGCACCAGGAGATCCACTTCTAGGACAACAACATAAGGAGTTCCAGGGACTCATTCCCCAGTGGTGAAAATTATGATGGTCCCTTCAGCAAATAGTGTTGGACAACTGGAGAGCCTCATGTAAAAGAATGAAACTGGGTCTTTCCATCACATCATATGCAAAAATTAACTCAACATGGATCAAAGACCTAAATCTAAAAGTTAAAACTCTTAGAAGAAAACATAGGGGTGAATCTAAATAACCTTAGATTTGAGAATGGATTGCTAAAAATGACATCAAAAGCATAAGCAACAAAGGAAAAAAAAACATAAACAATGAACTTCATCAAAATTAAAAACTTCTATGCATCAAAGTGCATTATCAAGAAGTGAAAAGAAGTATTTGCAAATCATAATCTGAGAAGGAATTTTTTTAAATATGAAATTTATTGTCAAATTGGTTTCCATACAACAGCCAGTGCTCATCCCAACAGATGCCCTCCTCAATACCCATCGCCTCCCCCCTCCCCTGCCTCCCACCCCCCATCAACCCTCAGTTTGTTTTCAGTTTTTAAGAGTCTCTTATGTTTTGGCTCCCTCCCTCTCTAACCTTTTTTTTTTTTCAGAAGGAATTTTTATCTAGAATATATAAATAATTCCTACAACTCAACCATAAAAAGACAACCTCACTTTAAAAATTGGCAACAGATCTGAAAAGACATTTGTCCAAAGAATATATACAAATGGCCAAGAAGCACATGAAAAGATGCAACAGGAAAAAATCAAAAGTATGAGATACCACTTCACCCAGTAGGGTGGGTATAATACAACAAAAACAAACAAACAAATCAGAAAATAACAAACAGTCATGAGGATGTGCAGAAATCAGAATCCTCATACACTGCTGGTTGAAATGTAAAACAGTGTAGCCACTTTGGAAAACAATCTGGCAACTCCTGATATGGTTAAATACAGCTGTGATATGACCTAGCAATTCCACTCCTATGTATAGGCCCAAGAGAAATGAAAATATATGTTCTCACAAAATGAATAAACCATTTTTATAGCATCACAATTCATAATAGATAAAATTGAAAATAACCTAAATGTCTTTCAACGAAAGAATAAACAAATATAATGGATAAGCAAAATGTATGGTATATCCATAAAATGGAATATTTCTTGCCGCTTTTTAAAAAAGAATAAAGTACTGAGAAATGCTACAATACTTGTAGAACACATGTTAAATGAAAGAAGCCAGTCAAAAAAGATCACATATTATAGGATTCCATTGATTCATAATGGGAACAGGCATACTAGTGGTTCCTGAGGCCTGGGGATATGGGAGGTGGTGAAGGTTAGAAAGTGATGATAGCCAAAAGGTATGGGGTTTCTTTTTGAGGTGATGAAAAACTAGAAGCAATATAACGGTAATACAGTTTAAATAACTGTAAACAAGAAAATGTCTGCATAAATGACTACATATTCATAACATGATATGTTGTAGGGCCATTTGTGCAATGTTTTAGAGTTATTCTTGACTTTCAACATTTCCACAAGATACTGTAGAATGACCAAATGAGACGCAAAGTAGCATGTATAATAGGACCTCATTTTTATAAAAAACAAATTTTAAAACTATGTGTGGGAGTGTTTGTGTGTGTAAGTCTTTACCGAATACTATGAGCATAGAAAAATGGAAGGAAGGATATATACTAGTTAACAGGACTTACCTGTGGGTATGCATGGTGTGTCTGGGGGACGGCCGTTGTGTGGATAGAAAAGAAAAGCGGGAGGAAAGACATGCAAAACGAAAGAGGAAAAAGAAAGGCACTAAAAATAAAGCATTTTTAATGTGATTCTCACTTAAATAATTAATGACCTTATTGGCTACCAATTATCTGGCAGGTGTTCTTTCTCTCCCCAGTTTTACTGAGATACAATTGACATCTAATATTTATGAGTTTAAGGTGTATAACATAATGATTTGGTATATGTATTTACTGCAAAATGATTACCACAATAAGATTAGTTAACATCTATCACACAAACACAATTACAACTTTTTTTCCTTTGTGATGAGAACTTTCAAGATCTATTCTCTTAGTAATTTACCAAAACACAATACAGTATTGTTCACATATAGTTATCATGTTGTACATTGTATCCCCAGGACTTATTTTATAACTAGAAGTTTGTACCTTTCAGCCACCTCCACCTAATTCCCCCACCCTACTTACCTCTGGTAGGTGTTCTGAGCTTACTGTATCATTTTAACAACCTGTGAGTTACAGATTATTGTTTCCATTATCTCTAGATGGCAAAAACCTGGTTTGGAGTAGTAAAATAGCTTGCAAAACAATATGGTTGGGGCCATGCTGGTAAACAGGAAGGGTTCTCACCCGAAGTCAGACCTCAAGGCTAGTAATGCCACAAACACACTAAGATCGTATGAAAAGGTTCACTACTTACAGAATGAGGCTTTCTGGGGAGAGCAGGGCAGGCCTCTCGGGCGGCTCTGAAAATGGTTTGAGACAGCTAGAGAAGGAGAATGGCTTGGGGTTCTTGGGGTGGTTGAGGGTGTGGGTTCTTGCAGGGAGGAGGTATATGGCAGTGCCAAAGCAGGGAAACACTGGTGCTTTCTTAGCAGGCTGCCCAGATGTGGGAAGACAGGGAAAAGGGAAAGTTTGCTTAAAAGCTACCAGTGTTCAAACGTCAAAAAAATGGGAGCCAGATTCTTTATTACAAATGGTTTAATAATTATGCATGCCAGTATTTACAAAAAACGTTTAGCTTTATATCTGCATTTGTGTATCTCTTGTTTTGATTAAAATAATTTAAATGTCTAGGTTCTTTGTGTGACACAGATTTAAGTGCTAATATCCAAATGATACTAATTCCTCAAGGTTCGGTCTTGAAAAATATCTATTTCAAAAAATTAGCAAATATTAAATAACATGTTCAGTTTCTAAATATATCCATAAAATAAATACAAAATCATTTTGTATGGTCAATCTTACTAGATTACTAGATTGTATAGGATTACTAACTAATAACTCAAATAGTAATTTCAATCTACCTTGGTAACTTTTTTTTTTTTGGAGGTGCTTGTGTTTTATTTATTTTTTTTAATTTACATCCAAGTTAGTTAGCATAACTTGGTAACTTTTTTTAATTGTGGAAAACAATTACTTTACTCTTAATCAAACCAAAATGTGAACAATTATCATTAAAGTTTTATAACAATAATTTTTGTATATTTAGTTCAAGTTTCTAATGTCAGAGAGAATAGGATTTTAGAGAAAATCATGATGAATGCATAGTATGCTTGGTAACACAGGCTTAATTCTTTTTTTTTTTTTTAATTTATTTATTTGAGAGAGAAAAAGAGAGAGTGACAGAGAGAGAAAATGCATGAGCAGAAGAAGGGCAGAGAGAGGGAGAGAGAGAGAGAATTCCATCAGGTTCTACACTGCCAGCAAGGAGCCCAGTGTGGGGCTCAAACTCAGGAACTTTGAGTTCATGACCTGAGCAGAAAACAAGAGTCAAACACCAACTGAGCCAGCCAGGCGCCCCACATACATTGAATTCTTGTCAGAATCTACTTCAGAGGCTTGAGCGACTAGTACAAAAAGAACACACCATAGCCAGTCATTTTATCTTAAACTTTTTATTAAAACTGAGTCTTCATGATATATTTAAAAGGACATGTTCCACAAACAAATATTTGGACAAAAAATTTTCTATATGTAATTATTGGCACATACATTTAAAATAAAAACTAAGCTAAATATTTATATATATATATATTCATGTATATGTATTTGTGTGTGTGTGTATATATATATGTATATATATATGTGTGTGTGTATATATATGTATATATATATACATATACATATGTGTATATATATACATATATATGTGTGTGTGTATATATATATATATATATATATATATATATATATATACACATACACACACACACACACACACACACACAAGTATATCCAATTCATGTCAATGATCTGGAATACCTGAGTTTCAAGCTGTTGGTTTTCCAGATAGTGCTAAATGTTTTTCATCCACTTTATAAAGGACACAGTCCATCCAGAAAGAGTAACTTTGGTTAATAGATGCTGTCTCCCAAAGATAGCACAGAAGTCCTCAGTGGGATTCAGGTTTATCTTCAGAGGTTTCTTCCAAGTGGAGGTCAGTCTGTGATGCAAGGAAGGATTCCCATGTAGCAAGGCACTGAATAATGGAAATACACCACGAGGAAATCAGCAGTTGTTAACTTTCAGCGGTGAATGGATTAATAAATCCTTCTGTATCTGTTCCTAGAGCAATTTGCCCTGCTCCTTTCTCCCACCAGCATGCCAGAATCCTTGTCGTTTTCTACATACGTTAATTCCTAATGTGGGAAACTATTGTTAAATAAAAGGAAAACATAAAAGGTTTAAAGATGAGCATGGATTAGTTTGCTGAAATAATCCAGTATTACCCCACTGTCAGGAAAGAAAACTGCTCTAAATTATGGAGGAAAAGATGGATATTTGGATCTGAGGAGGTAGGCATTAAGCATCTAGACAGAGCAGTGGGATGCAAACGTGCCTCCATTAGATTTCAATCCCACTACAGCAAATGTGAGTTTGGGCAAGTTGATGAATCTTTACTATGGCTTCTCCAGCCATAAATTAGGTTAATAATAGTATTTACCACTAGGGCAACAGTGAAAATTAAATTTCCATAATCT
This sequence comes from Herpailurus yagouaroundi, assembly GCF_014898765.1. Lineage (NCBI taxonomy): Eukaryota > Metazoa > Chordata > Mammalia > Carnivora > Felidae > Herpailurus > Herpailurus yagouaroundi. Next base: position 85,020,980 of record NW_024412388.1, on the reverse strand, counting down.
TTATAAATCTCTGTACAGAATTCCCAGCCCAAAGTAAGTGTTCAAAAAAAATGAGCAATTATTATATTATGATGGTCTGTTGGGACTAGGTGGTGAAACTTGCTCACTAATGTGCCACAGGAAATGAAAAAGGATTAGAAGTGACGAAAGGTGGTGGGGACACACAAACAGGAATGTGGCCACCTTTGTGATGTTGTCTAGGACTGACCTGCCTACTAGCCTTGTCTCAGTTATCTGCATGATGTTTATCTACAGCATAATGTTAATAGTTTGCACATATTTAGGATTCTTCTAAAGCACACTTACTTTAACATATATTCAGCCTGAGATGAAATTAATTAGGAAAGAGATCATGTTTTTTTTTTCCAAATCTATATAGGATACACTGCTATTTACAAATACATATGTATGCATTTTTGATACAATACACTCCAAAGTTGGACTGATTAACACTGATTTACTTGCCTAAACTACTTTCACATCACTTCTTTATCCTCTAATCCCTTTGCAGCTTTACTGTGTGCACTTTTGACAACAAGTACTAAATGACAGACCGGTGGTTTCCCAAACACCATACAAACTCAAAATTTTAAAGCTTCCAAACTATAAACGTGCTGCATTCCAAAAAGCCTGTATGTATGGATTTATGTATGTATATACATATATGTGTGTGCATATAATATTTTTTCAAACTGAAGATTTAGAAAGTGGGAAGCATTTTGCCAAGTTAGGTTTTTATAAAGGTTATACGCAGTGATTTGATTCTGAGGCAGTCTCGAGAGCCTAGGAAATGAATACTATGGCTAGAAAATTGGGTATTTGCATGAGAACAATAGGAGATACTGTTGAAGACTTAATTGTCAAATGAAAAAAAAAAAAACTACTGAGTAAATTACTGGGTAATATACTCAGTATTTTGTGATATACTTATTTTGAAAGTTGGGCTTGGAATAATACAAATCTCCTAAGAATAATCAAGTCCATCAGGATTTTAAGGGACATTTTTGACTTAAAAACTTTAGAGAGCACTGGAAGCCAAGTTCCAGTATAAGCCAAGTATAAACCAAGTATAAATTTCCAAGTATAAGCCAAGAAGCATAATTTTAATCCCTGTGATGAATCAGTTCTGGAATCTGCCTTTATTCTTCAGTAAGTTACTAACTTTCTGATTTTCTACTTCCTTAGATGTAAAATTATGATACCTGTCTCATAGGGATGAAAAATAACAGAATGCGGGATAAGGAAGGGGAAGACAGGGAAAAAACAGAAGTCCAGGTTAGGACAGGGACCACCAAGAGTGGCCTCCTCTAACATGGTACAGGAAAAGAAGTCAGATGTCTTTATATCTAAATGTTTATCCTCATGAAAGGGCATTAAAGATAAGTATCTCACATTTGATACATGTTTCAACGTTTAGACTTTAAGGCCTTTATAATTGGGGGATTGACATAAAATATCCATTCACTCAACAAGTATTTTTGTGTTCTTACTATGTCAGGCACTGTGAAGGTTCTGGGGCATAATCCTGGACCTCATGGAACTTATGATTTAGTAAAAAAACACAAGTCAGCAAATATAATCAACTACAGGGTCTATGAAGTTACAGCATATGATGAAAATAAATAGTAGTGGGATCTAGATCAGACGAGGATGAGTTAACTAATGTTTCCTAGTAGGAGTGAGCCTATAAATTTCTGTGCATGTCTGTGGAAGGGCAATGTGAGGAATAATGTGTGGTGGTTAATAATAAAGTGGTTAAGAACTTGGGCTCAGAACTTCTGCTGCTGGCCAAGATAGTATGATAAGGACTAGATTTGCTCTTCTGCTAAAAGATGATTGATAGATAGATAGATCAGAAAAAAATAAAATGAAACAACAGTTTTCAAGACCCTGAACATCAGGCAACAAAGGACCGTGATCCCTGAGAGACAAGATAAAAACAATATGAGCTCTATGGTTATCCTCATGTTATAAGCAGAACTTTATCCCCCCAAATTCATTTGTTGAAGCACACTGTGAGGTACTTCAAAGTTCATGTGTTGAAGTACCACAGATGTAAAGTATTTGGAAAGAAGGCCTTTAAAGAGGTGACTCAGTTTAAAAGAGGGTAAGATGGACCCTAATCCAATCTGACTAGTATCCTTATAAGAGGAGATTGGTCATTCAAGGGGACTATAGGAATGACAACAGAGAGAAAAGATGACATGAAGACCAGGAAGAAGGCTGCCATCTGCAAAGTCAAGAAGAAAGGCCTCAGAAGAAACCAAGAAGCCAAGCTTGTCAACACCTTGATCTTGGACAACTAACCTCCAGAACTGTAAGAAAATCATTTTTTGTTGTTTATCCACTAAAGTCTGTGGTATTTTGTTATGGTAGCCCTAGCACACCAATACACCACTCACTGCCATAAGAGAATTCCCAGGCCATGGCAGAAGCAGGGTGAACTTAGATGTAGCCAGGCAGGCTCTCTGAGTTGAAGAGATGGAGCTAAGAGTCTATAGAAAAATAATGCAGGGCAAGTTTGTAGAGCAGAGTACCAGTGAAGAGAGAGCATTCTGGAGATCTGTGGAGGGTCTCCCTCTGGTATTCAGTGTGGTAATGATCAGTAAAAGCATGTGAGAAAACTACCTAAGGTCAGGAAAAGAAGTAACCAGTGAGGATTAGAGTGAGCAGCGTCCATGTTCTCATGGAATAGTAGAGAATCCCCCCAAAGAGATTGGAAAATCCAATCATTCATAAAATATTGGATAAAATACAAAGAAGGGTCTTGCCTCAAAACTGGGAAATAATTTTCCATCTATTACAATCTGGTCAAGAACCATCTAACAAATCTTGAAGTGAGACCCTAAAGGATCAAGGTGTGTCCAATAAACTTCACTAAGTGCTACAGGAATAAAAAAATATTCAGCAGACAACAAAATTCACCGTATCTGGTATCCAATTAAGATTACCAGGATGCAAAGAAGCATAAAAACACAACCCATAATGTGGAGAAAAAAATCAACCAATTGAAACTAACACACAATGGAATATTACTCGGCCATAAAAAAGAACAAAATCTTGTCATTTGCAGTGACATAGATGGAGCTAGAGAGTATTATGCTACATAAGTCAGTCAGAGAAAGACAAATAACATATGATTTCACTCCTATGTGGAATTTAAGAAACAAAACAAATGAACACAGTGGGGAAAAAAGGCAAATCATAGAACAGACCCTTAATTATACAGAACAAAATGATGGTTATCAGAGGGGAGGTGGGTGGGGGGCAATGGGTGAAATAGGTGATGGGGATTAAGGAGGGCAGTTGTTGTGATGAGCACGAAGTGTTGTATATAAGTGATGAATTACTAAATTATACGCCAGAAACCAATATTACACTGCATGTTAACTTACTGGAATTTAAATAAAAATCTGGAGAGAGAGAGAAAAAAAGGAGAAACTGACCCAGAATTGACAAAGATGTTAGCAGACAAGGACATTAAACTATAAAAGTGTCCTAGATGTTCAAAGAGTTAAGTAGAGGCAAGGAATATATGAAAAACAGATACAAATTGGACTTCCAGAGATAAAAATTACCATGTGGGCGATGAAAAATACAAGGAATGGAATTAATGACATATAAGAAAATGAGGAAGAAAAAGTCAACATGAAGGTACAGCAATGGAAAGTATCTAAAAGGAAACACAGAAAGAAAAAAAGAACAATGAAAAAAAAAAAGGAAAAGAGCGTCAGTGAGCTATGGGACACAGCTTGCAGTAGTATACTATACATGTCCTTAGCTGAAAGGCGGAGGGCCAAAAAACTTTTTGAAAACATAAAGGCCAGAATTTTTCCAGACTTAATTAAAAGAATCAGAAACCCACAAATCCAAGAAACTCAACAAACTCTAAACATCAGAAACATGAGGAAGAGAGCATCAAACTACTTTATAACCAAATTGTTCAAAATCAGTGATAAAGACAATCTTTAAAGACGACAGAAAAATCATAATGCTGCATACAAAAGAAGGAAAAATAGGGATGACGGTATTTCTCATCCAAAATACTTTAAGTGAGAAGACGACAGAGTAACATTTTTAGAGTGAAAGAAACAGCACTGTCAGGAGAGAATTCTTTCTATGCCCAGCAAAATTATCCTTCAAAAACAAGGGTGGAATAAAGATATTTTCTGACAAACAAAAGCTATAGAATTTACCACTAACAGACCACACTACAAGAAATGTTTTAAAAAAAGAAAAATTCCATCAGGCAAAAAGAAATAAAACCAGACAGAAATATGAATCCATTCAAAGGAATGAAAACCACAGAGCATGTCAATGATATGGAAACATATGTATTTCTCTCATTATTTAAATTTATTTAAGATATGATTGACTAATTAATAATAATAGTAACAAGATCTGGTGAGGCTTAGAATACATGTCCAAATAAAATATATGAGAAAAGAGCATAAGGGCCAGAAGAAAGAGAATGAAGAATATGATTGTTGGTTCTTAAATGATAGGTTAAGTGGCATAATATTATTTAAAGGCAGACTGACAAGATTAAGGTGGGGCACCTTGGTGGCTCAGTCGGTTGAGCGTCTGAATTCAGCCCAGGTCATGATCTCATGGTTCACGGGTTCGAGCCCTGTGTCAGGCTCTGTGCTGACAGCGTGGAACCTGGAGCCTGTTTCAGATTCTGTATCTCCCTCTCTCTCTGCCCCTCCCCTACTCACACTGTGTTCCTCTCTCTCTCAAAAATAAATAAACATTAAAAAAAAAAGATTAAGGTACATACCATAAACCTGAAAATAACCTCTAGAAAATAAAAGATATATCTAATATAACAACAAGAGATCTAAAGTGAAATCATACAAAATTGTCTATTATCCAAAAGAAGGCATAAAGAAGAAAATGGGAGCAAAGAACGGATGGAACAAATAAAAAACAAACTGCAAAATAATAAACTCAAACCTAACTGTATCAATAATCAATTTCCATGTCAATAATCTAAACACTCCAATAAGACACAAATTGCCCTTAGTAAATAAAAATTAAAAAAATAATGGCCAACAGGTACATGAAAAGATGCTCAACGTCGCTCTTCATCAGGGAAACACAAATCAAAACCACACTCAGATATCACCTCACACCAATCAGAGTGGCCAAAAGGAACAAATCAGGAGACTATAGATGTTGGAGAGGATGTGGAGAAACGGGAACCCTCTTGCACTGTTGGTGGGAATGCAAACTGGTGCAGCCGCTCTGGGAAACAGTGTGGAGGTTCCTCAAAAAATTAAAAATAGACCTACCCTATGACCCAGCAATAGCACTGCTAGGAATTTACCCAAGGGATACAGGAGTGCTGATGCATAGGGGCACTTGTACCCCAATGTTTATAGCAGCACTCTCAACAATAGACAAATTACGGAAAGAGCCTAAATGTCCATCAACTGATGAATGGATAAAGAAACTGTGGTTTATATACACAATGGAGTACTATGTGGCAGTGAGAAAGAATGAAATATGGCCCTTTGTAGCAACGTGGATGGAACTGGAGAGTGTGATGCTAAGTGAAATAAGCCATACAGAGAAAGACAGACAGATACCATATGTTTTCACTCTTATGTGGATCCTGAGAAACTTAACAGAAACCCATGGGGGAGGGGAAGGGAAAAACAACAACAAAAAAAGAGGTAAGAGTGGGAGAGAGCCAAAGCATAAGAGACTCTTAAAAACTGAGAACTGAGGGTTGATGAGGGGTGGGAGGGAGGGGAGGGTAGGTGATGGGTATTAAAGAGGGCATCTTTTGGGATGAGCACTGGGTGTTGTATGGAAACCAATTTGACAATAAATTTCATATATTAAACAAATAAATAATAAAATAAAAATAAATAATACATAAAAAATATTGCCCTAGAGGAGGCTATATTAGATAAAATAGATTTTAGAACAAATATTATTATGAGAGATAAAAGTTATTTCATACTGATAAAGGTATCAGTTTATCTTGGCATAACTTAAAATATATATAATGAGAGAGCTTTAAAATACATGAAATAAAAACTGATAGAAACACAAGAAGACAAATCCACAATTACCATTGATTTTGGTATACCTCTCTCACAAGAACTGAGAGAATTTATGGACAGAAAATCAGCAGTGATACAGAAAACTAAAACAACATGATCAATCAAGTGGACCTAACTAATATCTATAGAAAGGAAAATGCACATTCATTCATATGCACATACAACATTTACCAAAATAGGCCATATTTCAGGCTAGAAAAGAAGTCTCAATAAACTTAAAAAGAGTTAAGTCACATGAAGTTTATTCCCTGAACATAATGGAATTAGAAATCAGTAATAGAGAGATATCTGAAAAATCCCCAAATATTTGAAATCTAAGCAGGAAACTTATATATGTATTATTACCCTCTGTGTCAAAGAAAAACTCAGAAGTAAATTTAGGTATTCTGAACTGAGTGAAAATAAAAACATAACATGTGAAAAGTTCTGGGTCACTAAGGCAGTACATAGAAATTTGTAACACTAAAAGTCTATCAGAAAAGAAGAAAGGTTCATGATGAGCACTGGGTGATGCATGGACATGACACTATTTTGTACACCTGAAATTAATATAATACCATAAATTAACTAACTGGAATTAAAATAAAAACTTAGAAAGGAAAGAAGAGGAGCTCCTGGTTGGCTCAGTCAGTACAGCATGTGACTTTTGATCTCTGGTCACGAGTTTAAGCCCTACGTTGTATGTAGAGATTATAAATAAATAAACCAAAAAAAGAAAAAAAAAACCAAGGTCTTAAATTATTTCAGTTCCTACCCTAAAAACTAATAGATGGATAGATAAAACAAATTAAACCCAAACTAGGGAGAACTAGAAAGAAAAAGAGAAAGAAAGAAAGAAAGAAAGAAAGAAAGAAAGAAAGAAAGAAAGAAACTAAAAAGAACAGAGTGTGAATCAGTGAAAAAGAAAAGAGAAAAAATATTTAAAAAATCTATGAGACCAAATGTTAGCTCTTTAAGATGATTAATAAAACTGATAATCATTAACCCGACCGACCTAAAAGAAGAGAGATGACATAAATTATTATCTCTTAGGAATGAGAAAAGTGACATCACTCCAGATTCTACTGAAGGAAATAAAGGAATATTATGGAAAACTTTACACCTATACACCGAGAGCTTGAAAGAAATGGACCAATTCCCTGAAAGACACAAACTACACAAACTTACCCTACAAGAAATAGATACTCTAATGAATTTGAATCTGTTGTTAAATATCTTCCCACAAAGAAAACGAGGCCTAAATGCCATCACTGGCAAATTCAATCAAATAATTAAGAAAGAAATCATTTTAATTGTATACAAACTCTACTGGAAAATTGAAGACACAGTAATGCTTTTCGATTTACAAAAACAAAAAATACTGTAAGAGAAGAAAACTACTAACCAATATCTCTCATAAACATAGATATAAAAATTCTAAACAAAATTTTGGCGAATCCAGCAATCTATAGAAAGAATTATATATCATGACCAAAAGGGATTTATCCCAGAATGTAAGATTGGATTAACATTCAAATATCAATCAATGTAATTGACTACTAATGTAAGAGCATCTCAACAGACACAGAAAAGGCATTTGCCAAATTATAATGTCCATTTCTGATTTAAAAAAAAATTCAGAAAATTAGGAATTGAAGAAAACTTCTACAACCTCAGGAAGAACATTTACAAAAAAACTAAAGTTAACATCATAAGCAGACATGCATTAAATATTAGCTGTTATTAGTATTTTTTCCATGCCAAAAAAAAAAGAGAGAAATTAACACTCAGTTTTATAGATAGTCAAAAATCTCCTTCACCAAATTTTAAGTATAAAAAAGGCAGGAAATTAAAAAAGAAAACAATATATAAATCACTTTAAAGCTCTATCCACCGTGTCTACACAAGGAAAGTTATTAACTGGGACTGAAGGTCTGATAGAGAGCAGACCATACTTTGCATTTGGGGAGAGCCCCATTTCCCCTGGAACCTCATTTCTACTAGAGCCCTCTGGCATCCTCTGCAAATCTACACACAATTCTATCTGTTAACCCTGCAGGGCAGCCCAAAGCAATTACTACTTTCAGGAGATAGTACATCTTTTTGATAACTCCGCCAAACTATCATTTGAATAAACTTCTGAAGTCCTCAAGGTAAAATTCAAAATGTAATTATGAGCAGTCTGTTCTATTTAGATTTCCTGTCAAATAAATGATCCAAATTGCACCAAAGACAGCATTAATTCTCATGTGAAGAAACTTCTATTGTCATATTCTGCTTCAACCATCCTTAATAAATGTCTAAGGAAGATATTCAGTAGACATCCATGCTGATTAGCATTGTGAATTAATATTTTCATTTCTTTTTTTCTTTTTTTTCTTATTTGAGAGACAGAGTGTGCAAATGGTGGAGAGGGGCAGAGGGAGAGAGACTCTCAAGCAGGTTCCACTCAGTGTGGAGCCTGCTGCAAGGCTCTGTCCCACAACCCTGGGATCTTGACCTGAGGTTGGACAAGAGTTGGACACTCCACCAAGTGAGCCACCCAGGAGTCCCCATTTTCATTTCTAAAATAAGTCCTAATGGGTCAGAAAAACTTAGTAAAAAAGACAAATTAGCCACTGAACTACCTCCTTACCATCTACCATACTAGAGGCAGAAAAACAATTTATGTATTTTGAAATACGGGTTATAGAACATCAGCATAGAAAAACAATAGAAATAACATGATACCTGCTATATGTCAATATGAATACTTGCTCAGGCATTGTACTGGTTACTTTATTATATATTACCTTCATATTACTACCTAACAAAGACTGTTATGTATATTATATCACAGATGAGAAAGCTGAGGCACAAATGGTTAAGCATATTTGTGATATTCCAAATCTGATAAGTAGTATAGCTACTACTATTTATTCATCAACAAATGGAAAGTAACCAATTTCTTGAATGACCACCAGGGTACATTTAATAAGTCACTGGGCCATCACAAAATACCTTTCTTTTGCATAGTGGAAAAAGGACAATTTTGGAAGAAGAGGTAGGTAAGAAAATGCATGCCTGCGGGGGTGGGGGGGGGCATCACGCTAATCAAATTTTAGGAAAATGTACATATGCAGTTTGAACGTGTAGAAATTGATTCCCTACATACCTCTTGGAAAGTCTATATATTTCCAGGAGCACATACTCTTTGAAGATGAGTTAGTTAATACATGCCAGACATACAATAAATACTCAGTAAATGCAGATGATTATGGAGAAAGAATGTAAAGAACTACACATTCAAATATGCTGGTTGTCACAAAAACTGCATTTTTCAATCTGAATATTTATCAATTGATATCCTGGCTTCTATTGCTCTCTAAAGTTGTTAATGCTGTGTTTTGCCATAAAAGTCTGATTCCCACTCAGGCTGCTAACCAATCAGGCTTCTCAGCCAACAAGGCTGAAGAACTGACCCTGAACTAGGTAGCTCCTCCTGATGACACCAGACCTCTTTTGGAATTTTGATAGTTTTTTCTAAATAAACATGGGGTATTAACTGTCCCTCCCACCAAATTTAGTCTTAAACTGTTAACTGATATTTGTATACTTATCCAATTATTGTACACAAATCTATTTTAAAATAAAAAAAAGATAACCCCTAAAACTCTTTTAAAAAGCTCTTTACTCTTTCTTGCTTTTTTAAGTATGAAAAACCAAGTAAGACTCAAGACTCAAGAAATGGACTGTTTATACCACATAGTTAAACAATTAGTTTACATTAAACTAATAGTTAAACATTTAGTTCGGTATCTACTGTGTCCAGGACTGTGATGACTGGAGGAGATACAGTCATCAAAACAACAACATAATCTCAAAACCTATCGTGAGACTTGTTTATAACTATAAATCATGTTGTTTAAAAGATATTTCTGGGGACACATAGGTGGCTCAGTCCATTGAGCATCTGACTCTTGGTTTCGGCTCAGGTCATGATCTCACGGTTCGTGAGTTTGAGCCCTGAGTCTGGCTCTGCACTGAGAGCATGGAGCCTGCTTGGGATTCTCTCTCTCTCCCTCTTTCTCTGCCCCTCCCCTGCTTGTGCATGCTCTCTCTCTCTCTCTTTCAAAATAAATAAATAAAAACCTTTTTAAAAAGGAATTTCAGGGGCGCCTGGGTGGCGCAGTCGGTTAAGCGTCCGACTTCAGCCAGGTCACAATCTCGCGGTCCGTGAGTTCGAGCCTTGCGTCGGGCTCTGGGCTGATGGCTCAGAGCCTGGAGCCTGTTTCCGATTCTGTGTCTCCCTCTCTCTCTGCCCCTCCCCCTTTCATGCTCTGTCTCTCTCTATCCCAAAAATAAATAAACGTTGAAAAAAAAATTAAAAAAAAAAAAAAGGAATTGCATTAAAAAAAGATATTTCTGTTATTTGGCTTCTCATTGCTTTCTATTGAGAAATTGATTTTTCACACTTTTTTTTTAAATTTTTTTTTCAACGTTTTTTATTTATTTTTGGGACAGAGAGAGACAGAGCATGAACGGGGGAGGGGCAGAGAGAGAGGGAGACACAGAATCGGAAACAGGCTCCTGGCTCCGAGCCATCAGCCCAGAGCCAGACGCGGGGCTCGAACTCACGGACTGCGAGATCGTGACCTGGCTGAAGTCGGACGCTCAACCGACTGCGCCACCCAGGCGCCCCTCACACTTTTAAATCATTACAATTAATGAGGCAAGCAAATGTCTATCAAAATTAGAGTAACAATCAAACACACTCACCAGTATCACTGTTGGCCTGACCTTCAATACCACCCAGCAGCTCATTCTAGCTTTAGATTCTCATATTAACATCAGAGAATCAACAACAGGAATTCTACTGTTAGTTGAATACTGTGTCATAATCTTCCACACATATCATTTTATTTGATTTAACAATTTTGAAAAAATCAAGTAATTTCATCTTAAGATGCAATAGTTAAGAAACCTGTGTCTACAGATTTCAGTACTTGTTTCTACTGCTTCATGTTCATCACTGCAGTGAAAGTGAGCTGATAAATATGCTGTGCATGCATGCTACTAGGCAGGATGTTGGGTGGCCAAAAAGAAAGCTTATCACAAATCTTCATTAATTGAGGATCCAGTGCACATTTTCCCCAGGTGGCTCCAGTTTGTAGCCAAAGGCCAAAAACCTTAGTTTGTCTTTGAAGGGCATGAATGGAAAACAAAGTTGTAGTTAGGAAGGTGAGCCAGCGCCCGGGGAAACACATCCAACAGGTAAACAGAAGTCTTTTTGTTCCTACACACATTCTTAAAAACTTCTTAAATACGCATACAGAATATTTAAAAAATAAGTTTTAATTCCAAAGCTAGTTTTGAAAGTAAATCTGTTGCTACTTCAGCAAAGATGGTGATGACACTATGCCATTAGAAAAGATAACTGATTCTTTAGTTCTTGTAAGTGGGTAGCAATCCTATAAGCAGATGTGACCAACTTTTCCAGAGAATAAATGATGACAAAAATGGTGTTTCAATAGATACAATATAGCTTCCAATGAAAGCCCGTACATTTAAGAATCAGTATTTTCTCAAGCTGGGGGGCGGGGTATGAAGGGAATCTGTCCTACAATGTGACTTCAGGCAGATATCTTCACTGCTCTGGACTTGTTTACTCATTCACAAAATAAGGGGCTTGGCCTATGTGTATCCATTAAGTGTCATCCCAGAACTAAAAAAGAATTCTTCCAGGGGCTAACTGCAGCCAACAAGATGTTGAGAAATGAGATTACATACAATTTATAATTCTGTCTTGCTCTCTTTGGCTTGACACAGTGCGGAAATGCATCAAACAAAATTTTACCTCTTTCCTCAGCATTTGATATTTATAAGATAATTACCATTGTAACTAATTTCCAAAGAGATGCTTCATAAGTTAATGAGAAAATACATATTACATATATATATTTTAATACCCAAACAAATCTGTGATGTTGGTACTATTATTTTCAGCATGTCATAGACAGGGATATTGAGGCTCACTAAAATAAAATCCTCTGGGGCGCCTGGGTGGCGCAGTCGGTTAAGTGTCCGACTTCAGCCAGGTCACGATCTCGCGGTCTGTGAGTTCAAGCCCCGCGTCGGGCTCTGGGCTGATGGCTCAGAGCCTGGAGCCTGTTTCCGATTCTGTGTCTCCCTCTCTCTCTGCCCCTCCCCCGTTCATGCTCTGTCTCTCTCTATCCCAAAAATAAATAAACGTTGAAAAAAAAATTAAAAAAAAAAATAAATAAAATCCTCAAGGTCTCTCAGTTCGAAGTTACAACTTCTGCCTGTCCAAAGCCATGCTCTTAGCCAATATGCAATAATGTCAACATAAAGTTTGATGTCTCCATCCATAATGCCACCACGTTTGTGGAACAGCTAATAGAAAATTTAGTTTTATCCAAATTATCACATAAGTCAAATTAAGAAAACATAATTTATATATTTCTATAATAATACAGTAAAATAACCATAAATTTGCCTAAAATAACAATGAAAGCTATTAGAAAATGTGATGAGTCAAATCTTACCATATATTTTTAAAACCAGAAATTTCCACATTAAACCAAAAGTTGTCGTGCTTCTAGTTTTTTCCCACTAATCTAAAAATGTCTTTTAGACAGTACCATGAGAATTGCATGTCTTTTAATAAATTAAAAATGAGAAATATGACTGAGTGTCCTCTATGTATTCTAATGCTGTGTCGAATGATCTTGGGCACAAATGACATCACCTACATTTGAGGAAATACTGAAGCTCAAATATGTAAACCTCTATGTACTAGGCCACTTGGATGTGCAACATTTCAATAACTGCTTTTTTACCACCTAAACCTAAGACTCAAAACAGTAATGAAAAGTTCTAAGAAGTGTATATTTTACATTGTGGATGTAATCAATCCAGAAAGAAATTAGAGATGATGTTGCTAGAGGAAAGCAACTTCTATTATTTTGTAATAGCTTAATGGTACCCATTATATTTCATTTTTGGAAAAGTCTAAATTCAGCTTCTTGGAATCATCTGCCAATTTGTAATTTTAGAACTATCAACAACTTAAAAATAACAGATTTTGCCTATTTTTTCTAAAACTTTTACATATCTGTCAAGAATATAAGTAATAAGCTGAATTTGTAAATCCTGCAAATACTTCAAAGACCAACAGAGTTAATGCAAAAGGACTCATTATCTACAAACGCCATCTTGTGGTCCATGTTTTTATTATTTTGTAGGAAGTCTGGATTTCTAACTCAAGATCTGCTAAAGATAGAAAGAGCCCTGGATACAACTTATTCCCTTTCTCTAATTTTTACACATGGGAAAACTGGAGCTCCAAAAAGTCTAATAAATTGGAAATCTTCAGAGGAAGAATTAATACAAGAGCCAAAATTTGAATTCAAATCTTTTCAACTCATACTTTTCTATACCACATCATCGTTTTTGACTAGTAACAAGACAAATACATGAAGTCTGTCCAGTTTGGTATTAGACACTTCAAACACCAAGCTCATCTGTGTTTGCTTAACCATACCTTGAAAGTACAGCAAACTATAAAGAAGAGCACATCTACCTTTGAATTACTGGAAAATTATCAAGGCACAGCCATGTTGTTTTGCATTATTCTAAAGCATTTCACACATTTTAAAAAATTTTTATTCTCCTAGAGATTTATGAGGGCAGTGTGTAGATGGGGTTGGGAAGGGGAGGGTTATCAACACCTCTACTGACAGATTAGAAAACTGGGTTTAGAGAAGACATGATTAAGATTTTACAATTAGCTAGTGGCAAGCATCTTGATATCCAACTTTAATTTTTTTCCACCTCTTTACTTCATGATGTTGTATCATAACAGTGCATACATGCACATGTATGTGTTTTAAATCCTTTGTTCCATTTCTTTATATATATTCATATTCAATATATTCATTGGCCCATAGACTACAGTCTGTCATTTATGAAGCATAATAAGATGAAAGTCCTCGATTCAGAAACTAGATACTTCTAGAAGTTATAAATATGTAATCTTCATTCAAATCTTTGATTACCTTAATAGCAGAAAAATTTATCTAATCCAAAAGATGGCAAAGAGGCACAGACTGTCTATGCTATAGTATAACTGTCCATATCACAGCTAAACTCAGCTTCATTTATATAAAAAATTGAGAAATAATATCACAGAATATGAGATTAATGAGAATATCTTGATAAGTTTTTAAGAAAGCAGAAATCTAAAAATAACGAAAATATTCAAGACTTCTATCAAACTTAATAAAAGATGTCCATGGTTATGTGAAAACATGAGCTCCAGCTATGGCTTTTGAATGTGAAATTCAGAACAGAAATTATCACTTAATAAAACAAGAGAATATAGCTGACCCTTGCATGACACAGGTTTGAACTACATAAGTCCACTTACATGCAGATTTTTTACATACAGTGCTGTAAATGTATTCCTTAGGGGTAAATGAAAATCATACCCTGCTGCATTTAAAATTAATTCTATAATTGACTGTGTCTTACATACTTTATGTAATAGTTGAATATTAAGTACATTATAAAATTTTGTGGCACCTGGTGGCTCAGTCGGTTAAGCATCTGACTTTTGACTTTGGCTCAGGTCATGATCTCACAGTTTGTGAGTTCAAGCCCTGCCTCGGGCTCTGTAGTGACAGTGCAGAGTCTGCTTGTGACTCTCTGTCTCTCTCTCTGCCCATCTCCCTCTTGTTTTTCACTCTCTCTTTCAAAAATAAACATTTTTAAAAAACAAATTATAAACTTTTAAATGAGAAAGGACACTATTAACTGTTAAGAGAGGAACAGACTCTTAGAAAACAGATGGAACTTCAGAGCAGTGCTTCTCAAACTACCTATGGTAAAGAACAAAACTTTTTCTTTCAGCCTCCAAGGACCATTGAGTAAACCTACTGAGCATGACTCATCTGCAGTGTATATCACTTGAATCCCCACAAAAGCCAAGTAATACCCAAACTGGCAGATACTTAATCAACATAACAAGTCTACTAATCATCTACTTGGATGTCATGGTTATGTGTAATTGCTGCAGAAGATTTTAATTGATTACTTTCAATTGCTGATTTATCTTGTTACAAATCTGTAATAAGCAACTTATGGACTGGGCATCAGTCCACATTTTAAGTAGCATTACTTTAGAGATCAACATAATTACCCAAGTTTTCCCAAACTGTGTTCCATGATATGCAAACCTGCAAGAAGAAATGCTCATCTAGTCAAGGAAATTATGTCCTCAGACTCACAAACCATATAAGCAAATAAAGTACCTAAGAATTCTTTAGGAAATAAACCTGTTTAACTTTATTTAATCCAAACTTGACTACAGAATCTTTTCTTTCAAGACTAACACTCATTAACATTACAAAAAACTAATTTTCTATAAAATGCATTGAGAGATTCTAATATAGACAGAATTACTGATTTACATTATTCAACAGCTGTTTAAAAATTCCCAGTGGCAAGGAACTCATTTCTTTATAATGCAATATAATATAGAAAATTTTAATGCATAGGAAATAATTTTGTGTGAGTTCAAATTATACAATTTGTAAGAGTTGGTTTTAGACATTTTCTGAAGCAATGACAAAACATGTAATCCTTCTTTCGTTGACTGCCCTCCAAATACCTTTCTTCTTTTCTAATATTTTGGATGAAGATGCATTTCTAAGACCATTATCATCATAAACTTATTCTGATTATATCTTAGTTTGTCAATGTTACTTTCAAAATGCATCATCAGAACTGAACTCAGTATTTTGAATAGTGAAAGATGCAGATACTTTGCTCTTTTTCTTTTTTTTAGTCGTAAGTGTCTTCTAGCCTAACAAGACCTTAATATGATTCTCATAAAACTTAAATTTTGAAGAGAGCATATTCTAATGTGGTCACCAAGATAAAGACCTATTGAATTAAACGAGTTGATTTCTGCAAAGTATACTATCATTTCACATGCTGAAGAGAATTTTATTGCAAAACAATTGTCACTTGAGAATAAAGATGCCTTTGGAAAAAAGACTAGTTAGAGGTAGATTTATGACTTGGAATATGAAAGCAGGACCCTGTCATCAATATAGAGGATAATATTTACCATCTTATTGCCGTGGTAGGGGAATATTTACCTGTGTCACTAAAAACCTGTATCAAATTACTAAGTTCAAAAGGTAATTGGCTACAACAGAGCAGTCTTTTAAGCCACGTAGAATTGAAAGTTATTCTAAAAGTTCACGGTTACCTAAACTTCAGATGGTTTTACAATAAAGGCTCTGATGAACATTAAAAATCTTATATTTCTATTAGTTACATAGCTTTTTCTAAAAAAAAATTTGTTTTCCATAAACAGCTTCTGCGAGCAAATAAATCTGAGACATTACACAAAAGTGAACAGGTTTTTTTCCCCCTAAAGAGTTTCTTGGAAATGTAAATGTGCTAAGGTACATTGCCAACCTTGTACAATAAAATGAAACAGTGTAACTAGATGGAAGGCACTTGGCTATTAAGCCGTCATACCCAATGATAGCTAAAGTAAAATCAATGTTAGTAAATGGCTGTGTGATCAACCATGCTCCCAAATATACAACAGTTAGAGACCCAAAGAACTATACCCAGAGACGTCCTCTGATATTTGCAACAGTTGATTTTTAAAAAATTATTTATAAACTATCGTTTAAAAATTTTTTTAATGTTTATTTATTTTTGAGAGAGAGAGAGAGAGAGAGCACAAGCAGGGGACAGGCAGAGACAGAGGGAGCCACAGCATCCGAAGCAGGCTCCAGGCTCTGAGCTATCAGGACAGAACCTGACGTGGGGCTGGAACTTACAAACCATAAGATCATGACCTGAGCCGGTCATGCTTAACCGACTGAGTCACCCAGGCGCCCATAAACTATCTTTAATGTAGTTTTCCCTCAGCTCAGATTCTCACCTCCTCACTTATCCAAGATTCCTGGTAGAATTTATCAAACTGAGAAGGCAGCTTCCTGGCCTCTGTGGTAGCTAATCTCCAAAGATGTCCCTCCCACAATCATTAGGGAACTATAATAGTCTCCCATGAACATCCCAAGCAGGTTTTCACTGATGATTTTATTTCCTTAATCAATGGTGGAATCTCTCATCAAACAGTAAGAATACAAAGTTTTAAAATCTTAGGATATGGCACAAAAACAGACACATAGACCAATGGAATAGAATAGAAACCCCAGAACTAGACCCACAAACGTATGGCCAACTCATCTTTGACAAAGCAGGAAAGAACATCCAATGGAAAAAAGACAGTCTCTTTAACAAATGGTGCTGGGAGAACTGGACAGCAACATGCAGTAGGTTGAAACTAGACCACTTTCTCACACCATTCACAAAAATACACTCAAAATGGATAAAGGACCTGAATGTGAGACAGGAAACCATCAAAACCCTAGAGGAGAAAGCAGGAAAAGACCTCTCTGACCTCAGCCGTAGCAATCTCTTACTCGACACATCCCCAAAGGCAAGGGAATTAAAAGCAAAAATGAACTACTGGGACCTTATGAAGATAAAAAGCTTCTGCACAGCAAAGGAAACAACCAACAAAACTAAAAGGCAACCAACGGAATGGGAAAAGATATTTGCAAATGACATATCGGACAAAGGGCTAGTATCCAAAATCTATAAAGAGCTCACCAAACTCCACACCCGAAAAGCAATAACCCAGTGAAGAAATGGGCAGAAAACATGAATAGACACTTCTCTAAAGAAGACATCCGGATGGCCAACAGGCACATGAAAAGATGCTCAACGTCGCTCCTCATCAGGGAAACACAAATCAAAACCACACTCAGGTATCACCTCACACCAATCAGAGTGGCCAAAAGGAACAAATCAGGAGACTATAGATGCTGGCGAGGATGTGGAGAAACGAGAACCCTCTTGCACTGTTGGTGGGAATGCAAATTGGTGCAGCCACTCTGGAAAACAGTGTGGAGGTTCCTCAGAAAATTAAAAATAGACCTACCCTATGACCCAGCAATAGCACTGCTAGGAATTTATCCAAGGGACACAGGAGTACTGATGCATAGGGGCACTTGTACCCCAATGTTTATAGCAGCACTCTCAATAATAGCCAAATTATGGAAAGAGCCTAAGTGCACATCAGCTGATGAATGGATAAATTGTGGTTTATATACACAATGGAGTACTACGTGGCAATGAGAAAGAATGAAATATGGCTCTTTGTAGCAACATGGATGGAACTGGAGAGTGTGATGCTAAGTGAAATAAGCCATACAGAGAAAGACAGATACCATATGTTTTCACTCTTATGTGGATCCTGAGAAACTTAACAGAAACCCATGGGGGAGGGGAAGGAAAAAAAAAAAAGGTTAGAGTGGGAGAGAGCTAAAGCATAAGAGACTCTTAAAAACTGAGAACTGAGGGTTGATGGGGGGTGGGAGGGAGAGGAAGGTGGGTGATGGGTATTGAAGACGGCATCTTTTGGGATGAGCACTGGGTGTTGTATGGAAGCCAATTTGACAATAAACTTCATATATTGAAAAAAAAGTAAAATCTTAGGATAACACAAAGTTATTCATCTCTGTTTTCCTTGCTCTGATCATTATTACTGTGTAGCTATACATTCTATTTGAAATAGGACTGATTGCTCACCAAAAACTGATTTCCATAGCATAGATAGTAAAAAGACAAGATTAATCATTAATTAATCAGTAGTGTTGGTCTATCTATTAAAAATACAAAGGGAAAGCTCCTGGGTATTCAATGGATTGCCACTGATGACAGTAAGAGAACAACTTGGTGTTTTCTTTCTGATGAAGATGATCATCCCTAAATGAACTGACTGAATGGTCCATAGAAAAGTGGTGTGATGTAGCCTGAATTTGCTAATCCAGACTTTAGACTCACCCAGTGAGTGTCTTCCGGTAAATAAGTAGATAATGTGGGCACAAGAATGTAATGGGTTGCAAATTTTAACTGGTATGAAAATGTTTAGGCTGATTAAAAGTCTAAGCATATTAGCTTCTCAAGCTGGTGTGTTGCTTTCCAGGAAGTCTAGTCTATGTATAATGTGAATCTATTCAATCCTGGGGTCTATCATGTAGTTCTGAAACATTCTTCAAAGAGTTTCAAAGATACATACACTTCTGAAGGGCTGTTTTAGCACCATCAAGAAATCTGTCTTCTTGGGTCTAGAGATCAGATCAGGGACCAGCTTGAGTAAATGGTATGGGGCATAAACACAAAAAGAAATGTCCCCTGACTTGGATTCAAAAATCCCTTTCTGAGATAACTGAATTATTCCCAGCTATTCTTATGATTAGGGAGTTGAGACACATTAACTTTATTTATTTATTTATTTTTAATTTTTTTTTTAATGTTTATTTATTTTTGAGACAGAGAGAGACAGAGCATGAATGGTGGAAGGGCAAGGAAAGAAGGAGACACAGAATCGGAAGCAGGCTCCAGGCTCTGAGCCATCAGCCCAGAGCCCGACGCGGGGCTCGAACTCACGGACCGCGAGATCGTGACCCGGGTGAAGTCGGACGCTTAACCGACTGAGCCACCCAGGCGCCCCGAGACACGTTAACTTTAAAGAGAGTATCTGATTACTCAGTTTCATCCTAAGAGATTGTCAATATAAAATATATAACTTAAATGGTGCAATAAAGACCATTTATTATGCCTCTGACTCAACATTTCAAAGGAAAGCTCAAAACCTGTCATTCCTTGCGATCAAAATTACATTAAATAACTCTATCTGGGTAGATCCTCCGGCACTCCCATCCTTCTCTCTACAAGGAAGGCTGTTCACAAAGACTTTATTGTGTGATTGTACATGGTATATATCAGAAAATAAAGAGGTTAACTATTTTGGAAACAGGTTTCATTTTTACAGTATTCCCCCAAGCTTTCTCTGAAGCTAATTTTAGCATTTACCTAGCAATGAAAAGTAGTGTGCATTTCTCCTGGGTGAGCAGAAGAAGTCTCCCAATCTTTCCAAAATAAGTCAGTTTAGGATTAAGGGTTACAACTAAGGCTTTGTGAGCACTGTTTTGAGGCTGGTAAAGGAAGAGCTTTTGCATTGTTTGTTGGAAAAGAGAAAATACCTACAATTCTCCTTTTTCGGGCAATGGATAGCTGTTGATGTAGTATCTCTTCAAACATACTGGATTTTAGTTACCTTTTATTTTTATTTGTCTAAATCTTTCAACTTCTACTTTCATTCTCCTGGATGGAGAAAACAGGAATGAAATAGAATTGAAGTAGTCCTGTATTTTCAGCTTCCGTAACATGGTTTCCACTTTATTCACTTTAATAATTTTATTAGAGCTTATTAATTCCTAGCTTTCTTGAATCCAAAGAGGCTCCTCACACCCAATTCCATGTGACTTTGATACTACTTGGAAGTCATTCACTTTTTTTCCCACCCAAAAAAACTTACTTCTTCCATTTTGAAATGTGCCTTCTGACACTGTTGCTTCTGTCTTCACCTTTGACCGAATCCATCTCTTTGTATCTTTGCCTTTCATAGTCCATGGTCCACAGGTACAATTATATCTGATTTTTTAACTGCTTCGCTTTTTAAAATTGTTCACTCCTCTTACATCAAATTCTCTTTTTGAGTCTGTGACTTTAACATGACAACTAAATTTTCTGTAACTTCTTAAGCCACTTTACTAAATTCTACGGAATATGACTGAGAGTGGCCAGAGTTTTCTTCCTTTGCTCTTATGTCCCAGATTTTGAAAAGGGTACTTTCTCCAGGTTTCTCTCATGTCACATAACAGTTCCTCTGTGTTGGATGGAATGAAGTGAAGGAAAGTCATTCTCCCTCACTGTTTCTTTTAATTCATGTAGATGAGCACAGAGTCCATAACTTCTCTGACTCCCAGGTTTTAAAAGAAGAATGAAATTTTGGATAGAAATCTAAATGCCACTCAGAATCCTGCTTAGTTGGCAGTTTGATAATCACTATCAATACACATTAATGTCTTAAAGTCACAATGCTTGGGAACTATCTTTCCCTGGACCAGAGTGTTTTAAATTTACAAAATTTACAACATGTTCCAAACTATGTATGCATCACTGAATTTAAAACAACTCCTTTGTTTGAATTTATTTTGCCACTCTCCAACATAAGCAATACATTTCTAAATAAATACAACTATACTTCAAGAACTTCTAGGATGTTCAACGTTCATCCGTTACTTACTCTTTATAGGACTACTATGATATATATATATATATATATATCATAGATATATATTAAAATATATATTAAATATATAAAATGTATATATTTAATAAAATAAATATATATAAATATATTATATTTATATATTAAAAAAATATATAAAATATATATTAAAATATATACATATTTTAATTTCCCTAATTTTTAAGTGGTCCATAAGTAACTGGACTTGGATTTTACGGAAGCATTTGGTGTATTATTCATCTGGCTAGATGGTGTACTCTTGCAGTAATTTTGTTTCTTTCTTCCTTTATTTTCCAGAAAATGTCCTTTACTATAATCACTTTTTGCTTCCTAGATGTCCATGTTGATATATATATATATGTATACATATATATATGTATATATTTGTATTATTCAGTAGTGATAGAACCCTTTGATTAAATCTGTTCATTACAAGTCAAGGAAATAAAACTAATTTAAACGTTCTTTCCTTAAAAAAAGTTAATACATGGTAAAGCTGTAGTAATCAAGTAAAAAATATATATACTTATTATTCTTCCCCAGTAAACTGTAAGGTCCCAAATAGCAAGAGTAAAAGTTTGAATCTGGATGCTCCATAGTGCTTAGCACAGGATTTTGATGTTAACAGAATTTTAAATGAATGATTTCACATGAGACAGCTGACATTTTTAAATAAGGTTGATATCATTTGAAATGAACTGACCTCTGATCCAGTAATTTCTTAAAATTCTTATCCAGGAAGTTTTTAAAATCTAATGTTCATAATTATTTTTAATAGTATTATTTGTGAGAGCAAAAAAATAGCATAAAGCCTCAACTGTTCATTGTTACCTTTGCTAGTAGAAGTAAACTAACACAATGTATTAAGATTATTATTACATAGGAAAGTAAACAAATGAGAAATATGGAGCTCAAAACAACATATATCCACTGTAATCATCATGACACAAAATAGATAAGTAATCATGTTTTTATGCTGACACATTCAGAAAGGGTCATGTAGAAATTTTAAAATATTTTGATCTGAACATAGCAAATTATTTTTCTATAATTGTATTTAAGTATACCACTCTCTCCAGGAGAAAAGGTTACAGGCATTCTTTATTTTATGTTAATGTACCTAGCTTTTGTTGTTTTTGTTTGCTTTTAGTGTGCATGTATATTAATTTTATAACGACAGAAATAAGGCTATGCAACAAGGACTTCCACACATTAATAATTAAGTGAATATAATACTTAAGTGAATGTAATACTTAAAGTCATATAGTTTATTCCTTTGCACACTTTACTTTACAATATTAAACTGCTTTTTGTGGCAAAAGTTAACATATGATCTTTTCATTGTATTAAAATTAAACTTTCAAAGAGTGTATTCTTTTAGTTTGTAATACCTACCAAGCATCACTTCCTTTCAAATCCCCACCATCATCATAATCATCATTACCATCAGCATAAACAACCATATAAACAGACACTCTTTTGTACCTAATAGAGAGTAATGAGAAAATGTCCATGCGCTTAATGCTGCATGTCATGTTTTATGGTTTTAGCATCCCCTCACATTTTATCAGGAAATAATTTGCTTTGGTTATTTGGGTACCAATATGCTTTGAAATTATTCACCATTGTTCAGTTGGATTTTTTGCTGTAGTGTCTTATTAATTCTTGTCTTTTAAAATAACTCATGGGGCGCCTGGGCGGCTCAGTCGGTTAAGCGGCCGACTTCGGCTCAGGTCATGATCTCGCGGTCCGTGAGTTCGAGCCCTGCGTCGGGCTCTGTGCTGACAGCTCAGAGCCTGGGGCCTGTTTCAGATTCTGTGTCTCCCTCTCTCTGACCCTCCCCCGTTCATGCTCTGTCTCTGTCTCAAAAATAAATAAACATTAAAAGAAAATTTAAAAAAAATAACTCATATTTATTCTTAATTATTGGCCTTATAGGACAAAATGGAAATAACTTTATTTTACTTACTTGAGTTTACGTGGAAGTGCCTGTTATATATTTGGTGCTGTCTCCAAATAAATTCACACATCTAAGTACTACATTTCAATGTGACAATAGCTATCTTCTGATACAGACCCATGCTTCATATTTATAATCTGATTTTCCTGTCACTTTGATATTTAAATTTTAAGTTATAAATAAGCTGTGACCATTTCACTTCATAAAATAAGTCCAAAGGCAAATGTTTATACCCCAATTCATCTATCATACTAGGAACAAACCCTTATGGAATTTATATTTGCAAACGTTGATGAAAAAAAGAGGTATTTCTGGAAGAATGTGATTAAATTAAAAAGGAAATGGAAAGATTCTGGAACATTTCACTTCTCTGTATATCTAAGAGATTCTGAAGTTAACAGATAACAGCAGACTGTTACTGTTTCAGGCCACACAGTCTGCATGCTAATTAGAAAGCCTTGATTATTTAAGGGCTCCCACTTCCTAATTATGCTTGGACTGATAGAGCAAATCAGTTAAAAGTTATTCACTCAGGAAAAAAAACAACAACAACAAATAATTGAAACCACAGGGGTTTTTTGAATTTAAAGAAAACCAATGATTCCTTCAAAGATATACATCTAAGATGCAGTACACTTGACACATTTTTAGTAACATTTATAAATATAATTCACTTGAAGGAAGAGTTAAAAACATACTGATATTAAAACTGCTGTGAAGAACAAAACTGGCAAAATGACACAGTAATGCTAATTTAACTGTTTCTAAGAAAGCAATATTTTATATAATTTGAAATCAGTCTATGAGACTGACAAAAATGTGAATTTATGTGACAGGTAGAGTCAAACCCAAACATTTCAGTTGGGAGTTCAGTGGAATTGCCATGAAGATTTTCCCTTAAAAAATGAAGTTCAAACTTAGAAAAAAAGTTTGCAGAGCCTATCATTTAAAGGAAAATATAATCAGTGCATGTGAAAATATAAACAGTGTCATGTGATACTTACACCCTAATATACTTATGTTTTATAACTATAATTACTTATAGTATATTGCATATTTTAGTATTTGAGGCATTGTCCATAAATTATTTTGGTTGACTGTCATAACAATTCTGTAACATCAGAATGGACAGGTTGTAATGTAAAGGAGAGAGAAAGTCTTTCTGTGGATTGAAATAGTTAAGTGGTAAGAAAGCCATAGTGATAAATAAATTAATTAATTAATTAATTAAGCCATAGTGATAAATATCACCATAGTGATGTCATTCAACAAAATATTTTATTTATTTTCATTTTCTACTTTCATTTTTTTAAGTTTATTTATTTTGAGAGAGCGGGAGAGACCGTGCACACGAGGGGGAGAGGAGCAGAGAGAGGGAGAGAGAGAATCCCAAGAGGCTCTGCACAGCTAGTACAGAGCCCAACGTGGGGTTCGATCTCACGAACTGTAAGATCATGACCTGAACTGCAATCAAGAGTCGATGCTTAACCAACTGAGCCACCCAGGTGCCCCTCAACAAAATAGTTCAAATCATTTCAAAATCTGAGGCTTATGGGAAATTCCTTTGAGATACTTGAATTTACTTAAGGTTGTTAATGCAGAATAAAAAAAATTAAGGACAGAAAATGATCTTTTCAATCACTTGAGTCTCTAGGCCACCACCATGAAATCCCTATGTCAGTTCACATCTCTGTCTGGTACCACAATGTTCCCTATTAGGTCTCCTCATGTCCAGTTTTGTTTCACTCTGAGCCATATAAGCCAGAGTGACCTTTCTAAAAGGCAAATCTGATAAATAATGTCACGTCCCTGATGAAAACTCAACAGCTTTTCCTATTTCCCTTAGAATGAAAAATAAAGACTTATATTATGATGCCCTCTTCAGCCCAGTGTGGTTCAGGATGAACAGCAAAATAAGGCATCTAGGCATACTGAATATTTTAAGCTGAAGGAGTCTGAGACTATGGCAGAGGCAGGAAGGTCACTTTGATCTTCCATAACCCTCAGCCCCTGCCTGGTGCAGGTGGTAAAACCCTCATATGAAAGTTGTTCTCCTCATATCTGGAGGAAAGGAAGGTACTTATCAAAGGAAAGGAACACAGAGAAGACACCTAACACACAGGTCTTGTCATGTTTCTGCAGTTTATTATATATACCTCATACTCCTTAATCTACCATATTTCTACATGACTGCCTACCTGTCATCAAACCTAGCAAAAAATATTCACATCTGCTTCTTACTCCCTATGTCCTTAGGAAGGCTTCTGTGTCACAAACAACTTACATTACATCAATCTGTATGCTTTTTTTCCTGTCAATTTATCTCTATCATTTTAATTTCAGACCCAGCTAGGGACTGTCAGAGGGTTCAGGAAAACTTTTTCCTCCCCTACAAACCTCATTTTTCAACTCAACACTACCCCTGCTTCTCCAACCTCCAAAAAAGAGCCTCAGTTATTTGAACATATTCTCTCACTTCTAGGGATTTTCTGCATGTATTTTCTCTAACTGGAACTCTTTCTCACGTCTTTATCTACCTACTTCTTATTCATCATTTAGGTTTCATCTTAACCACATCCTCTGCAGAACCTTCCTCATTCCTTCTAGATTAGGTTAGATGCCCTTGTAATGTCTTTCTACGCTAGAACATATTATACTTTATTATAATATTTTGTATTAATTGACTGTTTCCCTTGGTGACCGTGCCTACGTAAAAAGGCACTGTATTTGTGTTGCATGCTATGGTCTCTCCAGGGCCCAGCACAGTGTCTGATGGAAGTAGAGGCTTAAGAAATGCTTATTAAATGAAAATAGTTAATCTTTTCAAAAATATACAATATTTTACAGTCTGGCATGCACTATAGACTATAAAGCATAAAGGTATCAATTTCATATAGTCATTAATTTAGTCAGAGATAAGGTTAGAGATGTATGTTGAAAATGCACCTGCTAGAAACAGTATGTTTAGAATATGCTCGATTAAAAAAAAAAGGATAGTATAAAATTCATTTAAAATGATAACCACCTTGGGGAACTGTTAGTTGTAAAAAAAAAAAAAAGATGAAAAACAATCATCTGAAATCAAAAGGATGACTAGGTTCTATCTTGAAGTAAAGGAAAAAAAGAAAAAAAGCTGAACTAAACTAAACTGAAATAAAAAGAGAGAATAGCATGCTCTTTTGTTGAGGTTTTGAACAGCTATAGAAGGCAAAGTGGAAATGGAAGGGAAACAAGGCACAGGACCTGATTTGATTTTCTGCTCATTGAAACCTCTGGTCCTTTTCTCATGTTGCAAATACTTTATAACATAAGAAAAGGAGAGGATGAGGGGAATAAGATGGGAGAATCGGTAGCAAGCATTGCCCAAGTGCTTTTAAAAAATTCAAATCCTTCTAAAACAAGAAACTGTGGGGAAAACAAACAAAACAAAATGGTAGCATAATTCTGTCCCACAATCAAGGCTCAAATTAGGCACCTGGGGCATACTGTATAAGAAGGAAGACTCTTCATCCTTCCTCCACATAAACATATTTGTTTCAGTGGGTGGGTTCGGCATTACTTGATTAACTAGCAACTCCACTGGCACTGAGCCACCAAGGAGGCTTTTGAATGTGACACTTGGTTCCTTAACAGACTCTTTCAACAAAGGACAGATAGAAAGTAAAAGAGAGGACAACTTTCATAAAATGAAGCAATATCACATAGCACTAATTACCTGTTCATAATACTGGATATTCTCCTCAGCCATATCTGTAAATGCTGACTTGATATCATTTTGCATATTATGTCTCCATCTTTCCCAGTCTGCTTTCAGGGCATTATTAGCACATTCAACTTTATCTTCAAGTTTTCCAATCTCTTCTGTAAGCTGAATTAGATCACAAAGAGAGATAAATTGATCTATGTATTCTTGTTACTAAATGAATTCATCAAGTCTAAGCTGAACATTATATCAAAACATCTTAAGAATAATTCTTTGGAAAGTCACCAGCACTTACCATGTGTAATAACCAGTTATACTAAAAAGAAGACTGGGCTCAGCCAGAGATGCTAACTGGAGTTCGAAGATCAACCATCAATTAACATTTGACCTTGGCCTAAGTCTGTCAAACCTTGGGCTTAGGTTTCACTATTTATAAAACAGAGGAAATTGAACTACAAGTTATCTTAAAATTCTTTTGTACTAACTCTCACTACCACTATTGTTTATGGTGATAATATTTATGTTAAAAGACATGGTTTCATTAACCAGCTTCCTATTCCTGGGCTTCATTTTTCAATTGTTTTTTACTAGAAAGATCAATTAACTCACCTGTTACAACATCCATTCAGATTATGCACTCTAACCTGGAGGCCCAGGGGATCAACTTGACAAATTTCACCAAGCTAGTACTAGAAGCAGGTTTATGTCTGAAGACACCTAACACCTAGTCCGTGCATCATTACACAGGCTTAGCATGATATTTACACCCCCTCACCACTTCACCTGCCAACCTTAGAGCAGGTAGTCCAGCAGTTTATTGGCTTATATTTTGTGTATTTACATATTAATACATATATTTATACATATATATTTATTCATATATTCAGCACATATTTAAGTGCCTTCTCTGCACCAGGCATTCTTCTAGGAGAATTCAGTATTGAAGACAATAGACAAAATCTCTGCTTTTACTCAAATGGAGAGAGACAAACCAAAAGCAAGATAAATGAAATAGGGACTATCAACTGAAAATTAATGCTAAAAAGAAAAATGAAGCAGAAAGGTAGA
Source organism: Herpailurus yagouaroundi (assembly GCF_014898765.1). NCBI lineage: Eukaryota > Metazoa > Chordata > Mammalia > Carnivora > Felidae > Herpailurus > Herpailurus yagouaroundi. The sequence goes on along the minus strand of NW_024412388.1, from coordinate 84,992,946 downwards.
TAGGGAACATATGATGATCCAATTTCACATGAGATGACAGAGGAAAGCCTAAATAAGAAAGTGTCTTTTGAATAAATATCTTCAGTCCACAAGAGAGTAAACCATGGGGGTTCTCAGTAGAAAAGTTGTTCCTGGCAGAAGAAACAAGGGTAACAGACTGGAGGCGGAAGCATGCCCCGATGGTCCAAGAAGAACATGGAGACTAGCACGGCTGTAGCATATAGTGGAGTGAACAAAAAAGGGAAGGTTCTAGGAGATGAAGTCACATAAGGAATGGGTGACCAGATCTTACTGAGGCATGTAGTCTGTGGTAAGGTTCTTGGATTTTTACTGAGATCCAAAGCCAGGAAATTACATGCAGAAATGATACCATCTCTCTCATATCTTAAAAGGGGCATCATCATTACCATTGTGGTGTGACTGAAAGTATTTGAAAGAGACCATTATTCAAGAAGATCCACATTTCAGAGATGTTGAAATGCAAGAATGTCTTAGAATAAGGTTATTTTGCTTCTAATGCTTATGTGAATTATTACTCTAACATCCTCATTATCATCATCATCATCACCATCATCATCATCATTATTGCTATGGAATTTCGCCTTTCTGCCCTTATTTCATCGCAGCCGTATTTGTTTTTATTTCCTAAGAATAGACACTTGGTATTACATAAATCTCTGATTATGAGAGATCTATTTCATTAGTAAGGTTGACTTTCATGGTTTTTTTGGGGGGGGAGGGAGGCAGATATTATTTTACTTTCTTGTTTTGTTTGTAAACTATCTCAGGGAAGCCATTTATTATTTTATGAGTATGTGTACTCTTTGGAGTGATTATTTTGTTACATCTTAGAAAATTTGTCTAATGAGTTGTTAATGGGATGTCTGACGGTAGATGCCAGGGGATAAGCTAAGAGTTAAACTGCTAAAATGCCAAACCCAAACAGGTTCTGGGTCTGCTGGAAAAATCATAGGGGCTGGTTAGAAAAATTCACTCCTCTGGGTTGTTGGATGGAATCATGCAATTTTCAAAGTCAGATGGAAATTATTAGCATAATGTCTCTTTTATGTAGGATCAGGAGGTACCTACACCAACTGTGAGTGCACTATTATTCTCCTCTGCTTAGCATTTTCAGTCTAAAATTGTTATGCACTGGAGTGGGATTACTGGCAGACTGCTCTACAAAAATTGGCTTTCGGAAACAGAGTATCTGAATCATATATTGTATCTTTCTCCCCTTCATAACAGTTTAACATGATGTCCCTGCCATAAGGGGTTTACAACATAGTTTTCCCTTTGTCAATCTGTAACTCCCCCTCATAAAAGCCCATGAAGTGGTGGCCTGCCTGGTTGGTGCTTCTGCTGTGACAGAGCTACTAGAGACGTCCTGTCCTGTTCTCTCACCTCACTCTCACCTACAGGAACATTTGTAGGCTTATCAGCACAGAACTAGGATTAAGAAGACTTATGAAAGGTTAAACCAACTTCAGTTTAAGTTCCATTTCATCTTTAAAAGTTATGTGACCTTGGTAGGACTAGCTATTGAAGCCCTAGTTTCTTCAACTATAAAATAGATATGAAAAAATACCTATCACATAGGGGTTTTAGATGCATGAAATAATGAACACTAGTTGACTTAAACAGTGCCTCACAATTTGCCTACTAAATGTTATGTATTACCATTACCACCATTACCACCGCCGCGATGACCACCACCATTAGCACCATCATCATTAACTGGTGAAACTCAAGTTGATTCCCTCTCCTATTCCAGTATTTTGATTTCTGGAAGTACTGTATTCCTCTGCCAGGGTCTAGGTCTTAGGTTAACTTCTAGTGCTAGTTCTCAATCTCTTCTCACCAGTTAGGAAGATGATACATATGCTTTAAATATATATGACCAATTCTTATCTTTTTTTGTAGCCAAATATGAGTAATTTTTCTTTCTTTGATGATTTCATCATTATTTTAGTTGGAAAAGGAGAAAAAAGACATTAGGTATTTCCCCACACTGAATCATCTTCCCATAATTTCAATTCTAGGAAACTCTAATTGATAATAAGCACAAAATATCTACTTCAAATGGAGAAGGAGCTGGACTATATCTTTCCTAATAATTTACAAAAGCCCAATATACCCTTTTTTCTTAGTTGACTTCAATTTAGCAGGGACTTAAATACCATTCTTGGTATAAGGAACTATGGATTCAGAGGGTGCCATCCAGGCTTTGAACATATACAGTCAATGAAAGTTAACTGAGGTGGGAGGGTAAGGTGTTAGAACCTGGCAGGCCAAAGAAGCCCCTCTAGCCACACAGCAGGTTTCAATAACTCGAAAAGTAGGAAATTCAATTCATTTTCTCTACTATAAAATAGCACAGAAAAGATGGAATTAAAAAGGATTAAAGCTTAAATAATTGTTTTCACAAATCCTGGAAGCGATTTGGTACTCTTTTAGTGGAAAAATTTAAGAAGCAAGCAATCCTTTTTGCCAGGAAAATGTTGTAATACCAGAATAAGTAATACAAGATTGTAAGATAGTGGGGAAAAAAAAGGAAAGATTTATATTTAACAGCAAGGCTAATGGGTAATTTCTAGCTTCAGTTATATTCAGCCAGAAATTAGCCACGCAATTAAATGAAAACCATTAATACTAAGAGCTCAGGCAAACAAAACAAAATCTTTCTCCAAAAGTAACTTCCTACTATAGTACCAGTAATGGCAACAATAATAATAACCATTTATTGCATTTCTGCCATGGGCCATTGCATTAAGCTATATACTTTACATATATTATTTCATTTAATCTGCATAATAATGTTGCAAATTTGGTATTATTATCTTCCTTTTACAAGTTAGAAAAGTGGGAAAAAATGAAAGAGATCTCATAGCTTTTTGTGGCATAATAAAGATTCAAACGAAAGTCCGCCTAAGTCAAAGCTCATGTTTTTTCCACACTGACTAAATAGCACCAAGCTAGTATGCCTGTGGCTTTCAAGGCTGAAATGATTCACCTTTAACTAAAGGAGTCTATAATCTATTAGAATACACAGATGCAGGTGGTACTTGGGTGGCTCAACAGGTTGAGTGTCCAACTCTTGATTTCAGCTCAGGTCATGATCTCATGGTTTGTGAGTTCGAGCCCCACATTGGGCTCCTCCCACTGATGGTGCAGGGCCTGCCTGGGATTTGCTTTCCCTCTCCCTCCCTCTCCTGCTTGTGTTCTCTTTCTCTCTCTCTCTCTCTCTCTCTCTCTCTCTCTCTCTCCCCCTCGCTTTCTCTAAATAAATAAATAAACTTAAAAAAAAAGAATACACATATGCAAAAATGAAATAAAAACTATACAAAGCAGAATGTAATATATACCACATGGAGGAAAAAATTACAGTAGTATAGAAAGATACAGAATGTAGGATTAATTTTGATTGGGATAGGTGATGTTTTGACTGCCATTTCAGTAGGCAGGGACTGGGGAAGAAATGCCTGGATGAATGTAAGGCATAAACAAAACCACAGAGATGGCATGCTACAGACTGTGACGACAGAATGGATAGGACGTAGGTTTGGAGTCTGGAGGTGGGCAAATGGAAACAAGAAATGCTGCTGGGTAGGCTGATTGAAGATTCACTGCTTACAGGGTTTGAATGACATTGAGCATGAAATGGATTCTGCAGGAAATGGTAAATCACTAAAAGTTTTTGACCAGAACAGAGCTGTATTTCCTAAGTCAGATATAGAGGGATGGTTAAAAGAGAAAGGAAGGAGGAGAGGAAAAAGGAAACCAGTTAACCTGCACTAGCATAATGAAGAAACAATGAAAAATGATAAGGAGGATCTAGTTCATCCCCACTCATTTGCTCATCCAGCAGCATTCACTCAGCATCCATCTAGTTTGTGTTAGGAACTAAGATAATGGGTAGTGTAGGATGACCATGAACTCACCTCCTCCCATGGACATGCTGAATCTTTATCTATATACAGAGAAATTCCTCCTGAGGAACTCAGGGCTGACTGAACAGCCAGACAAAAATACCACCAAAAAAGAAAATTACAAGCCAATATCCCTGATGAATATAGATTAAAAATCCTTAACAAAATATTAGTAAAACAAATTCAAAAACACATTAAAAGGATCATATTCCAGGATCATGTTGGATTTACTCCAGATGCAAGAATGGTTGCATCAATCAATGTGATACATTACATTAAAAAGACAAAGGATAAAAATCATGTGATGATCTCAATAAATGCAGAAAAAGCATTTGACAAAATTCAACATCTATTTATGACAAAAACTCTCAACAAAGTAGATATGGAAGGAATGGACCTCAACATAATAATGGCCATATATGACAAACCCACAGCTAACATCACACTCAATGGTGAAAAGCTGAAAGATTTTCCTTTAATATCAGAACAGGACAAAGTGGCCCACAATATGATTTTTACTCAAAATAGTACTGGAAGTTCTACCCACAGAAATTAGCCAAGAAAAAGTAATAAAAAGTATTCAAATTGGACAGAAGTAAAACTGTCACTATTTGCAGATGACATGATACTAAATATAGAAAACTCTAAAGGCGCTACCAAAAAACCATTAGAACTAATAAATAAATTCTTTAAGTCTCAGAATATAGAGTTAATATACAGAAATCAATTGTGTTTCTATATGCTGATAACTAACTGTCAGAAAGGAATTAAGAAAATAACACCATTTATAATTTCATCAGAAAAAAGAAAGTATCCAGGAATAAATTTAAGGAGGTGAAAGACCTGTACACTAAAAACTCTACAACATTGATAAAAGAAATGAAAGGCAACACAAATACATGTAAAGTTATTCTATGCTCACGGATTGGAAGAGCTAATATTAAAATGTCCATACTACCCAAGGCAATCTACAGAGTCAATGAAATCTCCATCAAAATACCAATGGCATTTTTCAAAGAACTAAAACAAATAATCCTAAAATTTGTATGGAACCACAAAATTCTCCAAATAGAACAATCTGGAGGGAAAACAAACAACCAAAAAGAAAATATAAAAACAAAAACAAAGCTGGAGGCACCATGCTCCCTGATTTCAAACTATACTACAAAGCTGTAGCAATCAAAACAGTTTGGTACTGGCCCAAAAAGAGACATAGAACAGTGGAATAGAATAGACAACCCAGAAATAAACCTACATATTATATGACCTATTAATATATAACAAAGGAGGCAAGAATATACAATGAGGAAAAGACAGGCTTTTCAAAACATGGTATTAAGAAAACTGGACAGTCACATGCAAATGAATGGCACTGGACCAGTATGTTACAACATATTGAAAATTGAAAACAGATTAAAGACCTGAATGTAAACCTGAAACTAGAAAATTCCTAGAAGAAAATCATAGGAAGTAAACTTTTTAATATTGATCTTAGCAATATTTTTTTGGCCTCAGGTAAGAGTCAACAAAAGCTAAAATAAAACAAATGGGACCTCATCAAATTTAAAAAAATGTTTGCACAGTGAAGGAAATCATCAACAGAACAAAAATGAAACCTACTGAATGGGAGAATGTATTTGCAAATCATACATCTCATAAGGGTGTAATATCCAAAATATACAATGAACTTATACAATTTAATATAAAAAAAACCTGATTGAAAAATGGGCAGAAGACTTGAATATATATGTTCCTAAAGAACACATATAGATGGCAATAGGCATATGAAAAGATACTCAACATCACTAGTCACCATGGAAATGAAAATCAAAACAACTATGAGATATGACCTCAAACCTGTCAGAAAAGTTATTATCAAAAAGATAAAGGGGGGCCAAGATGGAGGAACAGCATGGAAGTTTTTTTTGCATCTCTAGTCCCTGCAATACAGCCAGATCAACACTAAACCATTCTGCACACCTAGATAACTGATTTGAGGATTAACACAACAATCTGCACAACCTGAACCAGAGAACTCAGCAGGCACGAGGCACGAAGAGGTGAACTGGGGGAGAAAGCCACAGAGAGAGGGGAACTCTTTGGCTTGCAGATAGAGGATGGAGACAGGGGGAGAGTACAGAAAGCATCTCCCTGCCTAAAAAAGCAGCTGGGGAGAAACTAAAGAGTACACAAGAGACTGAACAAGAAAGGGAGAAAGGAGAGGGTATAAATTCCATTAAGACTCTGTAAATGGGGAGTGCAGAGTCTGCAACTCCGCAGCTCGATACCTGGCAGCGCTCTGGTGGGAAGGGCAAATCCCCACAGAGAGCGAGGTCCTCGGAGTCCTCAGGCCACACGGAGAGAGGAAGTTCCCCTGCTGGGAGGGCATTTGGTAGAGGCTGGTACCAGTGAACCCCAGAGAACAACCACATCCTTTGGTGCTGGAACACGAACATTAAAGGGAAAGCCCGGTGCCAGATATGTGTTGTAATTATCCACGAACTCTGAAATGCTACTCCTACAAGATCACGGGAACTTTTTCTGGGGTGGGCTGGCACCCAGCCACAGTCTCTAGGCATTGGCAGCAGCACAGTCCCACGAACGATCCTGGGGGTGAGCTGGCACCTGGCCATTGCTGAGACCCTCCCCCAGAAGGTCTGAGTAAGTCAAAGCCGCAGTCCCTCAGAAGTGAGGGGTTGGGAAACACAGCCGCATCTGAGATAAAACTCAGGAGGGAGTTACCGCCTGGCAACATAATGGCTTGGTCACAGACAGTGTAAAAGCGGGGAGTGGATGGAAGCCAGAGACACAGGCGACTGCTGGTCAGTGAGAGCACAGCATTCTGATACTAGAGACTGGGTAACTGAGTGATGCCATTTTCATCCCTCCAAAGCATATGCATACACACCTACAGGCGCCATAACAATCTACCCCAGTAATGGAGAATGGAGCCATTACACTAAGCCCTGTCCAACTGGGCCAAACTCACTCTTCAGGAACACAAGTCTCTCTGCCTGCTTAGTTTACTGACTATAATGTGCTTCATAGTTCAACGTCTAGGGGAAACTGATGTAATTTCAATCGTACGTCAGTCTGTTTGCTGATCCATCTATTCAATTTTTTTCTTTTCTTATTCTTAAAGAAAAAATTTATTTTTATTTTCCATTTCTATTAAAAATACTTTTTCTACTATATTTTTCATTTTTGTAAATTTTTCAAATTCTATTTTTTTACTTCCATCATTTCATTTTATTCTATTTCATTGTATTCACTTTTTCAAATTTTCAAACTTTTCCTTTTTTTTTTTTTTTCTTATCTTTCCCTTTTTCCTCTAATCTATCAAGCTCCTTTCAACAACCAGACCATAACATATCTAAGATCTACCATCCTTTTTTGGATTTTTTTTGTGTTGTTTTTAATTTTTTAATTTTAGATTTTTTTCTACCTTATTTATTCCTTTTCTTCCTTCAAAATGATGAAATAGAGGAATGCAGCCCAAAAGAAAAAAAAAGGAAAAAACGACATCCAGGGACTTAATCAACACAGATACAAGCAAGATGTGTGAACCAGAATTTAAAATGATGATAATAAGAATACTAGCTGGGGTTGAAAACAGATTAGAATCCCTTTCTGAGGAGATAAAAGCTAGTCAGGATAATATAAAAAAAATGTTATAACTGAGCTGCAATCTCAAATGGATGCCACAGCGGCAAGGATGGATGAGGCAGAGCAACGAATCAGCAATATAGAGGACAAACTTATGGAGAACAATGAAGCAGAAAAAAAGAGGTAGACTAAAGCAAAGGAGCACGATTTAAGAATTAGAGAAATCAGTGACTCATTAAAAAGGAACAACATCAGAATCATAGGGGTTCCAGACGATGAAGAGAGAGAAAAAGGGGTAGAAGAGTTATGTGAGCAAATCATAGTGGAAAACCATGCAGTTGGTGGGAATGTAAATAATTGTAGCCACTATGGAAAAGAGCATGGAAATTCCTCAAAATATTAAGAATAGAACTACTGTGCAATCCAGCAACTCCACCTCTGAGTATTTATCTGAAGAAAATGACAGCACCAATTCAAAGACATATATTCACCCCTACATTCATTGCAACATATTTACAATAGCCAAGTGTCCACAGATAAATGAATGGATAAAAAAAACACGATCTATATCTATCTATATCTACATCGATATTGATATCGATATCTATATGTATCTATATCTATATATTTACATAGATATATATACACACACATATGTGTATACATACACACACACACACACAATGGAATATTAGCCACAAAAAAGAATGAAATCATAACATTTGTGACAACAGAGATGGACAACATAATATCAAGAAGGTATTATGCTAAGTGAAAGAAGTTAGTTAGGGAATGACAAATGCTGTATGATTTCACTTATATGTGGAATCTAAAAAAACAAAACAAAACAGAAACAGATTCATAAATACAGGAAACAAACTGTTGGTTACCATGGGGGGAGGGGTTGAGGGATGGGTGAAATAGGTGAAGATGATTAGGAGACACAAACTTGTAGGTATAAAATAAATAAATCATTGGGATGTAATATACAGCATAGGGAATACTGTCAATAATATTGTAACAACTTTGTGTGATGACAAATGGCAACTAGATTTACCATGGGGAATACTTTGTAGTGTATAAAAATATTGAATCACTATGATGTACACCTGAAATTAATAGGATATATGTCAACTGCACCTCATTAAAAAATAAATAAAATAAAAAAAGAAAGAAAAAGAACTAAGTTGAAGAGTGAATAAACAGACTTTGTCCTCAAGGACTCATACCCAAGAGGAGAGATTAAAAAATCAATCATATGAAGTAAACGTGAAAGGCATTTCATGAAAAGCAAATAGTAGTATGCAGTCCTAGAAGCATGTCTATTTGGGAGTTTCTAAAAAATTACAGGTGGTTCGTTAAAGTTGGTACCTGGAGTGTGAGTAGGGGAATTGCAAAAGATGAGGAAAGAGAGGCAGGCAGTTGCCAGGTCCTAAAAGGATATCCTTTAAAAAAGACAAGTGAAATAACTGAGAGGGGCTAAGGAAAGGAAAGGACCTGGGGACAGCAGTAACAAATCAGATTCCTGATGCAGGGGTCCTTTAGGAGAAAAGGTAAATGCTGAGAGACAGAATCAGCAGGGTTTGTCAACTGACAATATGTGGGCACTGGGAGAAAAGTCTGTTTTGCTGGTAAGATTAACTGGAGGAATAGGTCGAGCTCTGAAACTTCCAAAGTGACTTGGGTAGTTTGGGCAAGCAGGGAGGGGACAGGGACTTATCAGTTATATACAAACACATCTAAGTACTTTCAATAATGAAAAATTAGAACTATATGTTTGTGGAGGACAAATAAAACTGTAAGAAAAATACCCAGAGAAGTGCTCTGCATCTAAGTGCAGCTGATGTACATTCTCTATCTTTTGGGCAAGACTTCTCTTTATTACCAAGGTTTTTAGCTTGATATTTTAATGATGCTTAAGTTGTCTTAGAATTCTTCTAGAATAAAAAATAGTGATGTGGTTCATTTTTGAAAACTGTTAAAAACACTTGTTCCTGTGAAATAAATACCTAATCCTACTCATTAAAACACATAAATATATAACCCTGGCTCTATTTTTTGCCCATATCCTCTTTTGATATAATCAATTGTTTTATTGCACTATGCTTTCAAGATTTTCAGAAAACTATAAAACATTTTACTGGTTTAAAGTAAGTAATTCAAATGTCATTCAGTATTTTAACTGAATTAAGTAGAAATTTTAGGTTTAGTGTACCTATAGAAGAATCAAGTCTTGGGGCACCTCGGTGGCTTGGTTGGTTAAGCATCTGACTCTTGTTCTCAGTTCAGGTCATGATCTCATGGTTTGTGAGTTTAAGCCCCACATCGGGCTCTGCACTGACACTATGGAGCCTGCTTGGGATCCTCTCTCTCTTCTTTCTGCCCCTTCTCTGCGTGCTTGCTCTCTCTCAAAATAAACAAGCAAACTTAAAAAAAAAGAAGAATCAAGTCTTCTTCAGGAAATATCACATGTATAGTGATAGAGCTGTGAGAAATTTGATACAAAAAAACAACAGAAAAGTTTTCTGTTAGAAAAGGAAGGCCACTCAGAAGTGGTTCAACATCAAGAAACACCTTCTAAGAGTTACATACTGAAAAGATGACAGTCTTTATTTACTAAGTTCATAATTGTTTATTTCTTGCCTACTACGGGCAAGGCACATGGTAGATGTTTGAAGAGTAGAAACCACATAATGAGCACACAATTTCTTTGAGGCACCTGCAGCTACATAAATCTTACAAAAAGCAGGATTCCTATATTTGGGGTTTTCATTTGTCCTAGAAAGAAGCTTAAATTAAATCCTAAATTGTTTTTTAGTTAAAAACTATTTTTCCTGAAAGATGAACATGACCAAACATTGGCAACTTTGTGACATGTTTCACTAAGAATTCTTACAAAGTTGGGGCGCCTGGGTGGCGCAGTCGGTTAAGCGTCCGACTTCAGCCAGGTCACGATCTCGCGCTCCGTGAGTTCGAGCCCCGCATCGGGCTCTGGGCTGATGGCTCAGAGCCTGGAGCCTGTTTCCGGTTCTGTGTCTCCCTCTCTCTCTGCCCCTCCCCCGTTCATGCTCTGTCTCTCTCTGTCCCAAAAATAAAATAAATGTTGAAAAAAAAAATTTAAAAAAAAAAAAAAGAATTCTTACAAAGTGAATGAAAAATGTGCTGATCGCTGAGAAGGGACAAAGTCACAGAGGAAAAAATTAAAGAAAATAACAAGAAGAAAAAGAAAAAAAAAATAATCACACTAAAAATAGTCTACCACTAACATCAACATATTAGTGCTAAAGTAATATTTAATTACTCTTTCAATATTTAATTCCCTTTCATGAAAAGTACAGTTTAAGAGAAGGATGTCAGGTAGAAGAATAAAAGACGCATAAAGTTCATGTCATATCCCATCAACTTGGAGGTATTCTAGATTCAGCTGAAGGGAAATTCCCTTTGTTAGGTTGGCCTTGTTTTGTTTCTTTGGTTCAGTTCAAGGTTATCTAGAGAATAGCTTAATGATCAAAAGGGCCATGAACGGATGCACTGGGTTCCATCAACACCAGCTACAGCTTGAACCCTGGTCATCATGCTGTGGATGTTTGTCACAAGGCATGTGGGAAAGCCGGTAAAATAATCTGGGTGAATCTATGCAGATCATTCACTATGCTAGAAAATAAAACCTACATTCTATTGGCATAGGTCTATGGACCACTGTTACAACTGTAGACTATTACACTATCTTTAAGGTATTCAATTTTTCACACCCATGTCTGCTAATGCAACCACAGGTGCACTCAATTCCTCAAACTCACTTAACCACATTGGAGGTTTCCCTCCTTATTCCCTCAAACCTGACTTTGGGTGAAACCAATGTAGAAACCCTTTAATATTTTAATTATGTTTATATTACTAAATATTTCTATTTATGGATTGTAATTTTCTATTACTTTTACAAATTTAAATTTGTAAGAAAATACACATTACAACCATCAGAAATAGATCTACCATTAGAGAAGTTATATAAATCCATGAAATACGGTTTATTAGCTATTTGTAACCAAATTATTGACTGAAATATAAAAAGAAAAAAATTAATTCTTTAAAATAGTATTTTGGTAACTTTATAAAAAAAGTAACAGTACATTTTAGAATCCTATAATTTTTTTCTGTGACAAAATGTGATCCTGGAAATTATAACGTAAATATTTATTTATAAAGAAAATATTACAGATGAGGAATGTATTCTCACAAAGTTAGGGTTGCAAATAAGATATTAAAAATATAAAAATGGGGCACTTGGGTGGCTCAGTTGGTTAGGTGTCTGACTTAGGCTCAGGTTGTGATCTTGCAGTTTGGGAGTTCATACCCTGAATTGGGCTCTGCACGGACAGGACAGAGCCTGCTTGAGATCTGCTCTTCCCCTCTCTCTCTGCCCCTCTCTCCCTTGTGCTTTCTCTCTCCAAAAATAAATTAATTTCTGAAAAGCTATATAGCTTTAAACAATATATTGTTAAAAAGAACATACTCCACAAATATAAATCTTTAAAAATATTGTATAATAAATAAAATATGGAAATAAATTCTGTAAAATGGGATTACTTGTATACTCATCAAATACATAAGAGGTAAATAAAATGTATCCAGACTACATATTTGATCTAACACTAAACATTTGAAAATAAGTGGACTTTTCTTTTTAGAAATTAAAGCATACTTAAAGATGACTGGGTAGGCTTTTTGCTCTTAAGACTTAAGTTTGATCTTTTGATGCTGTTGCTCTCAATGCATTTCCATTACTGAGGCAAGAACTTTTAAGTTTACTAACAGAAATAACCATTATTCCACTGAATTTGCTTAGCTAGCCTATGTCCTCCCACAAATGGACTTTGAGAGCTTCTTTGGACTTTCTGGCAGGAAAGTACAGCTATTTAGGAATTACTTTAGAATAGCTCTGGATTTGGCAAGGGCTATGAAAAAGAGCAATTAGCTTTTAGAGGGATGGACACAAAAAATGGAGACCATCTCCCCAGCCAGCAGAGTGAAATCACCCATTGTTATTAAGGGGATGACAAACAGTCCTAACTCCTTTACGTTCTTGAAAGCCTTTAGACCATCTTTCTTCTTTCTCGAACACTATCAAGGATAGCCTGGTAGTAAGAATAACAGGGGAATTCAAAGGGGTGTCTTCAAGTCATAGTGAAGAGTGGAGTTAGGAAAGGGAGTCATGTACCTGCAAGTACCTAGCACACAGCAGATTCTTAATATCTGCCATCTAATTTAACACTTCTGAGTCCCTACCACAATCAGGTCCTGTGCTATATGTGACATACGGCACCTCATTTAACTTTCTCTGTAACTCTTGGAGGTAGCTTTCTTTTGCCCAAATCTAGCTGGCCTAAGTTTTTGGTAATGTTAACAAAAATAGAATTTGTAGATGATGTGGATCCCTGGAACACTATATTCTCAATAGCCTTAGGCCAATTCTCAAAAATTTTTTTTTTCTCCTGAAATGTGTGGCAAACTCAGTCTAAGTTTTTCTTTATGTGTATATATATATATATATATATATATATATATTTCTTTCCCATAAATTTTATTTACTTGTGCTCCTTAAACCTCTATTCTCCTCCAAAATGCAGTTTCTTATTACCCTCAATGAGATAGAACAAACAAATTGAATATTAAACATTAATTTAAAAAATCTTTACATGCTTACTATGTGCCGGCCATTGGCTCAGGCACATGACCAATGGCACAGGCATGAACACAAGAGGAAAGGTCCCTGTCATTGGGAGTTTATGAGATAGTAAGGGTTTAAGACACACATTGTACTAGGCATCCGCTCTTATTTTACCAATTGTTTTCCAGTCTATCAATAAATTTATTCTTTTTTTATATATAAAATAAGAAAGTACTTCCCAAACTAAAGTTTAACCAATCTAGAATATCTACATTCAAAAATTCCTCTAAAAAATGAAATGTCTTTACATCCAATAACTATCCTTACTGCACTAAATATTCACTTGATGGAATTAAGCTAAGCATTGATATAGAGAAGTAAACAATCAAATTGTAATCAACTCAGATAGGGTAATAACCTCATTTCCAGAACATTTCTGTATGTCCAGTGCTCTGCTGCATGTGGGGAGCAAGACATGTACCTGTTACAAGGGAGAGTGACCTGCCTTAGTGACAAGTTCCTTGCTTCCTAACAACAAGATGCTTTTGCATCTAGATCAACCCGGAGTCCACAAGTACTGTCTACTTAGGCAGCTTCACTCTGAACAAGTAACATTTCATCCTTCTTGGTTGCCTGAAGGTATTAATACATTGGTTTGGGCTCTTCCTCTTTTCTTGTCCTGAATTCTAAAAACTTCATAATCACACACATGTATAATAGACTCCTTAATAATAAGTCTACGGTTTGCTAATCCGTAATATGAGGAGGAAGAGAGTACCTACTTAATAGGATTCTTTTGAATACTGTGTTAGCAAAGAACCTGGGACTTAAGCATTTAGCACACGTTAGGGTTAGAGGTGCACTCTGAAAGGATTAGTCTAAGTGTCTCAGAAATATCCTGCATGAATCTGTCAGGCTCACTCATGTGCACTATATTAGAGACTCCTTACCGAGAACCTGCATAACAAAAGGAACAGCAATCATAAGAGAAACAGAGACACTTTGTTAATGGCTCAGAAAGCTCCTTCCAAAACCTAATGTATCTGAGAGTGCTGATGGCCAGAATGGACGATGTAGCCAGGCCAAAACGTCTAAGTAAGGCCATTCTAACAGGCCTTTCTTCAAATCAGATATGTGGGGCCAAAAAAGTCCAAAAATTACCTCCATTTTAAGGAACTAGGTTGCCATGTCACATTAATGGGTTAATGTTAGTATCTTGTTAATTATGAAATAATAAAATCCTAAAACAGAAGATGCCAACGGACCTTTTGCTCCCCTGACCCTGAAGGCACTTTAGCGTATACTTCCTATTAACTAAAAATACCTTTTCAAGCAACTGAAGAAGATCCACCATGTTTCCAAACATTTTCTTCCCCCCCCCCCCGCCCCAAACATTTTCTTAGGCCTTTAGTTTTTCTTATTTATCAGATATTGGTTATTAGTTTTTAGGAAATGTATTAGTTCAGTCAACAGCTAGTTGTTGAACACTTGCTATGTGCCAAGAATCATGTTAGGTCCAGTGCCCCTGTGTGAAATATTTACCTTCTTTTCTCACTCATTTTTTGACATACTGATTTCACAGAGACAGATCTTTACCTGACATCAGAAAATCCTCTCAATTCTGATACTATTTCATGATGAGACTAATATGAAATGCCTTAATCTATGTTTCTCAAATTGGGATTCCTATATCCGCATTAATACTCAGGGATGGTCCAGAGAATTGCTTCTCTGAATAGTCATGAATAAACATGGCACAATCTTTTATCATATTTTATGTGGATAGATATTTTATGGAGATCATATAAAATATTCTTAAATTAACACAAACATAATATAGAGTAGTGATATGCAAATAAAACTTCAAAACAAAAGAGCTTAAAAAAATTTGAGCTTACATTGCCCATTAATGGGTCCCTCTCAGACAACTGAGGTATATGTTCCACCTTTTCTACATCAAAGAAAGTAACTCTTTTGGTAAAAATGTTTGAATTACACACTACATTAAAATGTGTGTTAGAAGCAAATCTGCTTGACTGCTGAACTATATATTTAATAAATAATTAATATACTTTGGCATGATAATTCTAGGGGAGTTAATTGCCATGATTACCAACAATTTGTCAAAGTATCATTTATTAAAATTACAGATTGAGAAAGCAGCTTCCTCACAGCCTATTTCTCCAGGAATAGCTGCCAGGATGATGGAAAAAATACTAGTCAAAATTTTTTCAATCACTGTGATCCATCACTGCTAAGTAGCAGTCTAGGGGGGATTTCACTTACATCTCTAAGAATCACTCTCACTGACTATTCAATCATCCATCTTTTATCACTCTTGCCTTACATTATAATCTGGCAAGGAAACATCCTTTTCCTCACCCCATCACTGTCTCCACTTGCAAGTACAGTAGTAAGGACAAACAGCACAATTAAAATTTAGAGTCTCTCCAGTATTATGACTAGGCCCCTAACAACAAAACAGCTTATGAGGATCTACTCCAAAAGCATTATTGGAAGAATTTTTTCATTAAAAAATAATGGCAATCTCACAAAACTTAGTCCAATACGGAAAATTTTATGAGATTAGCAAGGCCTTGATACAAAAACTGATGTTCCTGGTATAAGCAATAGTAATAACAAATCACTGTTTTTCTTCTCAGCTTTACTGAGATATAATTGACAAATAAAATTGTGTATGTTTGAAGTGTACAAGATAATGATGAATCTCATTCTTATTCAGAAATATTGATACAGAAGTCCTAAAACACTGAGCAAACCAAATCCAGCAATGGCCAAGTTGGATTTTCCCAGGGATCCAGGGATGGTTCTGATGAGAAAATCTCTTAGTATAAATCACCATATTAAGTGCATAATGGAGAAAAATCACAGAACTGAATGAGTAGATAATAGACAACTATTTAATAAAATTTACCACCCACATATGAGTCAACCTCCCATCACAGAGGATAAGAACTGCCTTAGCCTGATTAAAAATATAGCAGGGGGAAAAGCTATAGCAAACATCATTACTAATGAAAAAAATCTTGAAAGCATTTATTTTAAAATCAGGAATAATACAAGAATGTCCCATCACTGATAACATTATAATGCATTTTTAGCCAGCTCAGTAAGAAATGAAAAAAAGAAATATAAAGTATAATGAGTGAATAAATATCAAATATCAAGTAAATAAACAAAACTATCAATATGCACCCATGATGGGATCTTCTACATAGGAAATCCCAAAGAGTCCACAAATCACTAAAATTAAAACAAATTTAGAAGATTATTGGATATAAGATAAATCTGCTCAAGTGAATTACATTTCTATACACTCATGCTGAAAAAAGTTATAAAATAAATTTTTTGGATTTATAATTTATGATAAATACAAACAAAAAAATAAGGTTCTTAGGAATAAATTTATCAAAAAATGTAGAAGAACTTTTTGGAAAAGACATTTTGAACTTTATTGAGAGATATCCAAGAAGACTTAAATAAATGGTGAGCATCTAAACAATAATTCTGTTTCATATGTTCTAGTTAGTTCTCTTTCCTTTCATTTCAATTTAATTATGTTTCTCAGATAATCCTTTTCAGAAGAGCATTTAGTACAAAGTAGGTTCTTTTGCTATTCTCTATTTCAGTCTACTGTTCATTTCCTTAACCTTTATCAGAACTGACAATTATTTTTATTTGCCTATGTTGAAATGTAAGTTGTACCATAAGAGCCATGTGTCCATCTTTTGACCATTACATCCCCAGTACTTACACCATATGGGAATTTGATAATTATTTGTAGAATAAATTATTTTAGAAAAGTGAAATATTAGCAATGAATCTAGGCTTGTTTCCCTACTGCCTTTCCAACGATTATTTCTTTATACTTTTAAATACCACACAAAACTAAAATGTGCCCGTACCAAACCCTAAAGTCATATTATCACCAAAATTTCGAACAAAAAAAAAATACAATTTGAGAATAATAGCTATTCTTTCTTAAAGATATCTTCATTGTTTTCCTTTTAAAGTGGCTTCTCTATTATTTCCTTTTATGGAAAAAAAATCAACCATTCAATCTATTTATTCAAATGCTAAAAATTTCTCTTCATCATCAGAAAAGCTGGGAAATTATCATTTCCAAAAGTTCTTGAAAATAATATACCTAAATAAAAAGAGTTAGATTGCCACTCCATCAGAAGACAATAGAAAATTCAAAAATCTAATTCTATTCTGACAGCCATGTCTTCTTAACAAGTATTAATTAAATTGCAGGGGAGAGATAAGAGGGCTCTTAACAATAAAATTATATTATTTTCTGATTCGTGAGAGAGGTAAGATGTGTCTGGAGAAATTAGATGCTTGATTATATAATGCTGCTCAGGCATACATGTGATTACTAAGTAGTACCTTTTTTATATACTTTACAATACACACGTTTCTTAATAAGTAGAAACCTTTCTCCCTAAAAGCCATTGCCAATTTTGTCATGCAAGTGTAACATGCCCAGGAAGACACAATGCATTTTCTAAAAATGACAATTTGAGTCATAAACACCCACAAATGTAGTTGACACATCACCTTTCAAGTCAGCATCTCCAGCACCTCTAATACTCCTCAAATAAAGAATACGTTTTCCTGTAACATTAGAGGCAACAAAGCCAATTATTTAAATATTCTTATTTTTTAAAATGTAGTGATCTCCTTTGAATCTTCTGCACAACAGAGGCATAGTAAATGCAGATTGGACTGAGGAAGATTTATTTTGAAGTGCTTCCATGAGTCTTTTTAACATAAATCTTTTTAAAAGGAATGATGTGTCTCCTTAAAAATTAAAAAGGAAGTCAAGGTCTTTGACTCTTTAGATGTAATAATTTCCTGTATCTGTTTTGGAAAAACATAATCTAAACTTAGAAAAGCAATATGCTAGGGATGCTTGTGTGCCTCAGTCAGTTAAGTGTCTGACTCCTGATTTTGGCTCAGGTCATGATCTCCAGGTGCGTGAGATAAAGCCCCACATTGGACTCTGCACTGACAGCACAGAGCCTGCTTGGGATTCTCTCCCCCTTTCTCTCTTCCCCTCTCCCCTCTCAAAATAAATAAATAAACTTTAAAAGAAATAAAAGTAATATGCATATTATCATTAGGTTTTACTGAGGTTAAATGTTATTTCAAAGCCAAAATCTAAACTTATGTCTTTTACAGACCTTTACAGGCTCCCCAATTTTCTGTCAAGAAATACTTTTACTTTATTCACTGCCTAACCAAATAGTGTCTCACATATTATCTCATTAAGCAAGCAAGAGTAAGGCTCTAGAGGTTTCAGTGACTTTTTTGTAACTTCTTCCTGGAACCTAGGTTCTCTAACTCCAACCCCCAACATACTACTAAACCTATTTTGGAGTTTACATGCTCATGAACTTCAGAGAATGTACAAATAACTTACAGGGCTACCTACACACAGGAAATTCCATTTATACATAACTCTTTTTGTTAATTGACCTGTAACATAACCTTAGTTTCAGGTGTACAACATAACGATTCAGTATTTATACATACAGCAAAATGATCACCACAGTAACAAATCTGGTTAACATCCATCACCATTCATAGTTACACACTTTCTTTCTTACGATGAGAACTTTTAAGATCTACTCTCTTACAACTTTCAAATATACTCTACAGAATCATTAACTACGGTTACTGTGCTGTACATTATACGCCCCTGACTTATTTATTTTATAACTGGAAGTGTGTACCTTTTGACAACCTTATATTTAACTTTTATTAAATGTTTTTAAATTTTGTGCATAGTTTATAATATAGATACAATATACAAATTTAGCAGTATGAATTGATAATCTGTGAATTTAAAATGTACATACAACAGGGTGGTATGCTCAGAAATATTTAAGTGATGAAGCATGTGATCAAAAAGTCTAGTGACTACAAGTCATCTTTGCTGAAGTATTCTGTAAATTACACTTTTACTCAGGTGAATTCTGATGTTTCTTTCAGACATTCATCTCTTTTCCATTTGAATTCCTACCAAAGCTAAAACCTCCATTAGATATAACCTTTCCTCTTTGACCCAACCAACAAAACTACCATACATAAAAAACAACTCTTACAGTTGCAACATATTCTAAACAAGAGCTAGCCAACAGAACTTCCTGTGATGATAGAAATGTTCTGCTCTAGAGTGTCCAGACAGTAGCAATAGCCACACCTGACTACCAAAACAGTTAGTTCAACTGAGGAAATGAATTTTTTTTAAATTTTTTTAACATTTATTTTTGAGACAGAGAGAGACAGAGCATGAACAGGGGAGGGTCAGAGAGAGGGAGACACAGAATCTGAGACAGGCTCCAGACTCTGAGCTGTCAGCACAGAGCCCGACGCGGGGCTTGAACTCACTGACCGTGAGATCATGACCTGAGCCGAAGTTGGCCACTCAACCTACTGAGCCACCCAGGCGCCCCTGAGGAAATGAATTTTAAACTGTATTTAATTTTAAGTAATTCCAATGTAAATATAAATAGCCACATGTGACTGGGTACTATACTATACAGAACAGCTCCAGAAAGCTGTGATTAATATAGCTGGAATAGCATTTATGCTCAAGTATATACGTTAGAGGTTCTCTCCCCAAAAGGTATCTTTTAATAAGGTTTTACTTGTTTTCCTAAAAAGCCTCTCATACTATGGAATATTTTTTGAACTACTTCATTCTTTTTTAAAGTTTTATTTATTTTGAGAAAGAGAGAGAGCATGAGCGGAGGAGGGGCAGCAAGAGGGAGAGAGAATCCCAAGCTGGCTCTGCATGGTCAGCACAGAGCCAGATGCAGGGCTCAAACTCATAAGCTGCGAGATCATGATCTGAGCTGAACCCAAGAGCTGGACACTTAACCGACTGAGCCACCCAGTTGCCCCAGTTTTTTTTTTTTTTTTTGAAGGTGACAACACAATAACTATTTCTAGAAAATGATTCATAATTAAGGTGTTTGATTATCATTACAAATAAGTATTTTAAAGTCTACTTTTAAAACACTGCAAACAGACAGACAAAAAGAGCAACGAGTGAAGAGAGACAAGTCCCATCATACATAAAATATATTCTAAGACCTCCATTATTGAAACAGTATGGTTTTGGAGCTTAACCAACAGGCAGATCAAAGCAACATATAAAAAGGTCTTAAAATAGGTGCATATGAAAAAAAAAACTATCAAAGGTAGTATATTTCACAGGTAGCATCAAAAATTACTGGGGAAAACATGATTATTCAATAAATAGTTTTGGCACAACTGGATAGTTACTTAGAAAAGTATATAGTTGAATCCACACCTCACATTCATAACCAGACTCAATTCCAATGGCTCAAAGATTCAAATATTAAAAAAAGAGAAAACCACAAAAATTAACAGAAGAGACATGAGACAATATTTTAATTACCCTGAAGTAGGGGAGGACTTTGTCACACGTTCTTAAAACTAAAGTCCTTTAGAAAAAGACAGATAAATTTGACTTTATAAAAACTAAACATTTCTGCATAACAGAAATCACTATAAAGAAAATTAAAATATAAATAACAAAAAAAGACTAAGAAGATTCCCTAATAATACCAAGAATAGAGAAAATCTAATGATCAAAAATAGAAAATCACCAAAAAGAAATGCAATTTTACATGAATTGAATAAAATTTAACAAATTTAATAAAACTAAACATATAACAATGCTTGATCCCACTCATCATCATATAAATGCAAATTAAAACTACTACTTTCCATTTATCAAATGGGAACATTGTAGTTTAACAATGATGAGCCTAGGGTGGAGGGTACAGGAGTAAACAAGCAATCAAAAACACCCTGGAGAGGGGCACCTGCGTGGCTTAGTCGGTTAAGCATTGCATGCTTGGTTTCCGCTCAGGTCATGATCTCATGGCTTCTTGGGGTGAAGCGCTGTGTTGGGCTCTGAGCTGATGGTACAGAGCCTGCTTGGGATTTTCCGTCTCCCTTTCTGCCCCTCCCCTACTCATGCTATCTCTGTCTCTCTCAAAACAAATAAACTAAAAAAAAAAAAAAAAAAGAAAAGAAAAATCCTGGAAAGAATGTAAATAGCTCTCCCAGTGGAAAGCAATTTGGTGGTAATAATAATAACAATATCAACAATAATAACAGATTCTTTTAACCCTGTCTTTGTACCAGACACTATTTTAAACACCTTATTATATACATTAAAAAATACATTTGGCCCTAGGAGCTAAGTACTGTTATTTCTATTCTACAAACTAAGAAACTAAATCAAGGAAAAGAAGTTGACTAACTTGTCCAAGATTCCAACACTTAGTAATGAGGTATCAAAATTGACTAGCTTCTGATTCAGCAATTTAACTTCTAAGTATTTATCTACAGATCAACTAGTATACTTACAAAATAATATTTGCACAAGGTTATTCACGGAAGCATTGTTTATATCAGCAAAAGATTAGAAGTAAAGGGTCACCAGTAGCAGTCAGATTAAATAAATTCTGATACTTCCATACACAGAATACTATGTAGCTATAAAAGGTCAGTGACGGTAATGATGCCCAAGATACATTAATAAAACAAAATGCTGAAAACTTTATAGCATACTGCATTCATTAAGAAAAGGGACATCAGAATGCATTCTTGTATTTGTTGTACATCCATGGAAGGTTAGAAAAGTGGCTAACAACAGTAGGTACTTGTAACGTGGGTGGCAGGACCTGGGAGTCATAGGATATGAGGATGGGAAGAAGACATTTCATTAAATGTATGCTTTAAGACTTAGGAATTGTGAACCATGTGAAGGTATTACCTATTCAAATAAATCAGTTTCATTTTTTTTTAAACAACATCCTAATTTTTTATGTTTAGAGATAAAAAAATACATGTTTGGGAAAACATGTATTTTGAAGTTCCTTATGTTATATAAATGAGTACTAACAGTTGGAGATAATACCTATAGGGATATATCACACAGGGATTCAAAAGTACGGCACAGAAACAGACTCTAAGCTCCTTTTTCCTGATTGTTATCTAACCCTTCCAATGAAAAGGGATGTTAGATGATGCAAGAGAAATGTTAAAGATGCAAGTGAGAGTGGAAAAAGGTGATATTTCTACATTAACATATTATTTATTTAGTTATTAATTATAATATTCTTAATATTAGAAAACCACACATTCATATACGTATGTGATCTTAAATGTGTATAACTAAGTTAATCTAAATGTTAAACTACAAATTTGACACTGGACAAAAACCTTGCCTTTTAGTGAGTGGTCTTTGTTGGGAAACTTGTGTCAGGGTAGCCTTACTTTTGCATTTCTACATGTGATAGTGATGACCATATCTGGTGTGTGTGCATGCCCCTTTTGTATCCTCATTTATGGACTACCCATACATGATGTATCCAACATTTCCCCTGTGAAAAGGTCTTTTAATACATTAAAGATTTGTTTTGAATGGATTTCTCTGTCCTCTTTCGTACTCATTTCAGATTAAAAGCTTCTAGATCAGAGGGTCTCCTGGTAAGGGCAGACCCTCTGGAAGTTTGTATATTTTGAAAATGTCCCATTGATCCTGAACTCTTACCTCTTCCAGGACACACTGCTATTGAGAACCATGGAGACACATTAGGGAAGAAATTGTGCCTCTTTAATTCATTTCACACCCTTTTTTTTACTGCGAGATAAGCAAAGCAGGTCAATTAATACCATGAAAACTGCTGGTTCGCTGTGAAATAATAGTTCAACTCTCCACTAATGTTTCGAAGCAGGAGTGGCAAATAGAATTTATCACACATGCAAACTCTAACTGATTGATATCAGTTATCTGAAGCATGTTGATAAGCATCTTTTCAAATGTTGCCCTGGAATACAGTTTTATAGCTAATATATATAATCTAATTGGAATACAGTTTCTAGCACACATTCTGGAGTGCTGTTTTGACAACTCCAACATGTGCAATACTGAGCCAGTAACTTTACCTCTCTGTGCCTCAGTTTTCACATTTGTAAAATGAGGAAGTAATAGTTCCTACTGCACTGTATTGTGTGAGACTTAAGTGAGATAATACAGATACAGCACTTAGAAGCACAGT
>NW_024412388.1:84874601-84969510 GCF_014898765.1 Herpailurus yagouaroundi | reverse complement strand
TAATTCTTTCTTTTTTTTTTTTTTTTAATTTTTTTTTTCAACGTTTATTTATTTTTGCGACAGAGAGAGACAGAGCATGAACGGGGGAGGGGCAGAGAGAGAGGGAGACACAGAATCGGAAACAGGCTCCAGGCTCTGAGCCATCAGCCCAGAGCCTGACGCGGGGCTCGAACTCACGGACCGCGAGATCGTGACCTGGCTGAAGTCGGACGCTTAACCGACTGCGCCACCCAGGCGCCCATATGATAATTCTTTCAAAGAAGAAAAGAAAGAATTTCAACTTTCTGAGATCATCACAACTCTGTATGTTTCAGAGTATTTTCAAGTTGCAATTTCCAATGTATTATGAATTCTAAATATGATTTTTTTGGAGGGGATAAAAGGAGAAAGTGCTAAACTCTTAAAATTCTTTTGTTTTGATTTTAGTAGACAACGATTGTTACTTGTCTTTAAATATTCTGAGCTTCTGCCCTACTCTCAGAAAAAAAAAAAAATAGTGTTTACAAGAGACCAGGGTGTGCGGTGCCAGGTTATAGGTCTGGATCTGCTATTTAACTAGGTATATAACTGTGGACAAATCACTTAACCTTTCTTATCAAAATCTCCACTACTACCACCTTAGGTTATGACATCATCATCTTCCTACTGTACGGGGCTCAGCAGGTCTTTTTGTTTCCCATCCAGGAAACAGAGTGAGCATTTGAAAGCACCTACAAGTTCTTCCTTTTCCTTTCTCTTCCTGAACAATTCTGTCCTGAAACTTATTTGGTGGGATAGAGCAAAGCTGGCGTCCATGCCGACGGAGGAAGGGAGACAAAGTCATGGTGGCCCAGAGCAGGATATCAAAGCATCTGCAACATGACGAAGCAGTCCCTGCAAAAAGTAGTCTGGAATCGGAAGTAACAGCCCAGTCAGGTTGAGGAGGGTGCCTTATTGCGGGGGAAGAGGAGGGCCGGCATGAGGAAACAGAATCCTAGAGTGTAAAGATGCTCTTGCATGGGTGTGGCCCAGCATGCGGTAAAAAAAAAAAAAACAAGCGGAGTGAGGTACTTAGGAAAGAAGATGCCATGCGAGATTGGTTACAAACAGGGATTGATCAAATAAGTAGATACCTGAAGGATAATGGGAACCTGTTTCTCATTGTCAGAAAGGGGACTACAAATAAGGATAGAATGAGAATGCTTATGATACCGAATTTTAATTGGAGGCATTGGTATGAATTGTTTTTAATATATATAATTAGACAAATAAATACAGATCTAAAACTGGGGGGGGGGGGGTGCACCTGGGTGGCTGAGTTGGTTAAATACCCGACTTCGGCTCAGGTCACGATCTCATGGTTCATGGGTTCCCACATCAGGCTCTGTGCTGACAGCTTGGAGCCTGGAGCCTGCTTCAGATTCTATGTCTCCCTCTCTCTCTCTCTGCCCCTCCCCCACTCACATTCTGTCTGTCTCTCTCAAAAATAAATAAATGTTAAAAAAAATTTTAATGTGTGTGTGTGTCATTATACAAAGATATATTTCCTATCTCTATCAACTCAGGTCTTGGAATTAGTGACACCTCAATAGCAACAAACATATCTAACACCAAGATCCTGTATTCTAAATATAATTTTTTCCACTAAAAGTAACCAAGGCTTGTTAGAGAAAAGGTTGATTGCAGGGCTGGGGCAAGAAAAGTACACAAAGAGGCTGAAATGTCTTGTTGTATGAGAAAGAATGATGGGAACGTGTCAAAAGGGGAAAAAAACAGCTTGAAGATTGCCCTATTAGCCAAACTGGGTGCAGTCTGCGTGTCAAAATACACAGTGACAGTAACAGACCCACTGACTAACACAGAGTACCACAAGCACACACACAACACACACACATGTGAATCAACCGGAAGTTTAAAGTATGATAAGGAATAGTGTAATAATATAGTCTCAAAGTAGCTCCGCACAAAATGTTTATTACTTACAAAGGGAAAGGAGTGCAGAGCCAGAGCGGACATCACCTTAATCAAGTGATCAAAGAGGACATCATCATTAATGGGCCAAATAAGAATCCTATGCCACCTGACAGAGATCAGTGAACAGGCCACAGCATCACCTGAGCAATATTCCCGTCAAAGACTGATAACTTAAATCTAATCCTAAAGAAAAACCAAACAAGTTGGTATTGGAGGTGTACTACACAATAACTTGCCTCTAGGGTGTAATGGTCATGAGAGTCACGGAAAGATTAAAGAACTGCTCCAGACTGAAGAAGACATGTAACTAGATGCTGTCAACAACATTATAAAACACTGGCAAAATTTGAATGGTGTCTGAGCATTAGATGAGAGTCATGTTTCAATGATAATGTATGCATATTGTTAGTTGTATTATGGCTACGTAGAAGAGTTTCCTTGTTTGTGAGAAACATGCACCATCAAGGAGTCATGAGTATAAGGATTGCAAGGTACTTTCCAATGGTTCAAGGGAAAAAAAAAAAAGATTTTTGAGCTGAACTTACAACTTATCTTTAAGTCTGTCAAATCAAGATTTTAAAAATTCCAAATTTAAGAGCACAGGACATTTCACATTGTAAGTATTCCCTGCTTGGAACTTCTCGGTGGCTCTCGCGGCGACTAGAATAAAACCCAAGACCTAAGTTTTCTTACCCTGCTTTTTCAGTCCTCATTTCCAGACATTGCTATATTCCAGCTACACTAGCTATGACTATGCTCCTGGAACATGCAGGGCTCATTCCCATTTCAGAGCTTTGCATGGATTCTTCTTCTTGGAACACTAGTGCCCAGATCTTGGAAGGATTGGTCCTTATCAGCATCTAGCTGTCCTTTCAATGTTACCTTTCAGAAAGGCCTTCTCTTCTCTTCCTTGTGTCTCTATCACATCACCCAGTTTTATTCTCTTCATAATTTATTAAGTTATTTATTATTAAATAAGCTAAATGTATTTAATTTATTAAACTATCAAAATCATTTATTTATTATTTTTTCTTTTATTTTCAGTACCTCTCAATTAGACCATAATTACCTTTAGGATAAGGGGCTTTGTCAGTCTGTCACTGCAATTTCCCCACAGCCAAGTGCTTGGACAGGGAGGCAGCTAGTAACTCTCGGCTGATTGGCAATCTAGTCCTTGATTTTCTCATCTATAACATGGGAATAAACTACTACCTACCTTATCGTGTTGTACATTGAATAATACATGCAAATGATTAGCACAGTGCCTGGCACACAATAGGTACCATATAGATGTGAAATATACTTACACAAGGGAAAACACCAATTTGGATCTAGAACCTCTTTGAAAGTCCAGTAAGTATCTCCTCCTAAATTTACTGCCCTGTTGTCTATGATTGAATAGAGAGAAGATGCTTACTTTTCAAAGCCTAGAAATATAACAAATCAAAATGCACTTAATTTAGTGATAACAGCACTGCGCTGGAAGAAAAAACTACTGGTTCTATTCTTTGTGGAAATATATATATATATTTTATTTTCAGAAGTGCCATTTAAATGATTCATACTTTGAATAATATGCTTTATGATACCATTATATATTCCCTAGCATATTATTCTTTTATACTTTCTTCATCTAACTTACCAAAATTTTTACTGACACAAGCTCTAGATTTACAAACATTAATTCATCTTCAAAACAATTTTCTTCAAAGTAAGCATTATTTCTGCATGTTCATGGATAAAGAATAATTAATGTCTGATTAAGGTCACAAGTTAAGTAAAAGTGAATCAAAGCCCTCTCCAGGCTTCAGACTCCCAGTGTGTTATTGCTCTAAGCATAATCAAATATTTATTGAGTGCCCAGGCAGGGCCGGGAGTGAAAGAGATATGTAAGACAGACCCTTAGGACACATTTCTTATTAACAAAAAGCCTAAATTAAAAGGAAATTGAATCTACTTTGAGTTTCTATATGGGACAGCAAACTGTTTAAACTATTATATCTATGGTGGGCAGAACTCCACAAACAAAACCACAAACCCACAAGGGCACCATAAGTAGAATTTCTTAAATCCTGAGAAGAAATGACTAGAATTTTAAATCACTTCTCTTACTTATCCATTTGTTACTTTTTCTGTTGCGGTTAAGACAGTGGGGGGAAACATGTTCCTGGAGAAAGACACAGAGCTAACAATCTTCCTTTAGAAAATCATCCACAACAATGTTACACTGCCTCTGTTTTTCTACAGTCTTCCATTGTCTCTACCCTCCTTCCACCCTCACCCACCACAAACATACACAAGCCTTATTCATCAAGACTGTAAGTTTATGTGTTCTTTTTTCAAATAAGTAAACATTAATATGCAATACATTCCTTAAGCGAATTTCATAGGTAAAAATTCTGGAAATAATACAAGTTTTTCACTTCACCTCCAAGTATCTCCTAATTTTCTGAGTAACAGTTAACGTGAGTCAGTGATTAAGTTTGTATTCACAACAGACATGGTGTTTGTGGATCCCCCCCCCAAAAAAAAAAAACTAAAAATGTTTTTTTTTGGTTGCATATATATTATAAAAATGTGTTGATTTTTGAGGTGATTTGAAATACTTTACCTCTAGTCCTTATTTATTAATACGCTTCTCATCTGTGCCATATTAGATTTGAGATGGCTTCAAAATGTTTTCTCTACAACTAGCTTAAACACAGTAAGAAGATAAAGGCATTAGTATAAAGGGAAAATAAGAGTAGGGAAAAACCATGGTAAAGCCTGGGTAAGGTTGACACACAAAAGGCACAGTTACTTGCTAGAGAGAAGTGGATCTGAATTGGGGCTGTCAATAGCCTATGGCAAAAAGTGGGATGGGATCAGGTATAAAACCCAAGATGTGTATATGCTGAAAACAAGCTAATGGCTGAGGAGAAATTAGATCCTCTTTTGCTGATGCTGAGACATAAATGAAACTTTTCTCAAGAATCCTCATAAATGAAAAATAAAATGTAGTTAGTGCTATTGACATTTATCATAAAGGATTTGTGGTTCTTCTTAGAATGTTCCTCGTTATAAATAAATGGCATAACATCAGGTATAGGTTAGTTAAAATAATTCTATGGAGTCCAAAACACAACTTGTTGATAGTCTGTACAAATTTAGATACATTTTAAAGTATCTATTCAATTACCTAGAGTGACTAGGTGGGGCCAGTGACAGCAGTCACTTTTTAGCCCAAGCTAACTGCTGCCTCTTTAAAAAAAAATTTTTTTTTTACTGTTTATTTATTTTTTAAGAGACAGAGAGACAGAGCATGAGCACGGGAGGGGGAGGGGTAGAGAGGGAGGGAGACACAGAATCTGAAGCAGGCTCCAGGCTCTGAGCTATCAGCACAGAGCCCGAGGAGGGGCTCGAACTCACAAACTGCGAGATCATGACCTGAGCCGAAGTCAGACACTTAAGCCACTGAGCCACCCAGGTGCCTCCCATATACATATATATATATACACACACACACACACACACACACACACACATATATACACATACATACATACATATATACACATATATACATGTGTATATATGTATATATATGTGTGTGTGTATATATATGTATGTACATATATGTACATGTGTATATATGTATATATATGTGTGTGTGTGTGTGTGTGTATATATATTACATTGTGAAGGTCTAAGAAGCAAAATTATAGCTACCACTTACACTTTGATCTAGAAGAACAAAACACACAATGTCTACTTGAAAGGGAGATGGGTATTGAGGAGGGCACCTTTTGGGATGAGCACTGGGTGTTGTATGGAAACCAATTTGACAATAAATTTCATATATAAAAAAAAAAAAGAAAGTTCTTCTAATATTGCTTATAAAAATATTTACAATCTAACACTAATTAGGCACTGGGCTAAGAGTTTTCAGATGCAGATTTAAGAACACTCCAGGGAAGATATTCCCCACAACTATTATAGTTGAGGAAATTAAGGCAAGGAGAGTGTAAGTAACTTGCCTAAAATGACACAGGCACACAGCGTGTGGATGAAATCACATGAAACTCTGCAACCAGGTTTAAGAAGACCTCATATTAAATACTTTGCAGAGACAGCTCTACTTAAAAGTGGCAGGAGCATAAAAACAAATGACAGAGGGGAAAAGTAGTAGTATGGCAGAATTTCTAATGGAGATCCTAGGCTCAACAGACTCTTATTGATAGGGCAGACACGCCGTTTTACCATTGAATTAAATATCCATTAGCATCCTTTACAAGTTTATATTAAATAGGAGTACATGTTTCTCCCCCACCCCCCTCAAACCAATGATGCCCTGAATGAGAGGCCTGCCAATGAAGGTACAGAGGGAGAGGAATGCTAGGTACTGCCTGGTACTTTGTTCTGGGAGGAGAGGCTGCTGAGGGCCTTCTTGATTACATAGCCTCACCTATTCTCCCATCCCTAACTTCCACCCAGCTGCGGTATACTACTCCAACATGTCCCACACTGTATATTTGTGGCACGTGCTTATTAGTTGTTTACCCAGAATCAAGGCTGCACTCCTCTTCTTACTACCTGAAAGGGCCCCAATTTTTTCAGGTACTTGCATCAGTAGGCATA
Source organism: Herpailurus yagouaroundi (assembly GCF_014898765.1). Taxonomy (NCBI): domain Eukaryota; kingdom Metazoa; phylum Chordata; class Mammalia; order Carnivora; family Felidae; genus Herpailurus; species Herpailurus yagouaroundi. Next base: position 84,962,940 of record NW_024412388.1, on the reverse strand, counting down.
CTGTTGCTTATCTAAGTCAGTTCTGATGGCTACATTCCCACTCCAAGTAACTGACTTGATCATGGATTTTTCACAACTCTGGCCAGGAAGAAATGAGGACAAGTCTGTTGGATGCCTTCTAGAATAAATTATAAAATGAATACACAAGAAAAAAGTCCCTTTTCCTTCCACTGGACAGTGTCGTGTCTTTTACCACTGGAGGAGTGTGGTATGTGTACATTTGTGTTCCTGCATGTATGGGAGAGACACACGCATAGAGGCAAACAGCCAAAAAAGAAGGACAGAGAGGAAATGAGATGCTAAGAAATGAGGCATATAGAAAGGAATAAATTTGTAAAAAGGTCAGGGGAGAGAGGTAAGACAATAAATATCCGAAATAGGGAGAGGTGACCTCCGCTCCCCTCCCACCACAAAAAACAAAGTTATGTCAATACTGTCATCTCCTAGAAGCTTAGAGGAAAGTCAATCTTTCTCTGTGCAGCATTTAGTACACCATCAAGAACATCTGAAAATTAATAGCCACTATTTGGGGATAAGAGTAAAATACCGGTTCAAAAATAGCAAGTCATACAGAGCAAGGACCAGCTTGAATAAATTTGGTATCTGTTTGCATCTACTGAATGTGGCTATATGCAAATGCAGATCATAATGATCTTATGAAAATGCATTTTTTTTGCTCACATAAATATACTGCTAAACAGCTATGCCATTATATCTAGATCCAACTTTCAGATTCAATGCACATATTGCTAAATGTCAAATGTATTCATATTCATTTATATTTGAATGCTGCTTTGAGTGGAAAACTATAAATCATCCATTCAAAAATAAAAACAAAAATAAAATGGAAATGCAGCATTATTTAGCACCACAGATGAACCCTTATTTATCTTGCAGTTAAGCAGTGAAGTGAATAAGCATTTTCAAACAGAAGCTCTGACTCTGAAATCTTAATAACTAAACTGCAAAAACCACAAGTTCCTCCAAATATCTGAGTTGTCCTCATTATCTCGGTTATTGCTGTACTTTTATCTCCATAGTCAAAATTCTCTTACTTTGACTGAACAATATGTATTTCATTGAGTATCTTCTGTATTGGAGCACATAATACAACTTTCGATTTCTCTTGAAATATTTTGTTAGCTATACTTATCTTAATTATTCTCCATCGGGCTGTTTTTATAAATGCCTCATAAATGGAGAAGTGGTTAAAAAAAAATTGAATGACCCTAAATAAATCTGTTGAGTTCATCTTGTTGGCTCCATCATTTACCACCAGCCAAAGCTAGATAAATTCCCTTCCCTTCTCCTCACCAGCTATTCCTTCTCCGGTTTTTAATACTGGAATATGCCAAGGCTCAATCCCACTAAGTCCTGGGACCTCTTTTTTCCCCACCCATTAGCGACTTCAACAAATCTCATGCTTTAAATACTATCGGCTAACATCTGCCAAATACGTATCTCCAGCTGAATCCCTGCCTTGGCCTCTGGATTTTTATAAGGATTTTTCTATGCACCTCCTTATTCAAAATCTCCACTTGGGTATCTCATAGGCACATCAATCTTAAATGTCCAAATCTGATTTCTTCATCTTCTCCACTAAACCTGTCCCTTCTAAAGTCTTCCTTGTTTCAATTAATGCCAATTCTTACCTTCCAACTACTCAGTCCCAAAACCTTGGTATCATCCTTAGGTGCTCAGAATCCACAGTTCTCCAAATAGCAAAGAGCTCTACCTTGAGAATGTACTTAGAATCTGACCACTTCACACCATTTTCACCCTGGTCCAAGCTATCATGTGTCACTGGGATTGTAAGAGCTGGTCTCCAGCTGGGGTGTTCTCCTATCCCATGCACACACCACATATATGTTATGTCCTATCTTTCCTGAGCACAGTAATTGTTTTATAGCTTATGTCTGAATGTGTTACTCCTCAGTTCAGCCGTCTTCCTATTTCACTGAGACCAAACTTCATGATCTGACCCCTCTGACCTCATTTCCTCCAACTCTTTCACTTGCTCATTCTATTCCAGTAACACGAGTCTCCAGGCTTTTCCTGAAACGTGCAAGCATATTTATACTTTGCACTTATTGACTCTGCCTGAAATGCTCTTCTCCCAGATATCCATATGGTTCAACATCTCACCTCTTTCAGGTTTTACTTAATCAACTTCTTGGTAGTAACTTTCCTGACCCCCAATATTAAATTGCACTATTCCCAAACACTCCCTCTTCTCCACACTTATCACTACAAGACAGTCAACTTAAATTTTAATTAATTAGTTATTTACAATTGTCTCCATCCACTAGAATGTGGGCCTGTTTTCTTGACTGCTATATCCCCAATGCTTGCAATGGTGTCTCTCTTACAGTAGATACTCAACCACATTTGCGGATAGCTTTCATTGAGTATCTCTATCTTAAAGTTCATCTTATCATGACATAAAGTTGTAGATCTCTAATTTTTTTCTCCCTTTTATATGCTATAATTTAGTCTATAGAGCCATTATTTGCCCTAATTTTCTTTTTTTTTTTTCATTTTTTAAGTAATCTCTCTATCCAATGTGGGGGTTCAAACTCACGACCCTGAGATCAAGGGTTTCGTACTCTACCTACTGAGCCAGCCAGGCATCCTTGCCCTCCCTGCAAGCTAGCAATGTGAAGAGTCACTAACAACTTGAAACACTGGCTTCCCTTCCTTCTTAAGTGCGACAGATTCGATCTTTCACCTATATTTCTCTCAAATTTATTCTCACTGCAACTCCACTACTACCTCGTCAGTCCAGGCTCTCACTGGATCCACGCTGCCCAAAGGATAAAGTCCATATTCCTCCTGCTGACAAATAGCAAGTCTCTCTTCCTATCTGACTATGCCCTTCTTTTACAGCCACATCTCATCTCCCCTGTATCTGTTCTCTATATATCAGCCTAGTTTTCTCACTTTGGCATGCTTTTTGAGCTTTTACTACTTTTCATAATACCAAGTCTGCATGAAATATGCTCCTTGCTCTCCAAGGAACAATGCTGAAGTCATTTTACAGGAGCCATCTCAAATATTACTTCTATAAAGTCATCAAAATAACAACAGCTAACAACCACTGAGTGCTTACTATGATTTAAATGATTTACTTCCATTGTATCATTTAATCCTTAAACAAAATCTAATTAGAAAGGTACTACTAATTTCCCCAAATTATACATGATAAAATAAGGCTACAAGAAGGTAGGAAACATGTTGTAGGTCACAGACTTAATAATCAGATGAGCTAGGATTGGATCCTAGGTCTAATTCCAAAGCCTAAATGTCAAAAATCTAAATGAACAGCTGAATCGACCTTCGAATAGGTATTCTGAAAGTCTTTACTGAGTTTAGGTCATTTTGCAACCATTAATTTTATTGTTGTGCGAGATAAGAACTACAAACCACAAACTCTGGGGTGCCTGGGTGGATCAGTCGGTTAAGTGTCCAACTTTAGATTTCGGCTCAGGTCATGATCTCATGGTTTCTGAGTTCAAGCCCTACATCAGGCTCCACGGTGGCAATGTGGAGGCTGCTTGGGATTCTCTCTCTCTCTCTGCCCCTCTGCAGCTAACTCTCTCTCTCTCTCTCAACGTAAATAAATAAACTTAAAAAAAAACCAAAAACTCATAAACTGTAAGCTGTCACTTTACAACTACCCAGAAAATGAATAAAATAATTCACTCTAAAACACTGTTTCGGTTTGCAAGAAAACACATCATTTTTGTGGGTATATTTTTGTGATAAGGAAGAGTAACAGTAATACCATTATTGTCAATTTACAGCATTTACAAAATTACAGGCAGGGTAAAAGACCAGAACCCTATTTTTGTATGCCACAAAGCCCACATAGAAGTCACCTGGTATGTCCAAAAGGACCTCTGGAATGTTACACCACTACTAATTTACTCTCCTAGTTTTTGCCCTCCTTGGTAAAACTTCATTTCACTGACCTTTTCATTGTGAGTTGCTTTGCTGGGTATGCATATAGCATCCCACCCAAAGGTGACTTTGAGGGAGCCTCTAAAGGCAACCCTGGCAGGTCTCCATAGAAATGGCCCCAGGGTTGTCTCCAAAGTGGCCCTGCTTGAGTTGCCATGGTAAACAACCAGGCTAGATTGCTATATTCAGTTCTCTGCCAGGGTCGCCATGGTGACTGCAAAGGATGGCTCCTTGGAAGGACCTCACAAGGGCGCGTTTCCATGGTGACCCTATCCTGCATATTTCTAAGCAACTTCCCTTTGGTTGTTCTGTGACCAATCATGGCAGGTTCATTTTGAGAGTAACCCTGGAAGGTTTCTCCCAAAGATACCATCATAACACACAGGGATTTGGAAGTGAGGCCTGTAAACAAACTGCTTGAAAATGTAAATGGTACCATTCATAAATCATTAAATTAGTCCTTATATGTTTTAGAAAGGATCTGTTTTGATGGCTAACAACAACAAAAAAAACATTTGTAACGTCTGTTAAATGTGCCTGTTTCAAATCTTCATTTAAAATATCTTACAGAATATAATGCAGATAATTAAAGTTTCAAAGTTCCCCAATCTTACAACATAGCGGATAACTAGGTAAAAAATACTTTATAGTGGATATGACACATACACATAAAATGAAATCATAAATACAGATGGATCATTAGGTTATAATGAGATATCAAGGAAATTTTTATAGAGCAAAAGACAAAATATTTGCAAGTCAAATGAAAAAAAAATGTGTTTTTTTAGTTGAGTTGGGAAAGCCTAGCCATATTTGGGCCCAAGCTATTTTTTCCTGTATTTTTGTGGTTGGAACCATCTCAACTACTCTTCCTTTCAATTTAAAATATGAATATAAACCATTCTGAACAGATGCTTGATTTTTAAGCCATTTAACTATTCTCCTGAAACTTTAAAATACTGTACTTTTTCTAGTATTTAGTCAAGGGCAAATTTTATCTAATTGCTAATTTCAGTATCTTTAAAAATTACTTAATAAAAAGAATCCACAGTTCAAAAGATACAATTATAATTTCTGCACATGTGCCCACTTTTTGTTCTTGCCAAGTGACTCTTTAAATTTACACACACACACACACACACACACACACACACACACACACACACACCTTATTGTGAAGAAAAGGTTAACCTTGGTTTTCCTCTTTTTTCTCCTAATCTTGAGTACTAGCTCCATTGGCTCTACATTTTCCATTATTTATTTTCTCTCTCAGATGCCATTCTCCTACTCTGTCCACTACAGCCCACCACTGCCCATTCACATTCCACTCAGGAGAATGAACTTGAGTTTGAAAAACAAAAATAGTCTAGAAAAACAAGGATATTCATAGTCCCTTCTTAGTGAAGTCTCAGTGTTCTACACAAAGTCTGAATTTGTAGAGACTTCTTGCTTTAAGCCTTCAGTGTATTTTTGTGAATCAGAGTAGTCACTGCCATTTTCATTCATTCATTTATTCACTAAATATTGACTGATTGATTGATTGATTACCAAGTATAAGGCACTGTTTTAGGGGCTGAGAGCACTTCAGGGAACAAATAAAAAAAATTCCTGGCTTTAAGCTGCATACATAATGGACTGGGGGAAAGAGAAAGAAAGACAATACAAAGAAAACCAGTAAGTATGAAATCCTATCTTCTGTTAGAAAATGATTAAAGTAAGGGAGAAAATTAAAACAGAGAAGAGGGAGGCTGAGTCCCAAGCCAGGCTGGGATGGGGGCTAGGATACTACAGACAAATGGGTGGTTTCAAGAACTCCCCACTCACCTGCCATACGCACACTCAATATCATACTCATTACTGACAAAATCCTTAAATTAAAGATAAAAAGAGTAAGAAGGTCTGCTTCATACAGAACTCAGGAGAAGTTAATCAAAGTAATACTCAATTTTCCCCACATCTATACTTGCTCTCTGGGAGGCAGCAGGCTCTGAGGATGGCAAGTGATACCACCACCTCCAATCCAACTTCTGCTTCAAGAACTATACGAACTTGGGCAAGTTACTCTACCTTGAAAGCCTCTTTCTCAATTTTAAAGTGAGAAAAATAATTCCAAGCTGAAAGTAGTACCCTGAAGAGACGCAAAGACCATAAAATATAAACACTAAAATGCTGTGGGTGATAATATAATGTCTGGAATTTACATGGGAACATTTCGGAAAAAAAAAGGTGAGGAAAGAGAAAGATGAAGAAAGTTGGACAACATTTTGGACATTAATAATGCTCAGTGATGGGTACACGAGTTCATCATATCACTTTTTATGTTTGAAATTTTCCATTAAAATGTATTGCAAGGAAAGGATAAAACTTGAAATCAAAGACACTTCCTCCATAAAGGTTTTTAAAATAACTAGAAAAAGTGTATAGGAACACCGACCTACTTTATATAACCGTTTGCTTATAAAATGAGCAAAAAGTTGATTTATTTCCTGAGTGCTCACTAACCTTCTGGAAAACTACTAGGCGCTTTCCATACCTTCTTATAATATTCTAATTTAAAAAAATTAACTTCATACTTTACTTATCATAAGAGACAATGTAAGACAGGCAGAAAAGCATCATTGTTAAACTTGTAGATTCACTGGGTATTCAATGTAGAATTTGTTTTCTAGAAGAAAGTTTAGTATCATCTACTGAATCCTTAAAAGCAAGCACACAATGGAGCTTTACACAGCTAATAAACATTTTAGAAAATGAAATCTATATGAGTGTATCAAGACACTTAAAAACTTACCAGATCAGTATCTGCCTTTTTATAGGTCAAAGCTTCCACTTTGGAATCCAGTTCTGCTTGTATTTGGTCTCTCCTTTTCATAACACCCTTCATATCAAAACACAGGGATGGAATAAGTTGTACTTTGGTTTATAATATTTTTATGAAGAAATATACATTTTAGAATATAAGTGGCATCGCTTCCCAACTCATCAGTCATTTGGGGATATAATGACAAACAAATTTGTTTAATCTCTAAAAGTTAAACTGAAAGCAAGTATGTAAGAGAATTTTCTTCATAAACTTTTTATGAGTTTTCCCAATGCACATTTTACTGGAGCACTCTAGACATATACAGTTCTTCAAAAAGAGAAAAAAAGAAAACAAATAATCAATCAAAAAATCAGTGGGAGCACTGAAAATATATACTATGGTATAATCTGGTGGCAGTTGAGAGGTCACACGGGCCTCTCACCTAAAGTGTCTATAATAATTTGCAGCACACTTACTCGATTCCAAAGACATGGTTAATTAAAGAGTTTTTAATTACAGTGGGGAATCAGAAAACTGAAGTGTGAACTCACATTTTGCGATTTTATTTTAGCTTAAAATATATAAATATTAGTCAATTAGTCAAGCTTTTGATGAGAAATTATAGCCTCTTCTCTGAGAAGAGTTCCATCCTGTTTTCTCAAATAACCATGAATTCACGTTTCGGTATCCTTAAACTTTAAAACACCCTTGTGAAGGAATGTGAGTGCAGATTTCACCTTCATCTTTTATAATGTTTGCCAGCCTTTTACAATGTGTTTCCCCTGGTGACTCATTTTTCTCCCAAGACCTGCTACTTAGGCTTTATAGACACAACAACTCTTTTTATTTGTACTCATCTTTCACAGGTTTTCAAAATATTAGTTGAAATCATAAAATTGTGATAATGAACACAAGAGGCCTAAAGAGGTTAAGGAAAAAGTTAAGCTAACTCCAGGTAAGTAAAAAATTCAAACAGAAAGGGTTAAAGTACAGTATATATGAGAAAAGCCTTTATGAGGCATAGGTCTTCCAGGTGTTTTCAGGGGAAGGGGAGAACCTACCAACAAATCAGTTAAATGGAGGCAAGACAATTTGACAGAGTATGTGGGAACTGAGAGGCAAAGGATAAAAAGCATCCTCAAAATTACTCAGTCTAGTTTTGTGCCTGGCGGAATTACTCCTAAAACACTCAAAAGAGATAAGCTTTTCTCCTGTTTTCAAAGAAATCAATAGAAAATTCAGGTAATTACTACATATCTTTTATATTTATTTCAGTGTTTCATTACCACTAATATCAGGAACCCCTTCCTATCTCTAACCCAAATGACACATACTACAATTTAGTCTCATTTATTTAAGGTCTGTTTTCATAAATACGAAGTACTGTGCTTCACATAGGTAGAAATATTTTAAGTAAGAGTTTGCTTCAGAAGACAACTAGTAAGATTACACAAGTTTAATCATTTTGTCAAGGTCTATACTTCATCATTTTAGCTCACATTGAAGAAAACATTCCAATATAAAACACAGCCAGAACTGCAATATAAATTGCTACTGATTATGCTTTAGGAGTCTACAAAGTAATATAATCAAATGAGAACCTATAAAATAATTCTTCTGGTTGCTATTATAATTTTTCCACACCTTTAATGATATATGACTTAAATTACATAATTTTCATCTTGACATAATAAAGAGAAAAACACATCTAATTAAGGGAGAAGAATATACTATTTTTAATTATACAAATCAGATCTCTTTCAACAACCACACAAGGGGGCTATCAATAATGAAGTAAAACAATGAAATGTAGCCAAGGAAATTGATGGAGACAAGGAGGAGACTCCTCAGCAGTGAAATGTTAGAGGCCTTTGGGAAGCAAGAAGTGTTTGTTTATAGAAGACCCTAATAAAGTCAAGTAACAGCAGCAACATGAAATATCTACAAAATATTTAATGACTGTGAAAGAAAAACCTAACCGTGAGAAAGAGGCAGATCTCATGCTGAAAGGCTAAGAGAGCTTTTCTTACCAAGACAGAAGCAAAATTAAAAAAAAAAAAAATCCCCAAACCAAGAGTACATGAAAACAGACACGGCTCCAAATATAAATAGCAGAAGAAATGGACTATATCTGAATGCAAGTGGGCTCCTTCTCCCATTGCCACGCTAAAACACAACAACCCTGAGGGTATCAGTTTGTGCAAGGTGCTGTGAGCAGAACATAATACAGGATGAAAAACATTAACTTTGCAGATAGCATTGCTAAATCCCAAATATCTGGAAACCTTAACTTGAACTGAGGAGGTTAAATATAAAACTTTGATATAAGAGGAATAAAAGCCTTTGCAAATAGTGAAATAAAACATTTTAACTTGAAGGATTTCTTTTTAGAAGCATCCAGAAGACAGAACAAACATCAAAATCCTACTCAAGTACTTTGTACATAATGATAGTAAATACATTGCTAAATCAAATGTACCTAGAAGGGGTAAAAGAACTCTTTCATGAAAAGAAATCTCTAAAGCACTAAAAATTTTTTAAGTAAAATTTTAAAGGCTTGGAAAAATGAATCATATTCTCTATATAAATCTTGACTGAAGATGTTTCAAATCTATGTGTAATGTACATTATTGTGGCTATTGAGTATTCCTGTCTTTTATTAACATATACTTCTACTTGTCATATCATTCACATAGTGAACTAATATTTATTGAACATCTATATGCAAAGCATTCTGCAGGATGGGAAAATAGTGGTGAAAAAAACTGAAATAGAAACTACCTTTATAAAGCTTATAATCAGGTCAGGGACTAAGGTAAAAGTATAAGGTGTTCTTACCATTAACATTTCACTATAAAGCACATACTCATGTACTACAGGAAGCAGGGCCTCTGAGAGTCCAGACATCCGTTTTTCAGTGGCCTTAGAGCATTTGTCAATACAGCTGGCAATCCCTTTTAGAGTATCAACCAGATCTTCTTCTGACGCTGACCACAGAATATGAATTGGGCCATATTCTTTCATTTCATCAGAATATTCTAAAAACAAAAATTAAGCTCCTCAATTTACAGAAGTTTTAAAAATCTGTGAATTATAGACAGTAAGAAAAGACCTTATTTTTCTCATCGTGCATATGTTCTTCTAAATGAACATAAGAAGATGGCTATCAACTTTCATTAAATTGGCAGCAATTCCAATCCACTCAGGTCAGTCCTTGAATGACTACTGTCTATGTGTAACCAGCAATAGCATCCTTTTTCATTCTCTAAAGTATCCTGGCTTGGAAGACAGAGTATACGATCACCATATCTATCATGGAACTCTGCCTACCAAATAAACTACACCTGAGTGTCTCATAGGCAACATTACCTAAACAAGCTTGTCTTCTTTCTCCCTTCTCCTGATTACATATCCTACCTAAGAGTAATTGTTTCCAGTGATCTCAAAGCAAAAATGGGTATCATCCTATACTCATACCTGCACAGAGCCAATCACCAGTTTCAATATTTCTTTTTTTTTTTTTTCAACGTTTATTTATTTTTGGGACAGAGAGAGACAGAGCATGAACGGGGGAGGGGCAGAGAGAGAGGGAGACACAGAATCAGAAACAGGCTCCAGGCTCCGAGCCATCAGCCCAGAGCCTGACGCGGGGCTCGAACTCACGGACTGCGAGATCGTGATCTGGCTGAAGTCGGACGCTTAACCGACTGCGCCACCCGGGCGCCCCAACCAGTTTCAATATTTCTTAATACTTATCTATCTATCCATCTGTCTATCCATCCATTCATCCCTCTATTTTTCTACCTATCTACCTATCTATCCTTATTTCCACTGTCATCAGCTCATCAGCGTCTGTAATGTACACTTCTGTAAGGGACTTATAACTATTCTTCCTCTTTCAATTTTTGTCACAGTATATAACACTGAAGCTTCTTAGCTAAATTAGAAAGTCCCTACATTGTCTCTCTGGGTCCAACTCTTGAGATTCTTCCCCCAAAATAGTTCAATTCAGGCCATGATAATTACTCATTCATAACTATCTCATGATTTCTCCTCATTTAAACATTACACATACCCCTTTGCCTTGCCCTTTACCATTTCTACCATTTGACAAACTACTTCTAATCCTTTAAATACTAGCACAAATACTAGTAAATACTACTACAAATAAATTCCTTCGGATTCTGTTCCAAAACATTGTATATGCCCTGTCCCCAATGAACCGATCATAATTTTACACTTCTATTAAAGCCTATCATAATTTTATACTTGTATTATCCCATTCTATTATAATTGCTTGCATAAATCATATGCTCCTAGGCCATATGCTCCTTAAAACAGGGGCTGGGTCTCATTTTCTTTTATCTCAAAGCCTGATACAGAATGTGTTCAATAAATATTTTTGTATTAGTGAATGAACAACAAAGACTATTCAATGCTTGATAAGCCATTAATTCAAAAATTTGTATTTCATTTCAAAATCTGAATATTTTTACACTTTTGCGTTTATAATATCATCCTTCTTTTTTTTAAAGTTTATTTATTTTGAGAGAGAGAGAGAGAGAGAGAGAAGGAGAGAGAACACATGCATGTGCAGGGGGAAGAACAGAGAGAGAGGGCAAGAATCCCAAGCAGGTTCTGTGCTGTCAATGCAGAGTCCAACACAGGACTTGATCCCAAAAACCATGAGATCATTACCTAAGCTGAAGTAAAGAGTCAGACACTTAACCAACTGAGCCACCCAGGCACCCTGATATGCTATCATCTTTCAAAGATGGCTTTTTATGGTAGAGAATGTAGAAGTAGTGAATATTTTTTCTCTAACATCCATCAAATACGATGAAATTCTCTCTGTATTTAATCATCTTACTACTCATTAGAGTTAGTTGATATCTGGCATATTCCTCTAAATTAAACTATTAAAATGTCAAAAGTTTGGGGGCGCCTGGGTGGCGCAGTCGGTTAAGCGTCCGACTTCAGCCAGGTCACGATCTCGCGGTCCGTGAGTTCGAGCCCCGCGTCAGGCTCTGGGCTGATGACTCGGAGCCTGGAGCCTGTTTCCGATTCTGTGTCTCCCTCTCTCTCTGCCCCTCCCCCGTTCATGCTCTGTCTCTCTCTGTCCCAAAAAATAAATAAACGTTGAAAAAAAAAATAAAAATAAAATGTCAAAAGTTTGTATGATCAAATAAACTGAAATAGATTAAAAAAATTTAAGACACTGGAAATATCAGTTGTTACCAAATAAAGGTATCAGATTTAATAATCACTAGAGCCTTTCCAACTGCACCCACCTAATCTAGGCCTATCCTTTGTTTTAAATAATGGCCACACTACACTAGCATTTCTAGAAAAGAAAAATGTTCTCCCTCATCTCATTTTCTCAATTTGTGTATACATAAGTGTGTACCATTGAACCTTTGTAACATACATTCATTCATTTATTTGTTTGTTTATTTAAAGTTTATTTATTTTGAGAGGCAGAGTACGAGCAGGGAAGGGGCACAGAGAGAGGGAGAGACAGAACGCCAAGCAGGCTCTGTGCTGTCAGCACAGAGCCCGATGTGGAGCTCAATCCCATGAAACGATGAGATCATGACCTGAGCTGAGATCAAGAGTTGGATGCTTAATCAGTTGAACCACCCAGGTGCCTCTGCAATATTTATTTGTCCATAGAGAGCTTTTATAAAATTCTAAACTGTGCTTACACAGCTCTCTGATTACATTTGTATGCAAACACTTACTGAGTTGCACTGTAATTTGTCTATTAATATATGTCTCCCCAACTAGACTCTGAGCTCAAGGACAGGTACCAACTTACTCCTCCTTTAATCTCCAGCACAGAGAAGCAGTACAGCATGTGGCCAGTACAAATGTGACAAATAAACTGGGGAGCACAAGATATAACAAGATCAAAGAAAAACCTTGAAAAAAATTTTTAAATAGAAACCACTAGTTATGATCACCATACTTTCATGATTTGAATATGAATGAAATATCCTATATAGCTTAGGCTCCCAAGCTACAAAATAAAACATTCCATCATCTTCAAAGGAATCTCACAAGTGGGCTTCACACTCAAAAAACAGAAATCCCTCCAGTTTGGGTCAGTGGCAATCATGCCCTGAAAATCAGAACTCAAATTTACAAAGTCTATCATCAAATCCACTTTTCCTTCTGAGCATTTCACAAACATTAGAGTATACCGAAGATTTTAAAACTATTTCTTTGCACCAGCAAATGTAAAGCAGCATACTGATGTTCTACAAAACTTGTAGGTCTCAAGAGTTTCCAGGAGCTTCTCTGAATTGCTATTCCACTTAACTATGCATCAAGAATATTCTTAACAGAATTGGAATTGTGGAATACAGTTAAAACAATTAGCCTCTTGAGATTAAAAAAAAAAGAAAGACAAATGATAAATAACTAGGGTGGACCAGTAAGTCCTAAAAGAAATTATTAAACTATATTCAGTCACCACAATGACATCACCAAGTGTCAATGCATGGAAAAAAAAAAAAAACATAGAGGGAAATGTACATTCAGCTATGACAACTTTTTCTATATTTCTTTTAACAACCAATCACTAATGATAAAGCAAATTTTCCTACCACCAAATCATATGTTCATTCCTTTTTTTCAATCATTGAATAGCTTTTGTTGAGCACCTACTATGTGCTAAACACTATCTAGATACTAAAAATAAAACAAATCTTTTCCCTTCTTTTCCTCATAGAATTTACTATTTAATAGGGGACATAGAAAATTAAAAACAAAATAAGTCACCGGGGCGCCTGGGTGGCTCAGTCGGTTAAGCGTCCGACTTCAGCCCAGGTCACCATCTCGTGGTCCGTGAGTTGGAGCCCTGCGTCAGGCTCTGGGCTGATGGCTCAGAGCCTGGAGCCTGCTTCCGATTCTGTGTCTCCCTCTCTCTCTGCCCCTCCCCCGGTTCATGCTCTGTCTCTCTCTGTCCCAAAAATAAATAAACGTTAAAAAAAAAAAAATAATAAGTCATCAATATAGAGACTTAAAGTAGTTCATCTCTAAAACCAATTTATATTAGGAAGTATACTCTTTGACTTGGCCACCTAGTTCTAATGTAGTTAAATGCAATTAGAAAATTAGCAGAAAGTCATCATGGAATTGGAAAAAAAATCATCATGGAATAAAGTCTAACTTCTTTTTTTTTTAAGGTTATTATCATGTTGCTATTATATTTTTAAATGTTTATTTAATTTTGAGAGAGAAAGAGCACAAGTGGGGGAAGAGCAGAGAGAGAGACAGGAAGACATAGAACCTGAAGCAGGCTCTAGGCTCTGAGTTATCAGCGCAGAGCCCGAAGGGGGCATGAACTCACAAACTGTGATCATGACCTGAGCAGAAGTCGGATGCTTAACTGACTGAGCCACGCAGGCGCCCCTGAAGTCTAACTTCTAAAGTAAAAAAAAAATAAGAAAATTGAAAAAAGGAAATGGTGACATAAAATAGGAAGAAGGACCTAATTTCCAATATATAAATTTCTCTGCCATGCTTGGACAGGTGTAATATAGAGTACTTTTTCCAAAAAAAACACGGAAAATGTGGAAACCCTATTTTCTGATATATCACTTCTTTGATTTTAAGCTATGATCCACATTGTACATTTAAGACCAACTTCATACAACTACAAAATCTTAAGCTCAGGGCTTACTTTGCCATTATTACTTATAAATGGGAACAAGAACAGCTAATAAATGATTAAAACAAATGGGGACTGGCCATGACTACCTTCAAAATCATATAGAAATCAAAAATTTTCTCAATATATCTGGGTATAAGCCACACATGAAGGTGAAATTCTATCTTAATGTTATGTGATACCTCATGTAAGGAGCTTGGAAACCACTACTCAGTCTGAACAAGTAAAATGCTGAATAGACTGAAAAATGAACAACTTTTCTTGGATCTGCAAAACAGGGGAGGACACAGGAAAAACCACTGCCCTCACGACTGGGAAGACAGATGAATACAAGGAATTGTGGGTTACTGGGCACACACTAAAGAGCAGAAACCACCTCTCACCACCCACTGCTGGGGTAGGGAGACTGGAACTGTGATTGATGAACTGCTGGAGGCTCAGTGTAGACAACTTTAAGAGTTAAAAGCCCCAGGGGGAACCCAGTCATGGGGTCAATATTGTGAGATTTACCCCCAGAAGCTCAACTAGGTTCACTGTAAATATTGAATAAAAACTACTCCTGCTTCTTGCAGAGGAGAATTTTGAAATAGCCAGAGCACTCTGCTCTTCTTAACAAAGGCCTGCCCTCAGAGGAAAATAGTTAACCAGAGCCTAACCTGCTCAGGTATCGTCAGAGACTAACTTAGAGAAAGGGAAATACTCAAGTCCAGCCGACTCTGGCCACTATGGCCCAAGTAAGCAAGGAGAGAAAACTGAGAAACTCTTGTGAAGTTCACAGTCCAGAGGCACAGGCTCACTAAAAGACTGAGACCTGATCACAAAACTGTACAACGCTTCAGGAATAAAAGTTTTTTCTATATTTAGATCGACATAAGTTTTCTATATTTAAAACTATAGAACGCTTCTCCTCCCCCACACCTTACCACATTACTAAAGTCCTGTTTACAGCAGTTCCTTTTACCCAGTATCACGTCTGGTTATTAAGAAAAAATTCCTAATAAAAGGCAAAAAAGACAATTTAAAGAGACAGAGCAAACATCAGAATCAGACATGGCAGGGGTGTTGAAATGGTGAGACGAGGACTTTAAAGCAATGATGATTAATGTGCTGAGGGCTCTAATGGACAAAGTAAACATCACACAAAAACAGATGGGGACTGTAAGCAGAGAGATGGAAACTTCAAGAAAGAACCAAAAAGAAATGCTAACTTAACATTGCTTTACTACACCAGCAAATGTGAAGATCGGTCAGAAATTGAACAACTTGGTAATCACATTCTAGTTATTCTACATACCCCTTTCTTCCTTGTAAATTCTCTGAGATATTTTGTCTATCAAATTTATTTTCTGGCTAAAAACTTCAATAAAGTTATTCATTTCCATGAACTCTTCTGGGCGGCTTTTTACTCCTCTCATTGACAGTGCAACAGCTCTGACTGTCTGCCCCATCCTGCTGAGTAATCCAGGCCCTTGTTTCTTGTGAGAAGAGAGCTCCTAGAAACAAACAAACAAACAAACAAACAAACAAACAAACAATTAAATATTTGTGGTGAAGCAATATTCACAACAAAAGGAAATGTAATTGGAAGGATAAAGATGATAAAAATGTTTCATAGACTTTTTTTCATGTAGTTTGAAGCAGGTGAATTTTATTGGGGTACAGTTCTTCCTCTATCTCCTTGATACTATTCCTTTTCAAAGTAGTCGTGTAAAACATGTGCACAGCTTTCCTCTCAGCATGGATCTTTAAAAGAATAAGGTTTAACAGCAGGAATTGTGCTTAAGGAGATATTGGGGAAGATGAGAGGACAATATGAGATGCAATCTATATTTTATAGCAGGGATTTAATAGAAAATGGTTGAGAGAAGATCTCTTAGGGTCTAAACTGCTCCCTGAAAAAAAAAGGAAAATTTTATTAATTCTTTAGTTATAATAATAGCTAGCATATATTGAGAGCTTCTAGGCACTACACACACACACACACACACACACACACACACACACACACACACACACACATGTAAACTCACCATAACACTTTGAGGTAGGTTCTACTATGATCCTCATTTTACAGAAGAAAATACAAGCACAGCAAGGTTAAGGAGATTGCTCAAAGTCCAGGCGAAATTAAGTTATGGACAAGGATTGATCTGATTCCAGAGGCTTCACTGCTAAGCACTAGCCAGCTCTGTCTTCTTAATGTCACTATAAAAGTTTGTAAATAGATACTCCCTGACCATAACTCTCCAACCGAGTGAAGTAGGTAAACTGTGACACTACCTCCACTGGCTGGCTGGCTGTAGAGAAAGATTTTTAATAATATATGTAACTAGCTCTTTCATAGTTAATCTGGGAGGGAGGAGTATAGATGAGCAAAATAGAAGAACCACTATAAAAGGATACACCACACAAAAGTAACCCTTTAGAAGTACAGCGTATTAAAAAAGAACACCAAGAAGAAGACCACATGACTCTGGTGATGGTTATAGCACTCGCTGAAATATAGGTTTGGGATCAAATAAAAGGTTACTCACAAGAAATAAAAAAAAAGAATCTATAAATAATAATGCTGATTACCAAATCCACAGATAAAATATTATATATTATTTATCCAAATATTAAATAATATATTATCTTTCTCCAGATTTACTTTCCTACAGGTCTTACACAAAATAATACATATAAAGTAAACTTGTTTATTTCCTAGGCAGCATGATTTTATGTGTATATAATAACGGATGTCACCCTTGACCAGGTAACACATCTATCCAGGAGTGCTACAGCATCACTTGATAGAGTAAACATTATCAGAGAGAGCATAAGTCACAACTGGCAAGCTATTACTGAGAACTGACTATAGAGAATGCTTCCAGCAGCTTCTCAGGTTCTGGAGTCAGGCCACAAATTCATTTCACATAAGTCTCAAAGGACTTCCAAATAGCAGTACTATTTGTCAAGATTGAGATGAACCACTTTCTAGCTTCTATCACTTTGGCAACAACTGAGAGATACAAAACTCAACATGAGTCAGTAATCATTTAATACTGACCATGTTTCCTATCCATTTTCTTTCTTGGTGAGTTATATTTTCATAGGTGAAAAGAAAAAAGAAGAGCATATAAATTTTCTGCATTAGAAATAGATTCACTCTTCCCATTAGGTAACTGAAAGAAAAAATAAGAAAATTGTATTATCTATTTGGCTATCCATCCAACCATCTATCCATTTAATAAAGACTTTTATCCTAACTTGAATAGTCCTAACCCATTTTAAAAGTATATTGTATATGTTCAGTACTGGCTAAGTATGCAAGGAGTACCCTGACATTTAAAAAAAATTCAAATACCAAAAGAAATATGAATATGTGAATGTGAGGAAGATAGAAGATGTCTGTAACGTTTATATGTAGATTTGACAGAGTTAAATCTTAAATCTGAAGAATACCTCTCCAGTGTTCGATAATCCATCTTAATTCAAGGACAGTGCTGACGGATTCATAAACGAAAACCAGAGGAAGCATACAACCAATATACATAAAGACACTAAAGGATTATATGAGTATAAATCAAATTTCTTTACCCAAGCTTGTGCAGTAAGAAATACTTTGAAGTCTTCATTAAATGTTAGAGTCGGGTGATCAGCAATTCGGTTCAGGAACTTATGTAGCGCCTTCCTCCGTGTTTCAATGAAGTCATCATTAAAACGTTCCACCATACCTTTCACGATAAACTTCTCAGGCAATGGCTGAGGCAAAAAAGTTTTAAAAGGATCTGAGCATTATGCGGCATGGGATTATAAGGAATTCTACACTCTTCCTTTTTGGAAGACTATTTGAGCTTACATTCATTTCTTTCTTATAAAAATAATTTTTCAAAATTCACACTAGAACCAAAACCTGCAAAATCTTAACATACTAGAATAGTTTAGAACAACAAATCTGGGGGCGCCTGGGTGGCTCAGTTGGTTAAGCATCCCACACTTGATTTCGGCTCAGGTCATAAACCCATGGTTCGTGAGCTGGAGCCCTGTGTCCGGCGTGGAATGTGGGCCTCTCTCTCCCTCTGCCCCTCCCCTGCTCACTCACTCTCTCTCTCTCAAAATAAATAAACATTAAAAAAGAAAAAAGAAAGAAAAAGAAATCTGTTACATAGATGGAAAGTTTAAAAGCAAAGGTTTCTGGATAAATGAATTACACTGATTTAAAAGTCTGACATTAGTTATAAGCATTCTAATGATTCACAAAACAAAATGGTAGCTACTCTATGGGAAAAATATGTAGACTTACTGGAATAATCAGAGTGGGGTGTGCTTCTTCAAGTTTTCCTTTCAACCAAAGGAAATCTTGATAACGTCTCCTAACTTCAAATTCACTGGAGTCAAATTCCCCACGAGATGTCTGAAGAAAGTAGGAAAAAATAACGACACATGCAATATAAGACAGAAGACATTTGCCTAATGTTATTTTAGATATGCTGAAATAAATGGGTCTCTAAGAAAAATTAACAAATTCTAATTATTCAGTGTTTGTCAGCCTGTACTTTTTTTGCAGTCATCAATTCATATAGCAGATGAAACAAAGCAAACTTTCCAGTATTTCCAGAAAGAAAGCAAACATCATGCTCAAATTTAAAATCCAAACTGAAAAATCTGTCTTAGAGCAGCCATCTGCCTTCCACAAGATTTTAACTACTATTATATTTGGCATGACTTTCTTGCTAACAAGAAAGTGTGTTCTGAATTTAGGTTTCAAATATATTTTTTCTCAAGATGATTAGAATTCAGAATTTGAGGAAAGTCCTATTTTTGTAATTTGGAAAATAACCTGAACATAACTGAGAAAAAATGTTTTCCTGGAATTTGCTCAAATGAATTGCTTTGGTAAAATTTGCTTTTAGTATATGAAAATTCTAACATTTTACAGAGTGATTTTACCACTGTTTAAAAAATGTTATTAATGAAGATTTGATGTGAAAAGAAAATCTTCCTGTCATTTCTCAAGGGATTTTGAGTTATATGCCTAAACTCCTAAAAATTAAGCAAATAAATTAAAATATCTGTTCTCAACAAACCAAAAATCTATGCCAACACATATGAGAAAAATAACACGGATACAATATCAACCTCATTTCCACTGCCTGAATCCCAAGCCAAAAAAAAAAACAAACAAAACAAAAAACATTATCTGATGCACACTCACTCCCACCAATATCTTATTAACTAAATTTTTGCATATTAAAAATTATAGAGTGATATGAGGGTGAAATTTTCCTGGAGGAATAATGATGGAATAACACATTGCATACATATTTTGCACTCACCCAAAATATCAATCATCCACACAGATGAATGCAATTATAAAATTAAGTAGTTCAAGTCATAGATGCAATCTTAATTGTCTTGAAATAAGTTCATAAAATTTATTCTTTCCAAGGTTTATTCTTTTACAATGAATGTTTATAATATCATACAATATATTTTATCAAAACATTTCCTTTTTAGTGGGAAAAAGTGGAGGTAAATGATATGCAGAAGTCTAAGGAACTAAATGTTCACAAAACACTCTGAAATCTTAACTATGGGTACAAGTTATGGAAATGGTAAAAACAGGAAAACTAAATCTAGTAGAAACACAGTTTAACAACATATATGAGTTGGTATGTGTACATATACATGCAAATACACACACACATGCATACATATATACGCACAGAAAACATGGTTTATAATCACTCATTAAACTTGACTTACTGAACACCTTCTTGTACCAGCCACATATGTATAGGTTTACCACCAATTTCCAAAAGTATAAATTGGCATAACCAATACTAAAATACTCAAAAATTGGGCAGTTCAGAGCTTTAAATGTCCTGGAGAATTTTCAACACTTTAAGTAGAATAATCTGATAAAAACTCCAGCAAGAGGAAGATGTAAAATCAAGTCAAAGAATTAGTTGATTCTGTCCCCATCACTCTGTCTTTGACTTAAAAGAGTTTTCTAACATACTGCAGTAACACAGGAAGAAAACAGAAGATGTACAAATAATGCCTCTAATACAGAATCATTTTCCATGGAAGCTATATCATAAATGGTCTTTAATTTTTCATGTCTGACCATAAAAGCTTGGGTAGTTGAAGTTTAGGACTAATGGACTCATGTGATCTACACCCCAAAATGCACTCATTCAACAAACACTGACCTTTGGTCAAGGGCAGTTACTCTAGGCTCTGAGGACTTAGAAAGCTGTTTTTGGGGGAAAATGAATTTTACAATCAGGAATATACTTTAATCCCTACTCCACGCTGGCAGGCATTTATGGGTTTGTCTTCATGATGTGGATGTGAGAGAGAAGACACTCATTAAATCTCGAAGCTCTTGTTTCTATATGTAGCAAAGGAAAGCACATCTCTTGATCTCCAAAAGAAAAAATACTTCTTTAGAATAGTCACTTCAGATATTTTAACCTGGAGAATAAAGGGCAATTTCTCATAAGGAGAACAGATGCTAGGAACATGGGCTTCCGCATACAATCATTTACAGCCAGGCCATTCTTAAGTATTCTTAAGTAGGAGATTGTCAGTGCACATATGTGCACATGTATATGTGCATTCATCCATATAATCTTAATGTCTATAAATGCAAATTTTAATAAAACTAAAACTTTCTCAGGGAAGCCACCTCTTAACCTCCACATTAGATGGGGTGCTCATGCTCATAAAATCCTATATTTTTCTCTCATAGCATTTATAACTATAATTAAATAATTAAGCATGTAATTGTTACATCCATCACCCCCGTAGATTGAGAACTCCATGAAGGCAGAGGGTATGTCTGTCTTGTTTGCTGGTGTAATCTCAATATACACACACAGTACCTGGCACATAATTGGCACTCAGCAAAACTTCACTGAATATATGAGAGAGTGAATAAATGATAAAAAGTGATTAACAAATCAGGACACTTGGGTGGCTCAGTCAGTTAAGCAGCCGACTTTGGCTCAGGTCATGATCCTCATGACCTCAGTGATGAGTTCGAGCCCCATTTCAGGCTCTGTGCTGACAGCTTGGAGTCTAGAGCCTGTTTTGGTTTTTGTGTCTCCCTATCTCTCTGCCCCTCCCCTCCTTGCACTCTGTCTCTCTCTCTCTCTCTCTCTCAAAAATGAACAAATATTTAAAAAAATTTAAAAAGTGATTAACAAAAAAAAGACTATATTATACATCCACAAAATGTTTATATATTTGTATCTGCAATGCATATTTTAGTATATGTAGGCATAGTCCATATATTGGATGCAGTAAAAAAAATCAAAGTAGAACAAAGGGACTTTTTCATAACAGTGAAACTCAAAGACAGTGTGTCATAACCATAAAGAGATGCACAAAAGTATAACAGAAAACACGCATAGTGTGAAAGTAAATGGTCTGGATTTAAATCCCAGCTCAGGTAATCACTATAGTGTGTAACCTTTGGCAACTTACTGAGCTTCGATGTCCTCATGCACAAAATGGGGGTAAATCATAACATCTAGGTCCTAGGATCATTGTTAGACTTTAAACAAGTGAATACGCATAAAGCGGTCAGAACATTACCTGGCCCAAAGTAATCACACAATAAATGTTAGTTAAACACACTGTAATATTATCAATATTTACTACTACTACTATTGCTGCTGCTGCTATAAGGGCAGTACATCATTTAAAATATGGTGTAAATATGGATATTATATGTCTGTGATTAGAGTAAAATTCACAGGGTAGCTTATAAAAACAGTGTCTTTCTAAAAGAAACAAATAATGATGGGAAAATAATTCAGCTACACAAATTCTTTGCCAGGAAGGATGATGACAATGGATGCTTTTAATTAAAATAGTAATACCAGGAGAAATCTGGTCCTATTTTTAGCAATATGTCTGTATAAACACATTAAATATTCACAACAACCCTCCAAGCCTAGTACTGTTATCTTATTTACAACTGCAGAAACTAAGCATAGAGAGGTTAATTAAATTGCCCAAAAGACATAGCAAGAAAGGGGAGTAATCAAGATTGAATTCCATGCTATCTTGTTCTACAACCTCTTGATAGGAGTATGATACTATAAATTTCTTCACTCACCCATTGACCAAAAAGTTAAATTGCTTACTCACTATATCCTAAGAATTGTGTTTGGAAATGTGGATAACTGAAGATATAACTACCTTCCTTGAGAAGCTCACATATTTGTTGGGAATAAAATAAACACACAGTTATCTACTCACATACAGGTAGGTGGCAATTACTGAACACTTATTATGTGTCAGGCATTTTGCTAAGTGTTACAATCCTAAATCAATTCTTACAGCAACTCTACAGAACCAGGTTTGATTGTCATTTCCACTTTTTAGATTAAAAAAAAAACAACAAAAACCTTGAGGCTTAGAAGGATTAAATATAGGCTTAAAATGTCTTTGCTATACTGACTCCAGTGTTTTACATCCTTTAAGAATTCAATTAGAACAGCATGAGAAAACAGAAGAAAGAAAGAGGCTTCCAGCCTACAGATGCAGGGGGCAGGGCCATGGCATGCATTATCTCCAGTTGTGTCTTGGAAAATAAACATTAGTTCTTCTGTTTAGAAGAGGAAGGACATAACAGAGAGAAGGAAAAGTATATGCAAAGTCATAAGAATAAGAAATACCCTAGGGTATTCAGGTAACAAAAATAGGTCTAGATGAGTGGAGGGCAGGGGTATTAAAAATGGGGAGTTAAAGAGAGTAGTCTTACAGGAGTAGGTTGGCATCAGACTGAGATATTCTTGATATGTCATACAAAGGAATTTGCACTTTGTTCTGTAGGAAATGAGGAACCCAGAAGGGTTTTAAGAACCTGAGTGAAGAGATCAAATACATGCACTTTTTAAGACACATAACTAGAAGTGGTGTAGAATTTGCACTGGGAGAAGTGATTATAGGAAGATGGTCCAAAACCTTCTCAGCCACAAAAGGGATGTAGGGTGTCACCTCAAAAAGAGAATACTATATTTTATGAATATAATTGCTAAAGGTTGCTATTATATGAAGGATTTTAAAAAACAGTTAGTTGACTTGGTTTTTTTATTCTGGCAGAAGTAAACTCTCTTTTTGCAGAGACTTACCCTAGGATCAAGGAGAGATTTCGATTCTACATTTACTCTGCATTTGAATTAGTGGACAACTAGCAGTATCTTATACATAAGATAAATTGGCCACTGGCTCTTATTTGGAAAGAAAATGAAATTATATTTTGTAATCTTCAGAAAAAAGTATCACATCATGTTGTTAACTAGTTTTCTTTATTAGCAACCTGAAGCTCTTCTTTTCCAAAGACATTTCTTTATATTTTTTAAATTAAAAACAAAATGTTCCTGTTTAAAAAAAAATTAATGCTTATTTATTTTTGAGAGAGAGAGACAGAGAACAAGCCAGGAAGGACAGAAAGAGAGGGAGACAGAATCCGAAGCAGGTTCCAGGTTCCGAGCTGTCAGCACAGAGGCCAAGACAGGGCTCAAACTCACAAGCTTTGAGATCATGACCTGAGCCGAAGTTGGATGCTCAACTGACTAAGCCACCCAGGTACCCTAAATGTTCCTGTTTCAACATGCACCACTGCTAAAAACAATGAGTGACTGCGGCGCCTGGGTGGCCCAGGGGGTTGAGCATCTGACTTCAGCTCAGGTCATGATCTCATTGTTCCTGAGTTCAGGCCCCATATTAGGCTCTCTGCTGTCAGCCCAGAGCCCACTTCAGATCCTCTGTCCTCCTCTCTCTGTCCTTACCCCACTTTCTCACATGTGCACACGTGCTCTCTCTCCCCCTCTCCCAAAAGTGAATAAACGTTAAAAAAAAAAATGAGTGACCATATGTGGAATTTGAGAAACTCAACAGATGAACAAAGGGGAAGGGAAGGAAAAATAAGATAAAAACAGAGAGGGAGGCAAACTATAAGAGACTCTTAAATACAGAGAGCAAACGGGGTGCTAATGGAAGGGAGGTGGGTGGGGGGATCGATTAAATGAGTGATGGGCTTTAAGGACGGCACTTTTGAGATGAGCACTGGGTGTCATATGTAAGAGATGAATCAGAGGGTTCTACTCCTGAAGCCAAGACTACACTGTACGTTACCTAATTTGAATTTAAATTTAAAAAAAAGTGTTGAAATTTGAATTTCACTGATTTCATACAGAACAAGTACAGATTAGATGCAACATCTTACCAAAAGTTCAGAGAACAACTGATTCAAGAAGGTGCTCATTAAAGATTTACCTTAGTAATAATCCTGTAAGTAATGAAAGTTTCAATTGTGGTAACATGGCTTTCAGGTTCATCAACTGTAATGAAAAGATCTTTCAAATCTGGCTCATCTTCAAACTTGATTTGGTTAATCATTGATAGAGGGGACGTTGGCATCATAGGGCTGAAGGAATTCATGTCCATCAACGAGGCATCCTAAGAAATAAAACACATTAAAAAATTAACATCTATGGAAGAAACAATTTAAAATCCTGTTTTTCTTAGACACAATGAGTACTAATGAAATATGTCAAGAACAAAAAGGATGATTGGGTTCCTGGTTAAATATGGTATGTCAAACATGTATTTTTATCTCTGCTTCCTCTTAAAATCCCACTATAAAAATGACAACAAAGAAATAAACAAATTAAAGCAAACTAAGACAAAAAGGCATAAAAGACATAAACCCTCGAGGTAAAAAAAGAGGGAGACAGAGAGAGATGAAGCAAACAAAAGCAACTACTTTATGGAAACTAGAAATCTGACTGAGGGGTAACTGAAATAGCAGTGCAAAGAAAGCTGAACAGTAAACCTAGGAGTTAATGGTAAACCTAGAAGGCATGTTTTTAAGACAGAATCCCAGAGAGACTTAAGAATTACAGGCACCAGAAACCCATGGACACAGAGTGCTGACAGAGCTAAAACCAGAGGACTGGTTGAGAAGCTAATAAAACAAGAGAGTCAGTACCTTAGATTCCCTCACCTACCCCAAGCCACCGGGTGACATTTCTTCCCCAGTTTTGCAAAAAAGTGGAAGTTTACTTTCAGAAATGTCTCTGAAAAGGGTGCCAGGCAGAAGGGAGGAAGAGATAGCAAAGAAAAGTCCTACATACGAGATGGGAAGAGAGCCAACTCTCTCCCTCATCTGGCCCTATGAATTCTGGCATCAATGCACAAAATTCCACCCAGTGGTTGGAGGGTTCCTCTCTTAGCTTGCCATTCCAAGAAAAAAGACTAACAGTTGCAGTCCCTGATGAGTGAGCCAGGTCTCTGCATAATCACCCTGCTCTGAAGCCCTTACCGTACATGATGAATATCTACTCCGCTTTTTATTACCTGATGTAGAAACTACGAAATATCTAAATATGCGAAAAGCCTCTGATATGAAAGAAAGATTCACAAACACAAGACAGGAAGCAGTTAGAGAACAAAATGCTTAAAAAAAAATGGATGAAATCATCAGAGATAAGAATGATATCAAATTCATGAATAAAAACAGGAGTTATATTGTTAAAAAATTCAGAAAACAGCAGCAAGACAATAAAAAAGGATGCTCATGAAAATTGAAATATGATAATAGGATAACAACTCAACAGGAAGTTTGAAAGATAGAACTCAAGAACTAAGTTGAATTAAAAGGACAAAAGATGGGAAGGAGAAGGAAGTGTTTTTAAAAATTAAGGGATCCAGGCAGGTAGTGCCTGAATAGAACGAATTCCATAAAATGAAGAGGAAAATGTGCTTTGAACTGAAGTGTTTCCAGGTTGATAGGGCTTTTCCTGCCTCCTCAAAATGAATGGGGGCAGTGGTGGGGTCGGAAGTGCTCCTGCAATTACCATGACATTGCATAATACAGGTTAGCTTCCAGAGAGAATATAAACAGGTAAAATACAACAGAAATCTCAGGAATCAGAATGGCTCCAGATTTCTCAATGGTAACACGGGACACTAAATGACAATCAAATATCTTCCAAATTTTGAGAGGAGAATATCTTCTACCTAGAACTCTAGATAGCCAAACAAATTGTCATTCAAGGATACAAGTAGATTAAAGTCATTTCAGATATAAAAGATTTCAAAAACTGATTTCCCATCCATTTATTCTTTGGAAGCTTCTTTAATTTTCCAAAATTATATGAAGGCATATAACAAGAGGAAATAGGATCTAAAAACAGGAGATTCAACGGAAAAGAGAACTACATGAAATTCTTTGGATGATCATGAAATTATGTTCCACGTTGACAGCTTTGCAGCAGAACTAAAGAACAACCTATACAGACTGGGTCAGGAAGACAGAGTCACCAGGGAGGCAGGGAGATGAACAGGGAAAAAGAATAAGGGAAGAGAGGCAGGAAGGGAGGTGGATAGAGAGAAAGAGACAGGGGAGTGAGCAAAGGAAGGAGGAAAAAAAAGAGAGGGAAGGAAGGAAGGAAGGAAAAAGGGAAGGGAGGGGAGAGGAGAGGGAGGGGGAGAATGGGAGGGAGTGGGGGAAGGAAGGAAGGAAGGAAGGAAGGAAGGAAGGAAGGAAGGGAGGGAGGGAGGGAGGGAGGGAGGGAGGAAGGAAGGGAGGGAGGGAGGGAGGGAGGGAGAGGAAAAGAAGGCAGGTGACAGAGTACCGATACGTTTAAACATGACAGGAAGCATGCCATGTTAGATATTGTAGATGAATTGTGATGGGTGCAAAGAAAGCCAAGATGGAAAGAATGCAAGAGAAGTAGAAAGGAATGGATAGAGAAAATGAATGAATGAAGGAATAATGAATGGTGAACTCTCAAGAAAACAAAAGGTGTACAAGAATTAAAATGTAATCATAGTTCACTCTATGGCCTTGACTTTGAATAAAAATAAATTGTTCTTACTTTTGAATTTAACTAAAAATGGTGATATACTTATGGTCAGAAGAAAAAATATATATACTGTATATGTTTGAGGGGAAGAGACATCGCCTATAAAATAGCTTCAAAAATGCAATTACTATGATGGAAAAAAAGGAAGATGAGCAACTATTCCAGACTGAAGACCAAAGAGACATAATAGCTAAACACAACATGTGATCTTGAACTGGATTCTGTACCAAAGGAGGAGAACCTTTGTTTTTTTCTTTCTGAACTGTTATTGGGACAACTGGAGAAATGTGAAAGGATCTGTGGATGGGAATGTGGTATTGTGTCAGTATGGTTTCCTGATTTGTATATGCATACTGTGATTAAGTAGGAGACTGTCCCTGTTTTTTTAAAAAAAAAATACACACAGATCTATTTAGGAGTAATGAAACAGCAAGTCTCCAATGTACTCAATTTAGCATACAGACAGATAAAGCGAAAGTTGTGAAATGGCAATAATTGGGAAATCTAGGTTCTTTGTTATATTCTTGCAACTTTTCTCCCAGTTTGAAATTATTTCAAAATAAAAAAGTATATTTATAGTTTTTAAAAGTCAAATAATTCTCCAGAGTTTAAAATAAAACAAGACAAATTAAAAATTAAAAAGCAGCTTCGTCTTCTCCAGAATCGTTATTCCCATGTCATGCTTCTCAGAAGCAAAGGCAGAACTCTATTTGCTGTTCTTTTTCCTTGTTACATTTCTTATTTCAAAATAATATACGTGTTGCTTTTTTTTTTCAATTTTGACATTATCAGTAGGTTTCCTACTAAGGAGAATAAAGAGTATTTATTTACTTAATTATGTGAGTATAGACTCACAATTCCTATGTTACTCAATGGGTTGTAATCCATAAATACTATAATTTATTTTGATGTTGTAAGTATCCAAACCTGCCTAGTGGGAGCTCCTTAATGCTGGCACCTCTGTGTTTTTGATATGTCTTCATTATTCAAGAGCACTTTATATAACATAACTTGGCAAAATAAGATGTTTCAGGTTTACCTTATATTTTCCCTGACCCAGTTATAGAATCAGATATTTCTCCAAGGAGCTAGAGGAAACTGGAATTTGGAAACCAAGATATGAATGATAGGAAATGTATGTATCACACACACACACACACACACACACACACACACACAACATGCAGATACACATATGGATGTAGATATATACAGATCGATAGAAATATAAATAGATATTAAATCCTATGAGTTCACACTGATACCTCCAATTACAATTTGACACCATTTGACGTTTCCAGCCTCCCCTCTTCCCATATTTGTAACTCTTCTCCAGCAGAGAGAAGCCTGGCTCCCATTATCCTGAAGATATTTACTTATATGCTCAATCTTCCTACCTGCACCTAATCTCCTATCCAGGCCAGCTGTCTTCTCAGACCTGACCACATAAGCCAAGGCAGCCTATATTCACTCACAACCACACTGGATCCCTAGTCAGCCCCAATCCTACTGGCTACTTCCTTGGACATGCTGGTTGTTTCCTGAGGCATCATTTTTTTTTTTTTAATGTTTATTTATTTTTGAGACAGAGAGAGACAGAGTATGAGCTGGGGGAGGGGCAGGGAGAGAAGGAGACACAGAATCCAAAGCAGGCTCCAGGCTCTGAGCTGTCAGCACAGAGCCTGACACGGGGCTCGAACTCGCAAGCTGTGAGAGCATGACCTGAGCTGAAGTTGGAAGTTTAACCAACTGAGCCACCCAGGTGCCCCATCCTCAGGCATCATTTTTAAAGAAAGGGAAGGGAAGGCTGGATGTTATTTACTTATTTTTTTTTATTTTTTTTTTCAACGTTTATTTATTTTAGGGACAGAGAGAGACAGAGCATGAACGGGGGAGGGGCAGAGAGAGAGGGAGACACAGAATCGGAAACAGGCTCCAGGCTCTGAGCCATAAGGCCAGAGTCCGACGCGGGGCTCGAACTCGCGGACCGCGAGATCGTGACCTGGCTGAAGTCGGACGCTTAACCGACTGTGCCACCCAGGCGCCCCTGGATGTTATTTTTTTTAATAAAAAATTTTAAATGAAACCAAAGGATAATATGCAGTAAATGTTAAATACATCTTTTCATATGTAAAGATAAAACTAACAGTATCAATATGACATCTGAGTTATTTCTTCAGTAGTATATAATGATGTTTCCAACTCTATACTTTTTCTTTTAAATACAACTCTTAGTCTCTAAAATTAAGAATCCAGATTTCAGAATCAAAAATTGTGTCTTTTGTTATGTTTTGAACAGACTAAAGTTAACCAACACACGTAGAGATGAATTCTGCAATCAAGTCCATCAAACTTAGCAACAGAGTTGGCCAGTCCTAGCCGGAAAAACAAAACAAAACAAAACAAAACAAAACTACATTATATTACATTACATTACATTACATTACATTACATTACATTACATTACAAAGGAGGCCAAAAACTAGGTTCTAGTTCTTTCTCTGACACTGACTAACCAGGTAACTTTGAACAATTAATTCAGCCTTTCAAGGTTAAATTGAGGAGATGGAGCTAAAAATCTGCAAAATCTCTCCCACCTCAAAGGCTAAAATAATACAACTTCTAAATCCATTAATATAGGAAATTGTAGCAGATCCTGACATTTTAAGAGAAGGAACTTTCTTGCAGTACTAGGAATGAAAAAAGATTGAAATCATAATATGGACTTATTTTTCCCCTCAAAACAAATCAACTTAAATCCTTTGGAAGCATCAGTTACATCCAGAGCCCTGTTCTCAAGGCTCTTTCCACACAAAAAGTTAGTTATGTGAACTACAATACAGCATTTGGTTAACCCCTCAATGCAATAATACAGGAGATATTAGGGTAAGACACACCAGGTGAAGAGATAAGAACAACAGTTGCTCAAATTAAGAACGTTCAGATTAGGGGCACTTGGGTGGCTCAGCTGGTTAAGCGTTGGACTTTGGCTCAGGTCACAATCTCACAGTTCATGGGTTCCAGCCCCACATCGGGATCTGTGCTGACAGCTTGGAGCTCAGAGCCTGCTTGGGATTCTGTGTCTCCCTCTCTCTGCCCCTCCTAAGCTTGCGCTCCATTTCTCTCTCCCTCTCTCTCTCTTTCAAAAATAAATACGCATTGAAAAATTTAAAAAAAAAGTTCAGGTTATTGTAATTACAAAATGATTTGTGAAAGGAAAAACATTGAGGTATGACTTAGACCAAGGAATAGAAGACAACTAAGACAATAAGTGGGTTAATCAGACACAGAAAAACATAGAGACAATAAATGTTTTGCAACAAAAGTTTAGCAAAATAAATTATGGTATATCCCTATGATAGGCTACCATAAAGTTTATCCATGTGATAGAATACAATAAAGTGATTAAAAGTAATGTTTTAGAAGTAACTTAGAATACAGTTGCTGGGAAAAGGTTCATAGTATGTTATTAAAAGAAAATAACATAAAATTTGTGTACAGTTAGATTCTTATGTGTATATGTGTTTATGTGTGTGTGACAGAGAGGATAGGAGAAACAGACAGTGAGAGAGAGAGAGAGAGAGAGAGCGCACAAACTTACAAGCTATACCAAAAAAGTTAGCAGAAGTTATTTCAGGTGTTGGAATTGCTGTTGAGGTTAATATTTTTCTATGAGTTTCTATATTTCCAAATATTCTAAAATAAACATATGTGGAGAAAGATATTAAAATTGCTAGTGTCAACACTGCAAAATATGTTCAAAGACAGTAGGAACTACTGGAATAAGTTAAAACAGTTGCCTATGGCCATTGGGCAAAAAAAACTCGGATTATATTTGACTTCTTAACTCATCAATGCTGCATAATTAAATAGGAAATTTAAAATGTCTGGGATCACATTGGGCTTATCAAAATAAATTACGGAATGCTAACACAATGGAACACTAAACAGCCATTAAAAACATAATTTAGAGGTTCCAAATAAATGTGCCATCAGCATGCACAAAACTCTCTATATACAGTATATATCGAATACAGTATAGCCACTTCATTACTTAAGTACACGCTTTTGCAATCCAAAGAGGATTTTCGCTCACATGGAAAAAGGGGAAAATAGTGTTCAGTAACTGTTCTGCAGCAAGCCCTCATGGAGGTAGTGTACATCCCAAGCAGTGAGGGTGGCGCCACCAAGCTCCTTCCCCAGGAACTACACTCAGCATTGTGGCGTCAAACTCCATGACTTGAACTGTGCCTATGTGCATCTGTGCTTTATCCCAACTTATTTTGTGCATCCCTTAGCAAAATGTATCCTAAGCTTTCGGAAAAGCCTAAGAGAGGTTGTTTTTTGGGTCTTGGAATGCTCAAAAACTTTCTCCATAATAGATTAATGGAAATTGCTCCTTTGCTTTATATCATTTTCACTTACAAAAGGTTTCACAAGAATGCTCTACTTTGAGATAGTGGGGTGTGGGGGTGGGGGTAAAGGCTGTAGTAGCTTTTAAAGCTGACAAATTTTAATTTGATGAGCAAACGTACTTTAAATTTCCCTGACACTGCACACAACTGTGTGCTTTGGTATTCTTTGTAATCACCCTCTTAACTCACCACAACCCATTTCTTATACCTACTACATAATTTAGCATTCTATTTCTTTCTGCTTAAAATGTATCCTTTTGTAGAGTGGGAAAGATCTGCATGAATTTCCAAAGGCTCACAATTCCAGTGAGCATAGTGTGGTGTCAAAAATATGCTTCAATATCGAGCAGAGGAAGAAAATTACAGGCTGAAATTTAGCAACATCCAAGATTTCAGTAGAAGGATTTAAATTACTATGAATCACTCAAGAACATTCTTAAAACCTCAATAAAACTGACTATCCGAAGAGTTTTATATTCACTTCAAAAAAAAAGTTAAGAAAATATAATGACAATACTTAAAAGATTTACATTTGGACAGGAATAAGAGAAGAAAATAAGTGTTTGAGAAGATCCAAAGAAGCAATTAACCAAAAAAGCCCTCCATTTAACCTTTTGTAGTGGATGCTTTTCAGGGGAAATGGATCATTAAAATTTGTTCTTTATAAACAAAGGTCTCGCCCCCACAATAATGTGGGCTCCTTTCTCCTGTTAGCTATCTCTTTCTCTCTCCCCACCCCCACCCCCAAACTTTATTTGTACATTCATTTATTCTTAGCATTTAGATAGATGTCCATTATCTTATGATGTTTTGGACAATGAAAGTACATAATTTCATTTTCTTTCCTCAAGAGATAAAAGCAGAAGGGAACTTATCTGTGTGATAATTCTCTACTTCTTAAATTTTTTTTTCAACGTTTATTTATTTATTTTTGGGACAGAGAGAGACAGAGCATGAACGGGGGAGGGGCAGAGAGAGAGGGAGACACAGAATCGGAAACAGGCTCCAGGCTCCGAGCCATCAGCCCAGAGCCCGATGCGGGGCTCGAACTCACGGACCGCGAGATCGTGACCTGGCTGAAGTCGGACGCTTAACCGACTGCGCCACCCAGGCGCCCCTCTACTTCTTAAGTAACATTGAATATCTTTCTTACAGCTAGCATAGTGAAAACACACACGTGCATGCACACATACCCCAAAAATCTTGGGATGATTTCAGGGTGAGATGTGAACATGTATAATAGTGAAGCCAAATTATTGCAAGAAGTCACTGTCTTTTACCCGTACTCCAAACCAACACATCCATCTAAAGAGAAACCACTTAAATGACTTTACTGAAATAAACAGACATTAGTTAGAATTGTGTTAACATGATACTGAAATGTATTGACACAATCACTTACCAACTAAGTATAAGTTTTCCTTGTTGTTACTTTTTTTTTTTTTGAAGTTTATTTATTTTTCAGAGAAAGAGAGAGAGAGTGTGAGTGCATGCCCATGAGTGGGGGAAGGGGCATAGAGAGGAAAGAGAGAATCCCAAGCAGGTTCTGCACTGCCAGCAAAGAGCCCGATGGGGTTTCCAACCCACGAACTGTGAGATCATGAGCTGAAACCAAGATATGGATGCTTAACTCACTGGGCCACCCAGGCACCCCTACTTTTGGTTTATTATAAGCATTGGTTATAGGTCAAATTGTGTCCTTCCAAAATTGACCTAACACCCCATACCTCAGAATGTGACCTTATTTGGAGACAGGGTCTTCATAGGGGATATCAAGTCAAAATGTGGTCATTGGGGTGGGTCCTGATGCAATATAACCAGTGTCTTTATAAGAAGGACAAATTTGGACACAGAGACATGTACAGAGGGAAGACAATGTTAAGGAACACAAGGAGAAGACAGCCATCTACAAGTCAGGTTGAGAGGCCTGGAACAGATCCTTCCCTCATCGCCCTCAGAAGGAACCAACCCCCTTGACACCTTGATTCCAGACTTCTAGGATCCAGAACTGTGAAAAAAATAAACGTCTCTTATTTCAGATACCTAATCTATGTACTCTGTTATGGCAGCCTAGCAAACTGACAGCATTTCTATACATAGAGTCGTACACAATAAAGATCTAAGGAAGGAAGCAAGGGTAGAAAAGAAGGAAGGAGTGATGATTACAGTAGTTCATCCTTGCTCCATTCACTCATTTTTTTACAGGTTAACAAGCAACTCCAATAATTTCTGAGAAACGTTTTTGCCTCTCTCCTTTAATGCTCTCAGGTGGTTTCAAAGTTCTACTACTGAAATAAATAAAATATATAGCTGAAATTTAAAATAAACAATGGCTTGCCAATATTTGAATACTCAGGAGATAAATACTAAAGAAACAGGTTAAAAGGTTAGATATGACCTTCCTAAGAGTTGTCCTTCCTATCTCTCAGTAAAAGGCTACTTGGGAACATCTCATAAATATAACATGAATTACTCTGATAATACTAAATCCTATCCACCATCTGTGCACAAACAGCTATTTTCTTTTTACAAGTAGAGGGAAAAAAAATCAATGTGAGAAGTGTGATAAATCAGAATCATGGCATGAAAAGGCCATGCAAATAAAATTTGCTGATGCGCAAGAAACACGCACACCAAGAGACATCTGGTAAAAAAGCAACTTAAAGTGGAAGGAGTTTGAGAAACTGTGTTATGAGGGACACTCATCCTGATGGGCCTAAATTTAGACTTACCAGCTGTGTTTTGGTTTACAGCTCCTTCCAATCTGCCTGCTTATAATAATAATAAAAAATCAGAAAGGCCTTCTGTGGAACACTGTTGAAAATGTGATTGGGGGAAAAGCCAGCCTGTGTCGTGTTCTATAAAGGGGCATACAACACTCTAATCTTGTTTGACATAATTTCCAGGGCTATGTAGTATATATACCCTTGTATGCATATACCATAATTTATTTATCCATTTTTCTGTTTCTAGCATTTCTATTTTCTAACAGTGTTGCCTTGAACGTACTTGGACTTCCTCAGGTTTTGTGCACTACAAAGCTATATTCTAACCATAGAAATTTTTCAAATCATTTTATTTGACATAACAAATGATGTTATTTGTTATCAGTCCACCTCCCCCAAAATGTAGTGTACTTAAAAAAAGAGTTTCTAGTAAGTCAGAGAGGTCATAGCTCACCTTAGATCATAGAAGATTAAGGAGAGGATTAAAAAATATGAATCAATGTGTTATACACATCACTTGCTTGAAAGTTTTATACAAATTATCTTATGTAAACCTTACCACAACCCTTTAGAGTATGTTCCATTACTCAGCTCCTCCCCCCCGCACCTATTTTTAACCAGATAGCAATAATTATGATTTGTAATTTTACAATGGTGAGAAAGGAATACATGTTTAGTAGAAACCATACTTTGGTGTTGAATTTTGATCTTTTATTGGGCTAGTGATATGTGTGCAGTATGATACTCTCAGGTTGCTGGACAGCAGCGTCCCAGTTAGCCATATCATCACAAAGGTAAATAGTCAATATACTTACAACCATGCTGTACCCATACAACCAATCTGTTTTTCACTTTCAGGACAGTATTCAACAAATTCATTATCTCAGGTCAATGAGATATTCACCACTTTATTATAAAATAGGCTTTGTGTTAGATGATTTTGCCCAACTGTAGGCTAATGTAAATATTCTGAGCATGTTTAAGGTAAGCTAGGCTAGCTATGATGTTTGGTAGGTTAGGTGTATTAAATACATTTTTAACTTATACTACTTTCAATTTACGATGGGTTTTCCCCATCGTAATGGTGATGAAACACCAATGTAAATGAAGAAGAGCTGTATATACTTTTGCATTCATGAAAATACTCCATAATAAAATTCATTTAAAAAGTTATAAAAGGTGTGTCCAAATAGAATAAGGATATATTCTTTACACTCAGACACACACACACACACACACACACACACACACACAAACTTACTGTCTTTACTCACCTCATAAAGAATACTGCATATATAAGCAAGGACAAATAAATAACACGTAAGATGATAAGGCTGAAAGGCGAGGCTCCCTCACTACTTGTGTCCTCCAAACCACTGGTGTACCTGTATGTGTGCCTTACCAATATGTCATATTACTGCATGCTGAAGCCATTTAAAGCCACTAATGTTAAATCCACAAATGACAAAGGTCTCCTAAACTTGTCTTAAAATAAGTTTGGGGTACTGGATAACATACTAAACACAGTATCAGCCAACTACCTATTATGGATTCAGTGATGACTAAGCAGAAGTGGAGCAAGCCAGGAAAAAGAATTATTCTAACCAGAATTCCTTGAAGAAGTTGAAAATATGTCCTATGGGCAGATAACACTGCAGATTCAACTCAGGAATGTAATAAAAAAAAAAAAGGTACAGCATTATCAATTGACTGTACACTTAATAGGCATGACCAGGACGGATTCTGGCATACACTAAATTAAAACTACTCCCCTACACCAAAGCTCCATCTTTATAAATAGTTTCCAGAGAAAAGGCTGAATTGCCTCGTTACCTAGCCACATCAACAACCTTAAGGGCATTCCTGAAGAGACTTAATCTATGCTTATAATGTATCAAGAAAACCAGTAGACAGTTAAAACACCTGTACCAAGAATATTCTTATCCCCTGAAATAACATGACTAATACTATTTATCATGAATTACTCAAACGGGGAGCTATACACACACAGGCACACTTCAGAGATATTGAGGTTTCAGTTCCAGGCAACCACAATAAAGGGAATATTGCAATAAAGTGAATCAAATGAATTTTGTGGTTCCCAGAGCATATAAAAGCTATGTTTGCACGAAACTGTAGTTTATTAAGTGTGCAATAGCATTATGTCTAGAAAATGTACAGTACATACTTTAATTACAAAACCCTTCCTTGCTAAAAAATGTTAACCATCATCAGAGCTTTTAGTGAATTATAATCTTTTTGCTGGTGGAGAGCCTTGCCTTGATGTTGATGGCTGCTGACCTATCAGGGTGATGGCTGCTGACCTATCAGGGTGGCTGCTGAAGGTTGGGGTGGCTGCAGCAATTTCATAAAATAAGACAACAGTGAAGTTTGCCTCATCAATTGGATCTTCCTTTCATGAACGATTTCTTCTTAGCATGGGATGCTGTTTGATAGCATTTTACCCACAGTAGAACTTCTTTTGAAATGGGAGTCAGTCTTCTCAAACCCTGCTGCTGCTTTATTTACTAAGTTGAGTCATATCCTGAATACTTTGCTATCATTTCAACAATCTTCGCAGCATCTTCAGCAGGAGTAGTTTCCATCTCAAGAAACCACTTTCTTTGCTCTTCCATAAGCAGCAGCTCCTCATCTGTGAAAGTTTTATCATGAGATTGCAGCCATTCAGTCACATATTCAGGCTTCACTTCTAGTTCTCTTGCTATTTCCACCACACCTGCAGTTACTTCCTCCACTGAAGTCTCGAGCCCCTCCCAGTCATCCAGGAGGGCTGGAATCTGCTTCTTCCAAACTCCTGCTCATGTTGATATCATGACCTCTTCCCGTGAATACAAGTGTTCTTAATGGCATCTAGAATGGTGAATCCTTCCCAGAAGGTTTTCAATTTACTTTGCCATCAGATCCATCAGAAAAACCACTATGGCAGCTATGGCCTTATGAATCATATTTCTTAAATGGTAAGACTTAGGAGTTGAAATTACTCCTTGATCCATGGGCTGCGGAATGGATGTTGTGTTAACAGGCGTGAAAATATTAATCTCATTGTCCATCTCCATCAGAGATCTTGGGTGACCAGGTGCATTGTCAATGAGCAGCGATATTTTGAAAAGACTCTTTTTTTTTTTTTTTTCCTGAGCAGGAGGTCTCAACAGTGGACTTAAAATATTCTGTAAACCAGGTTGTAAACAGATGTGCTATCATCCAGGCCTTATTGTTCCATTTATCGAGCACAGAGTAGATTTATAATTCTTAAGGGCTCTAGGATTTTCAGAATAGTCAATGAGCACTGGCTTCAACTTAAAGTCACCAGCAGCAGTAGCCCCTAACAAGACAGTCAGCCTGTCTTTTGAAGCTATAAAGCCTGGCATTGACTTCTCCCGTCTATAGCTATGAAAGTTGTACATGGCATCTTCTTCCAATAGAAACTTGTTTGTTCTACATTGAAAATATGTTGTTTAATACAGCCACCTTCATTAATTATCTTTACTAGACTTTCTGGATACTTTGCTGCAGCTTCTACATCAGCACTTGTTGCTTCACCTTGACTTTGATGTTATGGAGATGGGTTATTTCCTTAAACCTCATGAACTTATCTCTGCTGGCTTCAAACTTTTCTTCTGTAGCTTCCTCATCTCTCTCAGTCTTCACAGAGTTGAAGAGCGTTAAAGCTTTGCTCTGGATTAGGATTTGGCTTAAGGAAATATTGTGGTTGGTTTGATCTTCTGTCCAGACCACTGAAACTTTCTCCATATGAGTAATAAAGATGTTTCATTTTCTTATCATTAGTGTGATCACTGGAGCAGCACTTTTAATTTCCTCCAAGAACTTTTCCTTTGCATTCACAACTTGGCTATTTGGTGCAAGAGGCAAAGCTTTTGGAATATCTCGACTTTCAACATGCCTTCCTCACTAAGCTTAATCATTTCTAGCTTTTCATTTAAAGCTCCTTTCACTTGAACATTTAGAGGCTACTGTAGGGTTATTAATTGGCCTAATTTCAATATTGTTGTGCCTCAGGAAATAGGGAAGCTCAAGGAGAGGGGACAGCAACAGGGTAATGACTCGTCAGTGGAGGAGCCAGAACACACACAACATTTATGTATTAAGTTTGCCGTCTCATACGGTGGCAGTTTGTGGCACCCCACAAAAAATGACAATAACAACATCAAACATCACTGATCACAGTCACCATTAACAAATATAATAATAGCTAAAAACTGAAATGTTGCAAGAATTTCCAAAATGTGACACAGAGACACAAAGTGAGCAAATACCGTTGGGAAATGGTGCCAACAGACTTGCTCGACACAGGGTTACCACAAACCTTCAATCTGTAAAAAATGCCATATTTGCAAAGCCTGCAGTAAAGGAAAGAGCAATAAAATGAGTAAGCCTGTAATAAAGCATTTAAAAGACAATACCAGGGGCGCCTGGGTGGCTCAGTCGGTTGAGCGTCTGACTTCGCCTCAGGTCATGATCTCACAGTCTTTGAGTTCGAGCGCCGCATCGGGCTCTGTGCTAATAGCTCGGAGCCTGGAACCTGCTTCAGATTCTGTGTCTCCCTCTCTCTCTGGCCCTCCCCTGCTCATGCTCTGTCTCTCTCTGTCTCAAAAATAAATAAAAACATTAAGAAAAAAAGAATTAAAAAAAAAAAAAGACAATACCAGAATTCCAGTAGCACTCTCAATAGTAACTAAAAAATGTACAGGAACAAATACGTGTGTGAGTCTCTGAAGATCTCATTACAAGTGCAAAATAGATGCTTATAAAACTTAAAAACATTAATCTTATATTTATATACCATAATAGCAAATACTGAAATTTTCTAAATAGCAAATACAGGACAGCGACTGTGCCTTTGCACCATATACTTACTCTATTTCATTTCATCATCTCAATAACATAATGGAAGTCAGTGCAATTATCATCATCTGCATTTTATAAATCATAAGTTTATCAACCACAAGGGATGATAATAAATCGCTGATCTCAACTGGCAGAGCCAAGGCTCAACCATCACTTCCAGCACATGTGCGCACACAAAAAGCACCCGGTATAGCAGCTTTACTTCATTCTACAAATGTTCACTGAATGTCAAGCATGTGTCAGGCACTGGATTGGGGCTGTAACAGCAGCCAAGACTGGCATGCTTCTGAGGCTCTTATGAAGTTTACACTTTAGTTAAGTGGGAGGGTTGGAGATAATAAGTAAAGATAGAGAAAAAACAAGAAAATCCAGATATGAGTAGGTATTGATAAACAAGGGAGTAAATTCCCCAAAAAAAGTAGGGTGGGTTGCTGGGGTTAAGGAGTTAAAGGCAGGGAGCAAGGGGGATGCTCTTGACAGAGCTATAAGGGAAAGTGTCTTTAAGGAGGTAATGTTGAAAAGGAGCCAATCATGAAAAACACTGAGGGAAACGGATTCTGGTCTGGAAAACCAATGAAGTCTATGACAGGAAAGAACTCAGAATGCGGGAGGACCAGAAAGGTGGCAAATGGCTGCAACAAAGCAAATAGCTTTGAAGGTATAAACAACAAAACTCATTTTAACATGAACTGCCTCAGAATTATTAAGTATTCACATCCTCATTCTACAGGTCTTGAAAAACAGGATGGGAGAACTCCACGATAAATGAATGTTCCACATTCATTGTCCAAAGCAAGAAATCTGTTGTATAACTAGAGGTTTTTAAGGATCCATATGGGCTTGAGACTATCATAAGCATTAGCTGATTGGACTAATGACTGGATAATTTCTTACCTAGTGGACAATTTTCTTTTTTGTATTTAATACCTATAGAAAAAAATGGTTTTACTTATTCAGAGAGGTCCAACATGCCATTTGCCTATAACTTTGTCACAAGACCATTGTGGGAGATGATATGATTGTTCCCAGTGACCCTCTGTCTTCCTATGAGAAGATTATATCTCCTAGTCAACTGCCAGGTGACTTTCAGCACCTCCTATGGAAGGATTAGTTTCCCACTGCAATGGATTTGATCAGTGACTTATTTGGATAATGGCATATATCTGGGCAGATTTGAAAGCCATTGCCTATTTCCACCAGCACTCATATTCTTTTCCCTCTGCCAGAGGAATGTCATGTCCCAGTTAGGAGTCTCTCCTTCAGTCTTGATCCCTAAATGAAGAAGACGTGTAACAGACTCAAAACTTGGAACAGACTCACAGTTCAGTTACAGTTGACAGGTTTACGAGAAAGAAATAAGCTTTTACTATAAGCAAGCCACAAGATCTGTGGCCTGTACTACAGCATAACTAGTGAAAGTTGATGAAAATAATCATTCAGTGTTCAAT
This sequence comes from Herpailurus yagouaroundi, assembly GCF_014898765.1. NCBI lineage: Eukaryota > Metazoa > Chordata > Mammalia > Carnivora > Felidae > Herpailurus > Herpailurus yagouaroundi. Next base: position 84,922,154 of record NW_024412388.1, on the reverse strand, counting down.
TAAATATATAAAAATGCATTTATGTATGTATGCATATATGTATGTATGTACATACACACGCTTAACTTTCTCAGAATTAGTACCAAAGAACAAATTAGGGATTTTTCCCCCCAATTTTGAAGATTCCTATACCAAGAGTTTGCCATTTGCTTTTGATCACACATAATAAGGCTTTCAATATTAAGTAGAATTTCTCTTTCTAATGTTTTATTGTAAATGATTAACCTTTTTCATTTTTTTAAATGTTTACTTTATTTTTGAGACAGAGAGAGACAGAGTGTGAGTGGGGGAGGGGGAGAGAGAGAGGGAGACACAGAATCTGAAGCAGGCTCCAGGCTCCAAGCCATCAGCACAGAGCCTGACGTGGGACTTGAACTCACCAACTGTGAGATCATGACCTGAGCCGAAGTCAGATGCTCAACTGACTGAGCCACCCAGGCACCCCTAACCTTTTTCATTTTAAAATAGAAATTTTATTTCTTCTACCAAAAAATTAAAGCCATGACTAAAAAATAATAAAATTACAAGAAAATGAACCTAAAAGTATTATGCTAAATGAAAGAGAACAGAGACAAAAGACCACATATTGCCTGATTCAATTTATATGAAATTTCCTGAAAAGACAAATCTCTAGAGACAGAAAATAGTAGATTAGTGCTTGTCTATGACTGGGAGTAAAAACAGAGATTAATTGTAAATGATGTGATGGATTTGGTGGTGGGGGGAATATAAAAGTGGTCTAAAACCGGTTTGCAGTGATGATTGTACAACTCATTAAATTTAATTAAAAAAAATCATTCACCTCTGGATGAAGTTTATAGTATATAAATTATACCTCACTGAAGTTAGTTTAAAAACAATCACAAAGAGTATGCTATACCAAAGCATTTCTCAAAGTAAAACAAACATATGTGTGTGTATATATATATACATATATATATACACAAATACACACTTGTATATATATATATATAATTATACATACATATGTGCATTATATATAAATATATAATTATTTCAGTTTTGATTTTTTTTTTTAACATTTATTTATTTTTTTGGGACAGAGAGAGACAGAGCATGAACGGGGGAGGGGCAGAGAGAGAGGGAGACACAGAATCAGAAACAGGCTCCAGGCTCTGAGACATCAGCCCAGAGCCCGACGCGGGGCTCGAACTCACAGACTGCGAGATCGTGACCTGGCTGAAGTCGGACACTTAACCGACTGCGCCACCCAGGCGCCCCATTACTGATTTTTTTATATCAGTATTTGCTAATAAATTTGATTTCCTGACTCTATCCTTTTTTATTAGCACTATAGGTATCAACATTGTGTTATCCAGCATGACTGGTATATGCAGTTCCAGAGCTACTACAATATTCCATTTAAATCAGAAAATCTTTCAAGCATATAAATTTTCACTTGTTTATTGAGAAAACTTTAACATGCATTCCTAAAGAGAGTAACTGTAAAAGTTTATTTTAACTTCACAATTAGTCTTATTACAGCCTCTTCTGTCCTCTTTGGAAAGTGTGGGATACAAATAAATACAAGAATAAAATAAATTTTGAACACTACAACCGAGAGCTATTGAATCTGGTTTTTTTGATCACACTCATTTGTAAAACTGAGGCAGGTTATCAGTGCAGAGTTATATTAGAATATCCTCTCAGAACCTCAAGGATACAGAAATAAAATTCCACCTTTAAAACTCAATACAGTAGGGGCGCCAGGCTGGCTCAGCTGGAAAGGCATGGGACTCCTGATCTCAGGGTCATGATCGAGCCCCACATTAGGTGTAGAGATTACTAAAAAAGTATAAAAACCTTTAAAAATAGAACTCAATAAAGTATACTTTTTAGAGTATATTCCATTCAAATCTGGAGACTTTTGAAATCATTTTCCAAAAATATTTTTAATAATACTCCCCATTGTCACGGACCAATAAATAAATAAATACTGTTGTCTGCATAAAAACCTTTGCTAAAGGTTCCCATGGATTTTTATCTTTTGGCTATACAACATCCAGTCCCTTTTCCAAATATAACATTGACTATAGTTTCTGCTGGTGCCTATCCCTTTCTGCACCTGCATTTCCAGCCTTCAAATCTACTCTGTGAGCCAGCTAATATTCACCATTTCATTCCTTTCCTGCCATAATTAGTTTCCATTGCTTGCAACTGAGCTTCCTGATTGAGATAGGTGCTACTGGCTTTATTTTATTTTATTTTTTTTAATTTTTTTTTCAACGTTTATTTATTTTTGGGACAGAGAGAAACAGAGCATGAACGGGGGAGGGGCAGAGAGAGAGGGAGACACAGAATCGGAAACAGGCTCCAGGCTCCAAGCCATCAGCCCAGAGCCCGACGCGGGGCTCGAACTCACAGACCGCGAGATCGTGACCTGGCTGAAGTCGGACGCTTAACCGACTGCGCCACCCAGGCGCCCCAGGTGCTACTGGCTTTAAAAAAATATATATTTTTCCAGGTAAAAGAAGGTTCCTAAATGATTCCCTTGGGTTTTTGGTTTTGTTTGCTTTGTGTTTATTTCTTCTAATACAATCTAAACAGGATATTTAGTCCAGGAGTGACTCTTAACATAGCTCTGTGTCATCCAGCAATAATATTTACTGACCATTTATTAAGACCAATTTTTTTAATTCTATTTGGTTTAGTATCCTGATAGGAAAGACCAACACAATACAAACTGAATTTACTGAAAACAGATCATTGGCAAATTACTGTAATAACTGGGTCTATACACAGGGGAAAAAAAGTCACAGGCCATATCATTCATTAACATATTTATCCCATAAATATTTAAAGTTCTTATTCCCTTACCATCAAGAATTGTAATCTATTGGAGACAAGCAATCAAAATTTTACAGATAAGAAATAAATACCTCTTCATAAGACAATGTAGTATTACGAGATTGAAAACAGTATTATGGGAAGCACACAGTGAAGAAATTAATTCTAGCTGAAGAATGAAGAAACTCTTAGGTAAGAGATAACTTCACAGTAGGCCATAAAAAACACAAAGGAATTTGTGAAACAAAGTGAAACAACCTACATCAGTGCTTCTAGATCAGTACTTTTCAAATTGTAAGGTGCAAACAAATCACTGGGGAGTCCTGGAAACCTATAGATTGATTCATTTGGCCTGGAAAGTGGTGGGTTCTGTGACTGCATTTCTAAGGAGCGCCCAGGTGATGTGATAGATTCATAGACTCTTGAGTAGTAAGGCTGTAGAGGACACAATCTGGAGGCAGGAGAGCCAGCGTGCAGCCTGATCAAGCCCCTCGAGTGGCAAAATGTGTGCTCAGGAAACATCAGCATACTTGTGAGCATGTGGGATAGACTAGAGGCAGAAGATGAGAAGACTCAGACTTTATGAAACTACCTCAGCAGTTCTCAGAAGTAGCTGTAGAACAACTCTGCTTGTAGCAGTGGGAACAGAAAGAAGGCACTGATTCCAGAGATAGCAAGAAGATAAAACTGATGGGGACTTTTTACATATGTCGGGACATGGAGAATGAATGAAAGGGTAAGTAGAAGGTAATGCTAAGTATTTTATCTGGGCTATTTATGAAATTGTCACATCACTAGCAGAGAATTAAATGGAAACAATAACCAATGTGGGAAGAGAGATATAAAAACTAGGTAGTGACAGAACATAGTTTGATTTGGGAATTAGGTTGAAGAGAGGAGTAGGATCATCTAATTAAGACTTTCCACTGCTCTTGCCATTGAATTTAGTAAGTTAAAATTCCATTTGTAACAGCCTCTTAATAGTGGAAAGTGATGGTCCGATTGTCACACCCTCCTCTCCTCTGGGACAGTTAGTCATCCAGCTTGTGCTAAAACTTTTTAGTGGCAGAATTCATGACCATGCTGAGTAATCCCTTTTCATTTTGGAAACTTCAATTAGAAAATCCTTCTATTGGAGTGCCGAGGTGGCTCAGTTGGATAAGCATCCAACTTCGGCTCAGGTCATAATCTCAAGGTTCTGGAGTTTGAACCCTGCATTAGGCTCTCTGCTGTCTGTGCAGAGCCTACTTGGGATTCTCTCTCTCCCCCCCCCTCTCTGCCCCTCCCCTACTTGCTCGCTCGCACTCTCTCTCTCACAAAATAATAAACATTAAAAAAAGAAAATTCATCCATAAATGAACCTAAAACTTGTCTCCTCATATTTTTGACCTAGCAGTTCTAGTTTCACCCTTCAAAACTACAATCATCTAACCAACCTAGATCATAACAACTCTTCAGAAAGACTTAACCAAAGTCTTTTCCAAGCTAAACTACTTTTTGTTCTTCCTTAGCCTTTCTTCATATATCAAAACACAGCCTCAGTGAAACCCCTTTGTTTATTCTCCTTCACAATGGCACATGTGTGTCAAGACTTGCTGGGGCAGCCTTCCCCAATGCTCATGCTAGTGTAAGACAGTGTAGATGGATCCAAGCCCTCTGTCTGCTAACAGCCCAAACAAGATCTCAGGCTCAGTCTCAATACAGCATTCCAAAGAATCAATAACAGGGCACTGGCATCTGGATGAGATAATATATCCCTCTGCCAATTTCTGATAGAGACATTGATTTCCCTTTAAAATACAGAGAATGGAATGAAACTTCGGAAGTGGCATGGACAATTCAGATTACAGACTACAACTAATACTCCCTACGACCTTGAAAATATGGTGTCTGTTTAGATTCAATATCATGTCATTTGTGTAAACTGATCTTTCTTTCAGTCACTGAAAACCACTAGGAAGGTTTGTACCTAAAATGATCCCATTCAAGGTCTCCCTAAACTTACTCCGAAATGTATTTATTTATTTACATTCTATTGCTGACCATATATGCTTACACATAAGGAGAATTTGAGGATTTTTTTAATGTTTATTTATTTTTGAGAGAGAGAGAGAAAGAGAGAGAGAGAGAGTGGGAGAAGGAGTATGAGTGGGGAAGGGGCAGAAAGAGAGGGAGACACAGAATCTGAAGCAGGCTCCAGGCTCTGAGCTGTCAGCACAGAGTCCAACACGGGGCTTGAACTCATGAGCCATGAGATCACGACCTGAGTCAAAGTTGGATGTTTAAATGACTGAGCAACCCAGGCTCCCCAGAACTTGAGGATTTTTTAGCTCCTTTCTACTTCAGTCACCATTCTTCCTCCTCTGGGAGGAATATAAGAGTACTTAACACGTAAGAAGGCTATGATGGTAGATGGTGGAACCTGTAGCGGTAGGAATAAATGTCCTAGATCGGTGCTACTTTCCTTTGCTTTATGAGTTCCTCTTTTTTTAACCATCAAAATGGTAAGACCCACTGAGGCAGGATCAGGATGTAGGCCAGGGAAAGGAGAATACATGACCTGACTGCTATAATCCTACATTCTAGATTTTAAGTGAGTTAGACAGTTGAGAATGCACACACACATATACACACAAATATTCACATATATTCGTGGATGCTTGCACACTATATGTACACACATAACCTATACATACATATACATTCATACATTCACACATTACTCACATATGTATGCACATATGTGTGTGCATATGTATGTACAATATGTGTGTTGTTTTTATATTTCAGTGCAGATCACCAAGGGAACTACTCACTCATTTATTCACATTTCTTGAGTAACCATAAGTTAAGCCAGTAATAAAATAATGATCTGTTTAGGCTTCTGCTCAAACTGATAGTCACTAGCCACAGTCGACAACTTCTATTTTTATTTTTGTTTACTTTTTTTAATGTTTGTTTATTTTTGAGAGAGAGAGAGACAGAGTGTGCGTGGGGGAGGGGCAGAAAGAGAGGGAGACACAGAATCCGAGCTGTCAGCACAGAGCCCAATGCGGGGCTCCAACTCACAGCCTGTGAGATTATGACCTGAGCTGAAGTCAGACACTCAACCAACCGAGCCACCCAAGCGTCCTTACAGCTTCTATTTTTAATTAAATACAATTAAAAGGTCAGTTCCTTAGATGTACTAGTCACATTTCAAGTGCTCAAAAGCCACATGTGGCTAGTGGCTGCCACATTTAGACAGGCAGATATAGAATATGCCCATTATTGCAGTTCTTTTTGGACAACAGAATCCTATGGTGCCTGTGCATAGCTGCTGAAGAGTCAACAGTGCTGACTAAAGGCAGGAACTATTCACAAATTCTTTACACATAGTAACTCATTTAATTCTCATATTTATTATCAGTCCTCATTTTACAGATGAAGAATCTGAGGCATTGAGAGGCTAAGTAATTTGCCCAAGGAAACAAAGCTATTAAGCCGTGGAGCCAGGATTTCAAATACAGACATTTCTTACGTATCAGATCCAAAAAGCACAGTGTCCCGCTGGATAAAGCACAACCTGCACTGCCTTTTTGAATCTAGCCTTGGGGGCTGCACAGTATCGCCTCCACCACACCTAAATCATCAGGCAGTCATAATCCCACCCAGATTCAAGGAGGGGGCAGAGATCCCATCTCTCGATAGGAAGGTGTCAGGTCACAGAAGAGCATATAGGATGCATACAGGATAGGAGATAGAGATGTGGCTATCTTTATCCAAAGCTACTGGCCACATTTTTGTACTATGTCTTACGCTGGTTATTCTTTATTTTCACCCCCAATCTGCCAGCTTCCACCATCTATCTACTCTGTGCTTGGAAGGCCAACCCCTACAGATAACATCACCTGAGTGGCTTGCCCAGGGAAGGTCACAAGCAGGAGATCCAATAGCAGGAGGAGAGGAACTCAAGGAGTATACTGCCTATTTCTTCCTTCCTTTGGCACCACATTTCTGGCAGAGGCACACTTCTGGCTACATCTCTCTGTAAATACAGCTCCTGTGAAAGTGGCCCCTTTTCTACAGATCCAGCTTTCATCGGATTCCAGCAACACTGTATCTGTCCTCTTCCTTTTAAACGCTAGGTGCGGGGCGCCTGGGTGGCGCAGTCGGTTAAGCATCCGACTTCAGCCAGGTCACGATCTTGCGGTCCGTGAGTTCGAGCCCGCGTGGGGCTCTGGGCTGATGGCTCAGAGCCTGGAGCCTGTTTCCGATTCTGTGTCTCCCTCTCTCTCTGCCCTTCCCCCGTTCATGCTCTGTCTCTCTCTGTCCCAAAAATAAATAAAAAAAAAAGTTGGAAAAAAAAAAATTAAACGCTAGGTGCTAATGGATTTTTTTTTTTTTTTTTGGCCTCAGCAAGTTTCTAACTACCTCAGTATCCTTCGTTTGTTCCTGAACCCTGCCCCAAATTCTATAAATAGTTCTTGTGTTAAACATTCTTCATTTCAGTCACTGTCGAGAATTCTGATTGTTATCAGGGCCATAACTGAACAGAGACAGTTCAGGGAACAAATATGAAGAATTAACAACCAAACTTCCATTATCTTCTTCTATGTATCTGACAGAATTGTTGAATAGAATAATTATGTCCCTCTATCACTATGTTGGGATTGACAGATTTCCAATATACATAGGAACTGGTTGTCTCAAAAGCTATATTCTATTATTCTTTCAAAAAGAACGTTTTTCACAAAAATGAGTGATTCTTTCAAAAGCATTGTTTAAATAAACATGCTCATTGTTGTATTTCTGATTTATCATAAAAACAATTTTCTATCCTTATAAAACCAGATCACCTCTCTCTTTTCAAAGTGTTTATAAACAAAATACTAAAAAGTTCTATTGCTCTCATAGCTTTGCTGGAGACTGAAATTAAGCCTACCTATACCTTCCAGAGCTTCATTTTTGCCCATTACATTAAAAAAAGAGTTTTTGGGGCGCCTGGGTGGCTCAGTCGGTTGTGTCCGACTTCGGCTCAGGTCATGTTCTCACAGTTCATGGTTCGAGCCCTACGTTGGGCTCTGTGCTGACAGCACAGAGCCTGGAGCCTGCTTCAGATTCTGTGTCTCACTCTCTCTCTGGCCCTCCCCCGCTCACACTCTCACTCTCTCTCAAAAATAAATAAACATTAAATTTTTTTGAAAAAATAATAAATAAAATTTTAAAAGTTGTTTTTTTTGGTTTTTTCTTTGTTTTTTTTTTTTTTAGTTTTGGTGCACCAGCCTACAATCCATGTCCCCTCAAAGATGACTAGTGGTGAGGATAATTCCATCTGTAAATTGGCAGTTTATCTTAGATGATAATAGATCTCATTTTGTAGACCCGAATACCTTTTAGAAAGACCAATAACAAGATCTATCATTTACTGAGTACCAGGTAAGTACCTCAGTGTTTCACTGTGACCTAGCTACCTTTGCTATGTTTCAGTTACTCCTTCTACATATAACAGTATTTAATAAAAATAAAGGCTATATATTTTATTTTCATATGTTATTTCTTTAAAAAATAACTTTTTTAAAAAAATAGAGAAACTGGACTCTTTTCTCTAAATTTTTTTGCAAGCTGCAGGTCATTTTGGCTCAGCTCTAACACTATTATTACACTATTATTATAATGTTTATCCTTTTTGTGTTTTTGAATCATTGGTCATGTTCCCCTACGTTCCAACATATATATTGACTCTTTGAAGTCAATATCGTCTACATTCCCTATGGTCTCTTGAGATTTGGTATCATTTTTCTCCTCACTGGATTTCTTGAAAACTCAGAACAATACATTGTTTTGTTTTCCATCTCTGCTGATTTATGTTGCCATTTAGAACTTGTCACATCTTCCACCTGGACTCCAAGACTGACAGCAAGAACTGAATCATGTATTTCTTTTTTCCAAATACTTAGCACAGTATCTTACACAAAAAATATTTAACATGTATTTGTCATGCACTTCCATCGTGGGAATAAAAGAATTAATAATAAGCCAAAGACTCCACTCTTTAAAAAACTTCTGGAGGGGAGTGTGATACATATTCACAAATAATCTAAGGGAAATGAACGCTAAATATGAAAGTAGTGGATCTCAAAATACTAAAGGGTAATGACAGTATACTTTAGAAGTAATTGTTGAAAGCACCCCAGGGTAAACTGGTCAGTGGGAGAGTTCTACAGAGGAGCAGGCTATGAAAAGGGAGTGGTAAAGACAACAGGCCCAATGGAGAGGACTTTCTTAAATCTGCTTGTCTAAATAACAGTGGTTAATGGTTGTAAAATTCAACTAAATGAAATACAAGTAGGTAGCTAACTTAAAATTTTTCCAAGTATTGTTTTCAGACTTTAACAAACTTTATCTTTCTTTACCTTAACCTATGCGGCCAGCCAGCTTCTACAAAAGTGGTTAACTTTTTCTAAGTGTCTACACGTGTAGTTATACCCTAACAAGTAGGGCGGGTCCAGGTGTATGGAGCTGAAGCTTACATCCTTATAAAAAAAAAAACAAAAAACTTACAGAACAAAATTAGAAAGAAAAAACAAATGTTCATCTAGAAAGAGAAAAGAAATCTCAACAGCTCTTTGGAGCCTTCGAGATCTAGATTCCTTTCTTCTGAGATCTCTTCTGAGATCTTCTGAGATAGCTTTAGGCAATTTACCAGACATGCTAACTTAGAAATGTTTCTGGGTGCAACCTAGAACATCAACAATTTTCAGTAACTTTCAACATTTCCAGAGGCCTAAAAGCAAAGGAACATCTGAAGTTTAAATTTCAAATAGCTTCTCCTTAGATCTGCCTCTGACAAAGGGGGCATTTTTAAGAAGGGGCTGGGAAACTTAGAATCTGGGGAAAGAGAAAGCACAGGACAAAACAATCCTAGATGATTGTGATACACAGCTGCCACTCCCAACACTCTCCCTACCCCATGCTGGAAGTTTCACAATGCAGAGCCCTACACCAATACGCCTAGACTCATAGTTTCTTAGAAGGCATTGCAAAGCACTGGCCAATCGTCCTTGGTCTGAACATACAGAATGTGTGGAATATAAAAAGGCAGTGTTAATTTTTTTTACAAGTGTACATGAAATAATTCCAATGCCTTAGGATTTAAACACATTGAAAGGTCAAATTAACTTTCTCAAGAGCACAAAGCTGATACTCTCTGTCTGAACATCTAGAATATACAATCGTGCCTACCATTGCATTCAATCCTTAGGGGAGAAAGGAGTTTTGCATATCCCTATCTGGGGCCACAGTCTGTTCAACTTGGTAACTTTGAGTTCACTCTCCCAGAGCATAGCTGTGGTTAGGAATGCTGCTTTACCTAACACCTCAAGGTAACTAACATGTAAGTACTTCACAGACTTCTTATCAATTAATACACTGTTGTCATCACAAGTCTTCTATCAGCAGCAACGTTAAGAAACTGGGTTGACATTCTAACAGCCCTGCAAGAAAGGTATTTTTCTTTTCCTAAAAGAAATTACAACCACCGGTCTACAAGCGCCACAAGCCTACCACTAACCATCAGTTTCCCTGCAACTATACTACAAGTTAAGAGGGCCATTTGGTCCCAGATTTCCCCGGGGAAAGGAAAAACGAAAGCGGCTGGCGGTGGGTTGGGTAGCAGTTGCTGGCCGAAAAATCCTCAACTCCGTAACAGAGGAGCTTCCTGTTGGACCCAGGAACTGTTTTCCCTGAAGAGGGGCTTCCCATGCCACCTCTTCTCGCTGGGCTTGAGACTCACCTGGGGTGTCAGTCACCCCGGCATGAGACCCACAATCAGTAACACTCAATCAGGAATCATTTCTCTAGACTAGGATGAAATCTCTCCCAGAGTTCGGGGCTGGTTGCGCCCGAAAAGAAGCTGCTAGGGCGGGGGCACTTTTCGGGCTACTGCCTCCCTGGTTCGGAAACCGTCCGGATGAGGTGTCCGCGTCAGAGAATAAAAGGGAAAGAGAAAAAGGGGGGGCGGGGGGGGAATCACAACTTTGCAGACGCGGCAAAGCCAAGGCCGTGCCGAATCGAAGGTCAAAGTGCAGAGGAGGGAGCGGCTGTGGTTCGGAGCCCGGCCCGGACGCAGCCCCGGGTGCAGCCAGCTGCCTGGCGGGGCTGGGCGGCCGGGGGAGACCCCACCCATCTGCAGCTCCGAGCCTCCGCCGGGGACGCGCCAGCGCGCCGGGGCGGCCGCCACACCGCGGTGCCAACTCCTGGAGTTGACTTGGAACTTTCCCGGGACGCGCCGCCGCCGCCGCCCTCACCTTACTGAACACCTCCAGGTCGTCCTCGTCCTCGTCCAGATCCAGCACCTCGGCCTGGAGCAGGGTGGAGGAGCCGCTGCTGCCCAGGAGGGGGGCGTCGACCCCCGGGCTTTCCCCACCGGCGCCCCCAGCCGGGAGGCCGGAGGAGCGCGCCGGAGATGCCAGGCGCTCGCCCTCCATCCCGAGAGTGCGCGCCCGGCCCGCCGCGGCTGCCAGCCCCTCTCCCCCGAGCTTGCCCATTGGCTCCCGCGCATCCTGCACCTCCCCGGCCGGCCCCGCTCCAGCCCCTCGCCCGCTGCGCAGACGCGGAACTGCCGGGGCGAGCGCAGGGCCGGATCGTCCCCACCTGGCCTGGGGCCTGCGGGAGACTCGGGAGTGGGGCTCGCTGGCCCTGGCGAGGGTGGGGAAAGGGCCGCTGTGCGCTGCAGGAAAGGCGAGCACTCCCAACTAGGACGGGGGCGTCCTCCCACTGCCCTGACTCGGGGACTGCCTAGCGTGGGTTTCCGCGGGGGCAGGGGTTTGGGCTTGAGCGACATAGCAAACCATCAACTTCAGGGAATCCGCAAGGAGGCTGGAAGGAGCCGGCCCATCCGGCCCAGGGAAAAAGCCCATACTGTATTTCCTGTATTTTAAATGGTTGTCTTTCTTCTTGGTTGTGGTTTTGGAGTCTTTTGTTTGTTTTTTTGTTTGTTTTTTTACTAAGGCTAATGCAAAAATAAAAGACCTGAAAAGCACCTCTGTTTTTGTAATTGATTTTTGACCCAGTGACCGGACTGTGTGGTCATCTCGCTGTCAAGCCAGGGAAGTTGGATTTAAAAACTATTTTCAGCCACTTTCCAATGTGCCTTTACTTCTGGAAGTCTTCCTGAAGTTAATGAGCAGGAACGTTTCTAAGAGCCGAGGACAGCGAGCAGGACTGGACCTTGCCACCAAGAAATAATCTTCAAACTTTGTGCTGCCAAGGCGAAGCTATAATTTAGTTGTTGACTGCCTATTATTATTTTTTTTTTTAAATACGTTCCAAAAAACAATGGAAAATTGAATACAAATTGATGTATGTTGGGACCATCCCCACGTTTTATTATTTATTGCCCTCAGTCCCAGCCAGCTCTATTCTCCATCTGCCCTGGAAAGAATGTCTAGTAAGTTTGCACATAGTGAAGGAGGAGTCTAGGTCAGACTTGGCTCCTGGCAAAATATTTAACCCAATGTTTAGAATTTTTAACTTCATAAAATTGAAAGGTATATATAAGATATTTGGGAGAAGTAGAGAATTTCTCTATTTCTTATTAGGGGACAAGGCCTTAATATGTGCTCACTTAGCCATTCAAATGTACCTCCCTTTGTACTTCTTCAGTCAGGCTGCTCAGCTGCCCTGTAAATGTACAGTCTTCTTCCTACACTTTATGGTTCCTGTGCCCATAATACCATTTCCTGCTCATCCTTCAGGAATTAAGTAGAGTCCCATCTCTTTCAGGAAGACTTTCCAAATAGCACAGCCTGTTCCCAGTTTAGCATTTAATTTTATGCCATCTTATAGACTGTATTTATTTCATGTAAATGTCTTACATTCCTTAGTAAATGATAACATTTCAAGGGTAGGGATCACATTCTTTATTAATAAGCCACAGTATCAGATATACTCAAAAAAGGCTCTATCCCAAGGTCTAAAAGGAATACACGTTATTAAATGACCATTTTTTTTCCTCTCTAAGCTAATTCTGGCTAGTGAGAGATTCAAGGTTTTCTTTTTTTTTTTTTTTCATCGTTTATTTATTTTTGGGACAGAGAGAGACAGAGCATGAACGGGGGAGGGGCAGAGAGAGAGGGAGACACAGAATCGGAAACAGGCTCCAGGCTCTGAGCCATCAGCCCAGAGCCCGACGCGGGGCTCGAACTCACGGACCGCGAGATCGTGACCTGGATGAAGTCGGACGCTTAACTGACTGCGCCACCCAGGCGCCCCGAGATTCAAGGTTTTCTAATTGCAGTCTGAACCAGGAAATTCTTAAGGATACTGTGACTCACACAATTGCCAGAAAGCATAGTGACAGGCTCAGAAAATGGGCAGAACAAACCAAGACTACACAGCTTGGATCACAACCAAAACCATGCCAGAGAACTAATGTGAGGACATTGCTGCCACCATTGCTGAACTCTGGATGCTATAGTACCTGCACATACTGCCATGAACACTGAGGTCACTGGACTTTGAGTACTGTCACCAACATGAGTACCACAACTGCCTCTAAGAAGTACCTCTGCTGTTGCTGACACACACACACACACACACACACACACACACACACACACACACACAAATGCCCCACAGTCCTCTTTCTTGGTGTTAATAGTTCTAGTTTCAAAACCCTGGAGGAAGGATCTGCTGGGCCCACCTGCCCAAGTCCCGCAGAGATTTCTAATATAGCTCAGCTTTGCCTCAAGCACTCGGGAATATAGTCCTTAGCTCCCCAAATCTATTCATTACTGGTGCTGTTCCAAGTCTAATATGTCTATTCCTTCCACAGTTCTGCAATCCTGTTGATATTTTGCAACTCATGGACTAAGTTTTTTAATTTAATTACCAACATGCCATGTCTGCTTATTCAATGGCATGAAAAATCCTAAACTGATATATAACAGTCTAAGCTTCCCGTTAAATGGGATCATCACTGGGCTCTATAATGGAAGAATTCTTATTTGGGTGCTAAAGCCTTTAAAATAGCATATTTCAAAATTTTAAGTACAGGTATAATACTAAAAGGAGGACAGGGTGCCTGGGTGGCTCAGTCGGTTAAAAGGAGGCCTACCCTGTCCTGTCCCTTGGTTCCTGGACTCTTATTCTGATTATAGGAGAAATAGTATCATATATTAAATTTTGGTTCTGAGAACGTACATCTTGTCAAAAACCTTCCTCTCTCTCTCCCCTCCTCCAGGTGGAATCTCCTGAGACCATAACTGAGTCTTTCATACTACATTCAATCATCCATAAAGTCAACTGGTTCTGGTAATGGAATTCACGATAAGACAAGTCATGCCTTGGGCATTGCCCAGTGGTTTTGTTTCTTCTGCTGGAAGATGATTTAATTGATTAGAAGAAAAATGCTATATGCAAAGTCTGATGGGAAAGCAGTCAGTGAGTTCATGGATGATCATGTTGGGAGAAACTGAGCAGGAAAAGCAAACCCAATGTATCCTTGCCACTAAGGACAAATCATGGTATGCTCTAGAAAGGTAGCAGAGAGTGGACCAGAAGTAATTGCTATTGTAGCAAGACGAACACTTAGCCATGGAAGTAGCCAGTTCTCCTTTAGTGCATGGGAAATCCATGTTACTAAGCTGGTGCATAGCATGCATCCCTACCATCATGGCTGCTTGGTATGTGAGGCCACGGAACAAGCACAGCAGTACCTGGAAAAGCAACAGCATTAGCCTCCACAGAACAAGAATTCTTATCAAACATACTATCTGATCATATAAATTCATCAAATGGAGTTTTGAAAAACATTGCCATGGGCTATAAATATGCTTTTATTCTGGGACCATTCCAAGAGATCCATCCACAGACACTTTCTCAAACCTCCTTGACTTCTGGATCCTACCTTGTTCCTTCTAAGTCCCACCCAACAACCGTTTAGCCCATGTCCTTGAAACAATATAGAATCTTTATCCCAGCCTCTCTCCTTTGAAGATTAGTAGCCATTGCTATGTACCATGGAGAGGATTTCTCTATTCCATTTCCCTTTTTCACAGGAGTACAATGATTCCTGAATATGATAAGGAACCATCTGTAATTCAGATTTGTAATTTTTACCCCCTAGTTAACTGTTCAAATGGAACTCCCTATGTGATCCTAACAGTATGCTTGTTGGGAGCAAGAGCCAAATACTCATGCAACGTATACTTTTAGGACTATTTTTATACATACCATTTCTACAAAAGTATGGTTTGCTGAAGGCTTATCTAATTTTATGATTTTTTGGTTTAATATAGCACCTATTTCATGATGAGCTGCTCAGGTCACACAGTTGCACAATGTCCCATTCTTAGGTGTTTAGTGTTTGTCAAAATCCCACAGCAAGCCAAGGGCTGGCTTCCCACACGAAAAAAGGAGGGCATGCTTTGCCTTAAAACTTTAGTGTTTTTGATTCTCTTTCAGAACTTATCACAGGTTCCAGAGAGCATCCTTGTTTCCACAGGCTCATCAATAAAATTATTAATAGTAGCTAATTGGTACCTCCCTTGAGTCAGACACTGTTATTAGTACGTTATGTATGCTCACTCATTTAATTGTCAAAAAGACCTTGTGAGAGGTGCTATTGTTAACATCCCCATTTTATAGACAAGGAAACTGAAGACCAAAGAGGTTTAGTAACTTACCCAAGGTAAGGAGTAAGTGGTAATTTACTCTCACTGAAAGACAGCAGTATGTTGCCTTAAAAAATAGAAACAAGGAATTATAAAGATATTTTGGGATTCTTGGTTCTTGAAAGAATAAGACTAAACATTTGAGCTGATACTCTGCCTGCCCCCAGGTGGGGTGGTAGGATTGGCCTGTATAATCTAAAAGTTTGAATTATCATGAAAGAATAATGGAAGTGAAAATTTGTAAAATATGCACTCAATAGTAAAACTTTTCTTCATCAGCCTGGGCTCCACATGGGAAAGATATCTCCCCCAATATCCTAACCATGGTTCAGCAAGTCACACTTCAAAAAATTAATGTCCCTGGGTTGATGATATATACCTGGGACCTCTGGTGCAAACAAACACAAAATCTCTCTCTTCAAACCACTTCTGACAGTGTTTCTATAGATAAAACTGTACTGCAGATGAGATCACAATTCAAGTTAAAAACATTCTAAAAAAAAAAAAATCTACCATGTGCCAGAATCACCACATAAAACTATTAAAAGGATTAGAGTCTAAGGAACACAAAAGTGTAAATCATTTAATAAATAAAAAGAATAAAAATAACTCTAAGATGTTATAAAAATAACTAAATATTGAGAAATGAAAAATACAGCCATTGTGCTGATGGTTAAATTTTTGCCTCTTCACTCCAAAGCATCTCTTGTTGCCCTGCTCTGTAATAATGGCGTTGACATTTATCAATATTTCTGCTTTGCCACCTGGCATGATGTTAAGCCTTATCAATAGAGGACCTGGAAGGGCAGTGGAGAAGGAAAGATTTTCCTTCCTTTTACTGGTATGCTCTCTTACCAGTGTCCTGTGGAGAGCCCTTTTTCCTTCTTTGTTTACCCCCTACAAAGTTTCTCTAGTGTTAAGTTTCCTGCACGTCACAGCTTTTATGGTGTTTTACCCACTATCAAACACACACAGCTGTGGTGGCATAGTCTGGAGACCCAGATATTGTGAGCCTGACCCTGGCCCAGGTTGCCACACCAAATACCGTCTTCTCAGTCCTAGGCATGGACAGTCCAGGGGCACTGGAGTTCTGCCATCCCCTGACCTTTGTCCTGCACAACCAGTGCAGAGCTGACCCAGTCTGAACTGAGCATGGACATGCACTGGACTCCTAAAGAGGGGGACCTCCCAAGCTCCTGACTCCAACAGTGTCCAGCAGGTTTTGGTGCCTAACAAGTTCAAGGCTTAGCACTTCCCAGAGTGTGGATTTTCAGCAGGTTCTGCTAATGAAGCACTTTGCTGACTTCACCATTCAGGAAGCCAACATGGTACTCTTTCCAATGATATCTGGATCTGAACCCTAACAGCGGAAGACTTTTACTTGGGTACTTATCTCAACACTAGGGGTAGTGGTCACATCTTATACATCTGCTATACTTACTTCTTTACCATTCCTTTAAACACTCATTTCTTGCTCCAATCCCAGTTCAAAAATAAAGCTTTATATTAAATTTCCCCTCTCAGGTGCACCTGGGTGGATCAGTCAGTTAGGTGTCCAACTTCAACTCAGGTCATGGTCTGGCAGTCCGTGAGTTCGAGCCCTGCGTCAGGCTCTCGGCTGAAAGCTCAGAGCCTGGAGTCTGCTTCGGATTCTGTGTCTTCCTCTTTCTCTGCCCCTCCCCTGCTCACACTCTGTCTCTCTCTCAAAAATAAATAAACATTAAAAAATAAAAAATAAAGATTTTAAATTTCCCCTTTCAAATGACCATGTGGTCCTATCTCCTGACTGGACTGTGAACAATACAGACTTGGTACTAGGAATGTTCCTAGGAGAGAGACCTACAAAAATGGCATTCTGGGTATCTTCTTACAACCAGTTGAATGAGTTTAAGAAAAAACAAAAAACAAAAAAACAAAAAAACTTGAGCCTGGTCTACAGATGGGTCTTCATGATATGCTAGTGCTACCTCAAAGTAGCAGCTGTTAGCACTATATCCCCACTCAAGGGTAAACCTGGAGGACAGTGCTGAAGGGAAATTCTCTTAGTGGCCAGAACCTCAGGTATGAAATTTGGTCATCTACTATGTATGGAGTGAGAACTGTCCAGAAATATAGGTCTATATTAATTCATGGGTAGTTTGTAAATGGTTTGGTTGGATGGTTACGGACTTGGAAAGAACAATAGTGGTAAACTGATGAAAAGGGAGCTTAAAAAGAAATATACGCTCGGGGCGCCTGGGTGGCACAGTCGGTTAAGCGTCCGACTTCAGCCAGGTCACGATCTCGCGGTCCGTGAGTTCGAGCCCCGCGTCCCGCTCTGGGCTGATGGCTCGGAGCCTGGAGCCTGTTTCTGATTCTGTGTCTCCTTCTCTCTCTGCCCCTCCCCCGTTCATGCTCTGTCTCTCTCTGTCCCAAAAATAAATAAAAAACGTTGAAAAAAATTTTTTTTTAAATAATAAAAAAAAGAAATATACGCTCAATGGATTTTTCATAACGGGCACAGATTGTGATGATATTAGTGAATGTGAAATGTCCACCAAAAGATCTCTACTGCAGAGGAGATTCTTAATGATCAGATGGAAAAACTATAGATTCTAGAAATATCAATTATCTTTTCTCCCTAGCCATCACATTCCTAACTTAATGGGCATGTGAACTAAGTGGCTATGGTGGCAGGAACGGAATCTATGCATGAGCTTGATCACACGGACATTCCTTTTCCAAAGCTGACCTGACTAGTCTTGCTGTTTCATGTCTAATCTGCTAACAGCACAGACCAACACTGAATCCTTAATATGGCACCATTCTTGGTATATGTGAAGGCAAGCCAGTCATCTGGTGGCAGGCTGATTACAATGGATATATGCCTTCATGGAGTAGGTGGAGATTTGTCCTCATTGAAACAGAAATTCTGGATGAGTTTTGCTTTCCTGCCAGGTTTTTGCCAGCACCACCATTGATGAATTCATAGAGTATCATTCTATCATAACATTCCATACAGCATTCCACCTGATCAAAATTTAAAAACTCATTTCACAACAAAGGAAATCATAACCTCATTCACTTGGAATCAACTGTTCTTACCATGTACCCCATAAACTGTATGTTTTCCATCCCATCACTTCTGGCCCCAAAGTGACTCGTCTCTCTTTTGCTCACAACTAATTGGTCAGAACTGGTCACATGGCTCCATCTAACCTCAAGGGGTCATGAAGTACAATCGTATGTTCAATAGGCAGAGGGTCAAAGATACTTGATTACAGTCATGGCCTACAGCCTATATGTGGTTAATTTTTAGGTAATTAACATGAGACAAAGACAAGATGATGGAAAGCAATAACCCAAGTCTGTGATCAAACCCATTTATTCTGCAAGATACAGTTCTTTAAAGAGAATTCTTTACTGGCTTAAAAAACTCAAGCAAGTATTTTAAATTATTAGCTTCAATTTTCTCATCCACAAAGTGGGGTAATTAGTATATACTTCAAAGGCTATGAGGATCAAAGAAACTAATATATGTGAAATAATTTGTGAAATAAAGACATATACAAATCTTAATTGTTTCATTACTATTAATGTTATTAATGTAAGCAGTAGCACATGATTGCCATATTTTGCCCATAATTTCATTTAGACACCCAACTAGTAATGTTTGGGTTAGTTCCCATAATGTAACATAATGCTTTGCAGTTTGATTAGAATATGTGGGTTTGATTTTTGTTTTTAAGGTTTCTCTTACTATTTAGGAGCACTGGCAATTTTCAAGTTCTCTGTCATTTATTGTGACAAAGGAACAAATACATGTGCTAGAATAATAAGGCAACATGATTTTAAACATCTTTAACTCATCAAAACCCAAAGGATATGGAGTAGGTATGTAATTCCATGACTAATAATGGCCTGCTTTTCTGTTGAATGTAAACCAGTGATCCCACTCTCAAAGGTGGGATTTCATTGAAAACAAGAAGCAAATTTACTATCTAACATAACTAGAAATACAGAGGTAAGATGCATAGTAAGATAATTGTTTCATAATTGTTACCTAATTAACTGGATGAATAAACTGATTTAAAAACAGCTTATTATGGCCAATTTTTTTTAAAATGTTGATGTTTTAACCAATGATCAGTTTCTCAGATCTACCATACTCCGTTCCTATGGACAGACGCATCAGACAGATCATTGCTATCACTGAATTTCATTTAAATGGTACCCAGTATTGGGGCGACTGGGTGGCTCAGTCGGTTAAGTGTCCGACTTCAACTCAGGTCACGATCTCGCGGTCCGTGAGTTCGAGCCCCGCGTGGGGCTCTGGGCTGATGGCTCAGAGCCTGGAGCCTGCTTCCGATTCTGTGTCTCCCTCTCTCTCTGCCCCTCCCCCATTCATGCTCTGTCTCTCTCTGTCTCAAAAATAAATAAACGTTAAAAAAAATTAAAAAGAAAATAAATGGTACCCAGTGTAATGGGAATTTATCTCCAGCTCATTTCAATCCTAGAAGGAAAAGTTTATTTGAAGATATTTGCTTTAAGGAAACTAGAAAAAAATGTTCCAACAAGTCATATGTGCTTGGTAATGCTTTTGAATGAAAGGGTTATTGAAGGAACATAGAGAAGCCATATCTTAAAAGTAAGACTCAGACATTTTCTTTCTCTTTTTTAAAGAGAAATAACTTAAATACTATAGTTCTACTGAGATATAACTCACATACCATACAATGCATCCATTTAAATTATAAAAGTCAATGTTTTTTTATATATTTACATATAAGACAGTTCCATAACCCCCCAAAAGAAGCCCCTACTTCTATTAGCAGGCACTCCCCTTTAGCCCAGCCCCCAGCCCATGGCAACTACTAATCTATTTTTTATCTCTACAGATTTGCCTAGTTCTCATTTTATATAAGTGGAATCGTATAATACTATTAAATCTTTTATCCATGAACATGGAGTCTCTTTCTATTTATTTAAGTCTTCTTTAATTTCTTTGAACAATGTTGAATAGTTTTTAGCATGTAAGTTTTGAATTTATTTTATTAAATTTACTCCTAGATATTTCATTCTTTATTATACTGCTATAAATGGAACTGTATTCTTAATTTCATTTACATATTTTTCATCATTATTATGTATAATTAATCAAGTTTTTAATTTTGCTATTGTACCTTATAACCTTGCTTAACTTGATTATTCAGTTTAATATTTTTTAGTGAATTCTTTAAGATTTCAATATGCACAATCAAGTAATCCTCAAATATAGTTTCCCGTCTTCCTGTCCAATATGGTTGCCTTTTATATCATTTGCTTCCTGTCTTAGTCGGGGTTCTCCAGAGAAACAGAACCAATTATATAATGAGCAATTGGCTCACACAATTATGGAAGTTGACAAGTCTTAAGATCTGCAATCAACAAGGTGGAGTTCTACAAGAGACCATGGTATAGCTCCAGCTTGAAGAACAGCAGGCTCAAGACCCAGTGAGAGCCAACATTCCAGTTCAAGTCCAAAAGCAGGAAAAAGCCAATGTCCCAGCTTGAAGGCAGTCAGGCAGGAGTTCCATTTTACTCAATGGAATACACTCCCCCCCCCCCCCCCCCCCGCCCCAGTCCTTCAACTGATTAGATGAGACAGACTCCCATTAGTGAAAGCAATCTGCTTTACCCAGTATACCAATTCAAATGTTAATCTCATCTAGAAACACCCTCATAGAAACATAACGTTTAACCCAATATCTGGACACCTCACAGCCTGGTCAGTATGACACATAAAATTGATGATCACAAGTTCACTCCTTATCAATATGGCATCCATTCACATCTCTTTAAGCGATATCTCATATCCAAATCAAGAAAATAACAGGGTCATAATTCCACCCAGTGTGGTACAACTATCTTGCATACAAGCAAAAATGCCCCTCCTCCTGAAGAGGAAATAAAGTCCTTGAGTGATGTTTACTCCTTTCCTTGATGTTCCATAACCTAAATACTATAATGTTAAAATTAACAATGCTTAAATACTGTGATATAAAGTCAATACACCTAGAGAGGAAAGAAATGGCAAACATCTTTGTTTCTTCTATATATGCATATACATGTACACACAGACACGAATATAACCATAACAAAACAAGGAATAAGGATGGAATACTCATGACAATTAGAGTCCTCATTTTTGTAACAGGTGAGGTGGTCAGAGCTGATATTTATAACTACCCTCTTCTATTACTCATTCTGTATTCCTTTTGTATTCTCATTCCTGAGAAAGGACCCCTGTACATTGGCTGCACTGCCTCAAATCTAACCTCTGTAACATGAGAAAGGGGAGGGGAGGAATGGAAATGACGTACCTCACAGGGAGTTATACTGAACTCTTAATTGTAGCTGGGGAAAGAGGCATCCTTGTCTTCTGAGGCACACTCACCTGGAGTAGAGCTTCCATCACCATGAGCTGGGAGGGAGAAAAGAGAGCATGTTGTGTCTCAAGTGCAACAGACTCTCACTGTTCTAACAGAGATTTAGAGATTTTCTTGAATAAATGTTTTTGCATTTCCTATATGCTCTTAGGTCAGTTACCATTTATGGTTGCCTCTTGGGAGCTAGGAGAGCAGGCCTGTAGAGGTCCTCATTCAGCTATTCGGGAAGTTGTCTCTAATGCTTACCTTCTGTGAATAACACAGAGTCAAAAAAATTGCTCAGAGCAAGAGTAGTTTTCACCCTCTTCATTATGATGGAATTCATTATTTGGAAGACATGCGTTTTGTAATGTGGCATGATCCCAGGGAAAACTTCTATTTCTTTGATTTTTCTTAATTAAACTTGCATTTTCATTTCAAAAAAGGAACTTGTCAGGCAATTTCCTTAATATCAGAACTTAGTATCAACACATTGGCCTGGAGACATATTTTTAAAGATCTACATTAGATACAGTTTAAGAAAATTAAAGTGTTCTTGTCTAAAAAATCAACTCTTTAAAATTCCTACTGGGTTGTAAGTAATGCTGATGCAAAATAAACATATAAAAAAGACATAAATAAGTCCATTAAAACTCCCACATTTAATATCTTCAGGAAGAAGAACATGTGGAGCGAATATTTAATGTACTTTAAGAACAGAGGCAACAGTGTTTAATGTTCTCACGTATGAAACTATGAAACGCAAGTTTTAACCTCCACCATCTCCTTTTGAAAAACTGCAGTCCTTAACATGAGATGGAATATTGCTCCAAACATGTTACATAGAAGTTTGGTCTTACAATATGGGAGAACCAGGTGACCCTACATCTTCGAGGGTAGAAACCCTAGCATATAGTCTTTCATAAAAATCTAAAGAGTATTTGTTAGCCATGTTATCTTGCATATCAAATTCCACTGAGGCATTTGCCCCATTTGGATGTAGCATACTCTCCCTATTTTTGGTAATGCCATCTACTTACTTCTCCATTGCTCCTTTTAATATATAACTTTTTTGGGGCATCAGGTGCACTGCCTTTCTTTATGCTCAAAATCCTACACTCATCCTGAGTAAATCTATTCAGCATGATTACCTCTAAATTCCTTCTCTTCTTCAACTCTAAAGGTTTTCTTGACCATTTTGACTCAGTTATGCATACCTACTGTCAGAAAAAAAAATATATAATACATATACATATATTATATATACAACTTGATTTTAAGCATAAAAAAAAGATACTCAAACCCAAAGCTAAAAGATATAGATAAAATTCACAGTAAGTTCCAGTTTTTTATCTATATGATTGTGCAAGATCTCAAAGTTTACTTTTTCAAATTTTATTGCTTGGAGAATTTGATGAATTCGATAAAGCTTCTTTAGAAAGAAGTTTGGTGAAACTGAGAACAAACTGAGGGTTGATGGGAGGTGGGAGGGAGGGGAGGTGGGTGGTGAGTATTGAGGAGGGCACCTTTTGGGATGAGCACTGGGTGTTGTATGGAAACCAATGTGACAATAAATTTCACATATTGAAAAAAAAAGAAAGAAAGAAGTTTGGTGATATTTATCAAATAAAAATTGTACATAGATTTTATCACTAAATTGTGTCCTTCTCCCAGCCCCTCTGTGACT
Organism: Herpailurus yagouaroundi; assembly: GCF_014898765.1. Taxonomy (NCBI): domain Eukaryota; kingdom Metazoa; phylum Chordata; class Mammalia; order Carnivora; family Felidae; genus Herpailurus; species Herpailurus yagouaroundi. The sequence continues at coordinate 84,898,617 of NW_024412388.1, read as the reverse complement.
GTATTTGAAAATAGGGCCTATCAAGATGTAACAAAGATTAAATGAGGTCACAAGGTGGGGCCCTACGCTGATAAGACTGGTGTCCTTACAATAGTATGAAAAGACTCTAGAGCATTCTCCATCTCCACATACGCACAGAGGAAAGACCATTTAGGATATAATGAGAAAAAGGCCATCTATCTACAACCAGGAAGAGAGGTCTCACAAGAAACCACAAGCCTTACAGCACCTTGATCTTGGACTTCTGACCTCTGGAATGGTGAGAAAATAAATTTCTGTTAAATCACTCAGTCTGTGGTTTTATTGTGGTAGCCTGAGCTAACTAACACAATACATTTTGACTCAGAAATTCCAGTTGTAGGTCTTTTCTCTAGATAAAGACATGGAGACACAAAGGAGGATGCTCATTACAACATGTTTGTAATTGCAAAGAATTAGAAACAATTCCAGTGCCGCCCTTCTGTGTTAAATATTGTGAATCTGCTCATTCACATTTCATTTTACCACCTATTCTTCAAATTTGGAACCCTAAGAACTTTATTTTCCAGAGACCATAACAGCTAGGATTCTGGGTACACATTAGGTCAGTTACTTAGATGCATTCATATGGCATTTGGAAGGGAGGTGGATATTGTCTTCTTGCTTTCACTTGGTGATTTCCAAAGCTCAGCAAGGTGGTAGAAATGTAGTCATTTTGCTCTTGCTGTGGTTGGTTTATTGACTGTTCCCAGAGCAGTAGCATTCCAGGATCCATTCCCCAGCTTCCTGGATGTTAAAAGGAGGTTGTGGTGGAAGCAATAGAAGCAGTGTTGGCATCTTGATTTGGGCAGACCTTCAGAAGTGGTCTCAAAGGTAATGGCTATTTTAGTTGGTCAATTCCATATTGTTTTGGAAGATATTCTTGAAGGGCCTGCTGAGAACCCTCTTTGTAGCCTTTCTAATGATTTGGTAAGCCCTAATTCCCTGTATGTTATCTCTACCTGCTTCCCAAACCCAACACGGAGTGATGTACCTCCAGTAAGAAAATGACAAAATCAAGCATAATATATTCAAATAATGAAATAATCGGTCAGTTGAAGGAATGAACGAGTACTCCATGTATCAATAAACTCAGATATGATTGTTAAACATTATTAAATGAAAAACAAGTAGCAGAATGAAATGTACATACAACAAATACATAGCCATATACCTACATATATACCCACAAACTAATAATATATATTCTGTGGATATGTATGTTTGTACATGGAACACACATCAAACTGTCATTATGGTTTACCTTTGCAGAAAGGAAGAAAGGATGTGGGTTGCCAAAAATGGCTTTAGCTTTTACTCAAATACATCAAGACATTTGGTTTTTCTCTAAAATTTAAAGGGGAATGCATACCTGTTTCCATGCTTTATGAAGACTTAATTTTTAAAAAGCTCCTCTGCCACCGAAACACTAGTTCAAGCATTGCGTTTCCTAAATACAACCTTCTATTATTCTAGCTTATTCTTTCCACTGTTCCTTCTGTGATTATTCTCATGTCTCCCTGGGCCCTCAGATCTTCACTCTTACTACCTCTCTAATACATCACCGTTCAGTTGAGATTTCCTGCTCCTTCATTTCAGTCATTCTAGTATTTATACCTCCCACCCCTGTTTTCTTCTTTTGCCTGGGCCTCTAATGCCCTCAACCTGGATAATTACAGCTATTCATTTTCCCAATATTCACACATGAGTAGCTGAATGAGAATTACTGAACATGACACATTGTTCTCAGTGTAACTTCATAATTACCTACCTCAACTGGGTCCTCACCGATGCCCAGTTATTCTACTATTTCTTTGTTCAACTCCCATTCTTACTCCCTGCTATGACTATTTCAAAAGTTGGATAGAACTCAAAAGTTCAGAGAAGACTCTGAACCTTGCTTGCATAACCTCCCTCCTTATTCTCAGCAGGCGACTTTATCTCCTACTTTGTAAAGAAAACAGTGTCAAACATACAGACTCACTCGCTTCTCCCTACATGTAATCCTCCTTCCCTCTCCATTGGAATACTTGTCCTACTACTGAAGCCCTGGAAGTTACTGGGTCTCGATTTGACATCTGGAAATGTTGAGCCCATTTTGGGAGTACAGGAGAATATACCCTAAAAACAAAACCCACAGTATAAAGTTAAAAGACAGAGATGGGAAAATATTTGGATCCATAATGATAGTATTAAGTTTTTATCAAGCAAATTCAGAAGTGTCCTTATCAAAGATTCCATGGTAGTGCATGCAAATTGAAATGATAGATGTCTAAGTGATTAAGTTATGTGAGTCATTCTTTTTCTCTTGTTATGTACATTCCAAAGCCCTCTATATTCTGAAAAAAATATTAAGTTCAAGTTGACTTGAAAATGGCTACATGGGGATTTCACTTCCGGTCTACTCTTACCCACTCAATTATTATGGAATGTGAGATACATGAGATGGGTGCTCCTGTTAAACCCTTCATATTATATAGGACATGAGATTTCTTATCTACTTCTATGAGACTGGAAAGACTAAAATTCTGTTTTTCTGGGTTGCCAAATGCCTTAACAACAAAAGCACATTTGGGGGAACCTGGAAGTCTCAGTCAGTTTAGCATCCAACTCTTGATCTTGGCTCAAGTCATGATCTCATGGTTCATGAGTTTGAGACTCACATTGGGCTCTAACTCATGGCAGCATGGAGCCTGCTTGGGATTCTGTGTCTCCCTCTATCTGCCCCTCCTCCTCCAGTGCTCTCTTTCTCTCAAAACAAATAAATAAACTTAAAAAAAAAAAAGACAAAAGCACATTTCCTGATTGTAAGTGTGTCAGATACAGGGCTAGGAATGTCATGGCAAATATTCTGTCAAGACAGAACACTAAGGAAAGAAAAAACAAGACAGCGTGCAGGAAATGAAGCCAGATACCTGGAGACTGAGGAAGCTCCTACAGTCCTGGGAGAGGTGGCAAATGAGACACCTCAGGGATCCAGACAAAGCATCCAGCGAGATAGCCCAGCTGTCTTGCAGGAGTTTGGGTGGGAAACTGCCTTGATTAAGTTGTTTAAGCTTTAGACTAGATCAGAAAGAGTGATGGCAATTTACAATCTCTGCTGGCTTGTGGGGCAGCTTTATTAGGCTGAGCAGCTGCTTTGTCACTGGCCTTAGGAGAAGAAAAGGTAGCTGAGAATCGCTGGATAGGGTTTGATTTAAAGGTCAGCTTACTGGACAGATAAAGTGAACTAATTTTATTCTCATGCCCTTTAAAACCAATTTTGAAAGTTTTTGACATCAACATATTCCATATATGACAATTTCCATTATGATTAAAAAACCTTTATCAAAAACATTTTCATGACTCACACTGTCATTTAATGCAATTATGAGGCATTCGTTTGTATTTCAAAAAGAAATTTACTATAAATGTTTCATTAGTTAAAAAATCAATTGAGATTGTAAAAGCAGCGACGTATTTTATCTTGATTTTATTTGCCTTTGACAATTGAACAGCTTTTATTTATTTATTTTAATTTATTTTTTTTAATGTTTATTTTTTGAGACAGAGAGAGACAGAGCATGAACAGGTGAGCGTCAGAGAGAGAGAGGGAGACACAGAATCTGAAACAGGCTCCAGGCTCTGAGCTGTCAGCACAGAGCCCGACGTGGGGCTCGAACTCACAGACAGCAAGATCATGCCCTGAGCCGAAGTCGGACGCCCAACCGACTGAGCCACCCAGGCGCCCTTTGAACAGCTTTTAAAAAGCAATTAATGTTAGTTCTTTAGGAATTGAAATATTGTGGACAGATCATGTGAGAGAAATTAAAGTGGCTTTTGCCTTTCATTAGTACCTATGCGGGGGGGGGGGGGGGGGAGCACACAAGAGTGGTATAGAGTCTGTATATAATATATATATTATGTAAATATATAACATCCAAGTCTGAAAAATAATAGCAGTCTTCTCAACAAAGTTTACTTTTGAACATGGTATCATATTTTAAATTCACAAAAGAAAAAAAAACTATTCAAAAAACTATGAATTTATGTATATATTTGTGTATCCACCTAATTAATATGTAGGCAATTTCAATTTTCCATTGTTAGTAAGTTTGATAATATTTCAGTAAAAATAGTTTCAGTTTAGTGTTAGAGTCCAATTGTTTCTTCCAACTTTACAATGTTCTATTATAACAATTCATCTTGTTTCAAACTTAGAGCGACATTCAAGTTTCATTCCATGGAACTTCCATTCATTCCATTTTAACGCATAACATAAAAATGCTATTTATTCATTCATACATTTAGGATGAAAACACCCTTCCCCACAAGACTATTTAAGAATACCTTTTCATAGGAGACATGAGAGTATAGTGATTAAACATATGGGCTCTGGATTCAGAATACCTGCCTTAAAATTCTGACTTTGCCCCTTACCAACTATGTGGTAATTATTTAACACCTTCAAGCCCTAGTTTTCTCATTTCTAAAGTGTAGTAATAGTTGTGAGAACTGAATGAAATAACCCGTAAGAAACACTTCGTAAAATGCCTTGCAAATAGTAAGTACCAAAGGAATACTAACATGCCTAGGTTTAGAGGGCCCCCTGGGAGCATGTTATGATCTCACAGCATTACAAACCCTTTCTACCTCCAAACAGCTTTTGGCTGCAACTAAAGGCCACATGGTATATGAACAGTACACTGACTACATCAAAAAACTCAGATGTTAATGGAATCTGTCTCTTACAAACTATATGACTTTGGGAAACCTATTGAAAATGTCTGCACAGGTTAATTTACAGTGTTATTGAAAAGATCAAAGTGGATCATATATGTGAACCACAAAGGATTTTATTATTAATAGGGTTGGACATAATGGTCACAGACAGGTTCCCAATCAGGTTGACTCATATCTTTGGATTAGGGCATAACTTCTTAAACTTATCTTCTTCTAGGCTGAAGAATTCCCAGCTCAAATGAAATTTTACAAAACTACAGTTAGAAGTAGATCACTGTAAGTCATTAGTCACTTGATTAAAATGGGTTGTTTTACCTCATTTTTGCTTTTTTTTTTTAAAATTTTTTTTCAACGTTTTTTTTAATTTATTTTTGGGACAGAGAGAGATGGAGCATGAACGGGGGAGGGGCAGAGAGAGAGGGAGACACAGAATGGGAAACAGGCTCCAGGCTCTGAGCCATCAGCCCAGAGCCCGACGCGAGGCTCGAACTCACGGACCGCGAGATCGTGACCTGGCTGAAGTCGGACGCTTAACCGACTGCGCCACCCAGGCGCCCCACATTTTTGCTTTTTAAGATCCATAAAGTTCTCTCTAGTTTTCCTACATATCCTTTAAAAATTAGCTCCAATACCACTTTTTTTCTGTAAAGTCTTTCCACACCATCTCCAGGCAGTACATAATAATCACGGGTCCAGTCAACAAAAATAAATCTTTTCTAAATCAGCCAACTAACGTATTTCATAAAAAAGACTTAGCAAAAAGAACTAGTTACACAGATGTTCGAAGACTGGCAAATCAAAATACAAGACACAAGTCAGGAAGAAATAACACCTGCAGGAAGCAGCTAGCACACAAAGGCCAGGTAACAAAGGGAAGAGGTTGGTGTTATCAGAATGAGAAGTTCAGAGATGACGTCCTATGGAGCCAAATCCTTCTAAGGAGGGAGTCATGGCTGCTACTGATGGGTCATAGGAAGGCCCAAGGTAAGGATGATGCCGGGAGTCTTGAAAGAAGCTGGAATCTGAAACCAACTACTCCTGGTTGTGGCATCACTCCATGGCCGAGAAACACTGTCAAGATCAGCACACAGGACATTAGGGAGGAAGCCCCTTATCTAACTCCTCGTGCCTTCCAATCTTTTTTTTTTTTTTTTTTTGGCAAAACACAGTTGTAGTCCCAGAGTCACAGAAAAAGTATAAAAGGGTGAATCTGGAGCTGAGAGGTAATAACTGAAAAACTTGCACACAGAATTAGTTCCTTCTTCCTTCTTTACGTTCTAGATCTGCAACACTTTGCTCCTTTCTTGTTAACAACTCTATTTTGCCATATCATATCTCTAGATATATTACTCACTATACTCAGTTCAGTACAGTTTACATGAGTTCAAAGAACACTTATAGAGTGGCTATTATGTTATAACCAGACAAATGAGGGTGATATAAATATAATGCAATTCTGTTCTTATAATCTTGGCTTATAACCTGATATTTTCAGATTTTCAATACAATGAAGCAAATACAATGATCCATCAGACACCAAGAGATCCAGAAGAGGACGAATTTGTCAAGCCTCTAACAGGAATAAGAAGATATGAGAAAGGGAAGCTTGAATGGGATTGAGCTTAATCTTAAAAAATGAGGAGAGATGCAAATGTGAATAGCCTGAGCAATGTGACTTTTATAAAGCATAAGACGTAACCTAAGAAATGAGAAGAGATAAGACTGGAGAGATAGGCAATGGATTGTGCCTTATTTCCACATGGAACCCCAATAATTAGTGTAATGTCAAGCACATAGTGAACACTCAATAAATACTTGGTGGACATTGGAATAATGAAGGACCATTTATAGAATTATAGCTCATCATTAAATACCTAGGGAAGTGATAGCTAAAGAAGTATAGTGGAATCACAAACATAAACTTCAAACAGGTATTCTTCTCAAAATGAAAGTGCTTAAGAGATAGCTATGACCAATTTCCAGACAATCAGCTAACATCTGGAAGGTGATTTAACATTAAACCCACTGTTCTGTCCAGAACAGAAAGAGTAAGCAGGGAGCAAACTGGAAGGGAATATTAGAAAATGTTCTTCTGACATTGGCTCCAAGTTTGGTTGAGGCTGCAGGTGAAGCCTGGAACAGTACCTCAGACTGATGCCCACTGACATCCACTTAAGCAGATGAGAGAACAGAAAAGTGAAATTGACCTACTGCACCATAAAACCCTGATAGATAGATCTGCCTGTATTTGGCTATTTCACAGGTAATTCCCATGAAAACTAGAATGAAAATTATTTTAGGAAAGTCTCTTTTGAAAATTAAGTACATTTTAATTCTCTAGCCAACCATTTGTAACATTTAAATAAAATACATGGACAAAGATAAAGAGAGAGAGAGAGAGAGAGAGAGGGAGAGAGAATGTGGTAATTACCTCACCGCTCATAAAAGTTCGGCTTAAATTTTTTCATGAATAAATAAAAATGGATAATATTTTGTGTTCAGCTTGTTTTAGTATTTTTTTTTCTTTTAGTTCCAATGTATTTCCTTGTTAATTAAAATTTTATCTCCTGATGAAGTTGTTTAACCTGGTTAGTTGATCATAGGGAATTAAATTTCTTCAATGACTAAAGACAGAAATCTCCTGAAATATATAGTTAGGACATATTCAGGCTAAAAATAAAATCAATATAAGAAAGTGAGAAAATTTAATTACTTGTTTTGAAGAGTCAAAAAAAAAAAAACACACACAAGATGATAGTATCTTACTATGAAGCCCAGGAATATACTTAAAGTCAAAGTGGACTGAATCATCAAAGACAGTGCATTTTAATAGAAGTTAAATACAGAGTAATTTTTATGAAGAATTTTACTAATGCTTATTTTTTCTCCATTTCCAGAAATGACAATAAGCTTAGGTAAGAAGGAGAGAAATCTATAATTGTTATCAGAAAGAACACAGTTACAACATCCAAAGTAAAGAAGATTTGAATTGATGGCTCTTCTAAAAAATATATTAAATTGAAAACACGCATTTTCTGATTTTATATTAATGGCATTAAACACATTTTCTATTGGATGAGTTGAAGTATTTTTCCCAGAATGCAGGTGACTTTTGACTTTGGCTTTTGGTGGCCTCTGGTGTGACATTTTTATGGTTTATAAAGCAAATCTCTTTTATACTCACAATAAATGGTAATGCCTCTATTGTTCTACTATAATGGTTAAGAAGCATCCTAGCCTAGTTCCTCCATATACTCTCTGTAAAAGTACATTTCTTTATTTCTAGTGCTGAATGATTAATTGAAATAAATGCCCAAATAAATGCTAGAAACTACTAAAATTACCATTTTACCATTGGGGTAAGATATATTCTTTAATACATACTTCTCAAAAACATTTTAAAAATAAGCAGTGGCTGTTGCGTTGTATTTAATACTTGTTTAAGCACAACCTATTGGTTGTAGAAAAATTTTAAAAACAAACTGCTAAATATATCTTTAAAATAATTTATTTAAGATGTATAAATATTTATGTAAATAAACTTGTGTATATTATTCTTTTCTACATTCTTGATTGATTTGGATTTAGGATTATCCTAGATATGTCAAGTTAATAGGGCAGTTCTTTATTATTTTCCTTAGACTGGAATAAATTATGCTAGGATCAGAAAAACCTAATCTTTAAAATACAGTAAAACCTTGCTTTGTGAGCATAAATGGTTCCAGAAACATGCCTGTGATTATGTGCCATTTGGTATCACGTACTACTGATATTGCAAGGCATCACTCGTTTATCAAATTAAAGTTTATTACAAATGTTTGCTTGTCTTGCGGAACACTCACAGAACAAGTTACTTGCAATCCAAGGTTTTACTGTGTTAAAAACTCACATCCATAAAACCATATGGCCCAAAATCTTTGGACAGTGATAACTATAATTATATAATACTTTTTCCTCAAATTTTCCTTAAGTAGTCTGTTCAATTAGGAGCTATCTTTCTTTGTCAATTATGGTAATTTTTAAATTTCTACAAAAATATCTATTTCATTAGGATGCACTAGCTTGGACTTGTATGTAACATACCTTTAAATTAAAACAACAACCAACTATTGTTAACTTACTTGCTTTTTCATATTATTTTTATTTATTTATGTATTTATTTATGTATTTATTTATGTTTATTTAATTTTGAAAGAAAGAGAGGCAGTGTGAGCAATCTGAAGCAGGCTCCAGTCTCTGAGCTGTCAGCACAGAGCCTGATGCGGGGCTTGAACTCCTAAACCATGAGACCATGACCTGAGCCAAAGTCAGAGACTTAACTGACTGAGCCACCCAAGCATCCCTTCATATTACTTTTAAATTTCTCATTTTTCTCAATTAGATTTTTCTTTTGAGTTTTTTCCAATATTCTTGTTTCACAATTAGTAATTCCAATGTTTTCATGATTTCTAGTTTTTATATATATGTCCAAATCTTAATTTATTTAAAAAAAATATTTCCCTAGAGCCTTTTTACATTTTAAGAATAACGTGTCTTCCTGAATATTTATGAATAAATTTTTCCCTTTGTTAAAAAAGAAAAAAAAAAAGAAAAGAATTGAAGCTTATATATATTTCTGTATGGTATTTTATATGGTTTCTGTCTTTGATCTCTCTACAATTTGTTTTGATATGTTATGAATTAAGTATCTAACTTTTTTTTTTCTACTAAGTGTACCAAGGGGTTGCAATGCTATTTACTTAATCAGTAATTTTCTTTACTGACTTGAAACACTACCTTTATAATAAAATAATGACATAGTTGTGTAGATTTTTGTGTCTGTTTAAGGGCTTTTTATTTTATTCAACTGATATATCTGACACTCTACCACACTTGCAATATTTATGTCTTAATATCACTATCTGGAATCAACATTGATATCCTTATACATGTCCCCTTTTCTTTCTTATTTAACCTCCCAGGATTAGTCAACAAATTGTTCTCTTATATAGTCTTGAATAATCTTCTTTGACTTTCATTATTTCACGTTATTTCACATTCTCTTGGTTTTACTTTTGTTCTTCTATGTATTCATTTTTTTTCATCTGCAAATGAATTCTTATGTGTAAAAATTAAACATGTTTTCTATAATGGACATATGTGAAAGAAACTGAATTTAATATTTGTGTGTGTGTGTGTTTATGTGATGACAGTAGTAAATAAAAAGTTATTCAAAATGCCCACACTTCAGCTAACTCAGATTTCCACTTTTGGCTGTTAAGAGTTAACTTGCATTAGACCAATATTCCCACAATGGACAACTGTAAAAGCTTTCTAGATAAAAAAGAAAACCTCTTCATAATCTTTAGGAAACAGCCATGGACAGCATTCAGAACTGATCCTGACAGACCAGGATCCCTAAGAGAAGGAAAATGCATTGAGCTCAGCTTAACATTTGGTGTCACTATTCTCCTTGAAGTGTTGTTGTTTTTAAATTGTAGTTAAGAGTGAGAAGTCAAGCAGAAAACAGCAACTAAAAAGCTGAGAAGCCTAGCAAAATTTTCAGGACTCATGGTATGAGGAAGACAAACTTCAGTTCAGGACCTGCCAAAGAAGAAGTCCCTGGAAGGTACCCTAGATATTCGGTTGGGATTCTTGAAGGGTTACATCCTGCAAATCAGGATAAACAGAAAACAGATTATCTCTCCCAAAGATTGAAACCTGGTTTTTCAACAGCTCAATCCACACTGGATTAAGGTGATCTACTCTTATATCAGGCTGACAGCCAGAAACGAAATGTAAATCTTCTGTGAAGAAAGAAGACATCATCCAGATCCTCAATGTGCATACACATTGTCTGGCATTAAAAGCAAAATAAAGTGAAATTCCTATAAGATAAGATACAGTATTAAATAACTGAAAGAAAGAGAGAAATAGGCAGTATAAACAGACCCATAGGTGATACATACATTGGAGTAACTAGACTTAGACTTTAAAATAACTTCATTTTTATTTTTTTTAATGTCCATTCATTTTTGAGAGAGGGAGAGACAGAGTGAGAGTGGGGGAGGGGCAGACAGAGGGGGAGACACAGAATCCAAAGCAGGCTCCAGGCTCTGAGCTGTCAGCACAGGGCCCAATACAGGGCTCGATCCCACGAACCGTGTGATCATGACCCGAGCCGAAGTCGGAAGCTTAACTGACTGAGCCCCAAAATAACTTTAATATCTTTTTAAAAATATATATTAAAATATATACTTTCAGTAGATAGCTGAAATCCATAAATAAGCAAAATGGATACCCTAGAATGCACAAATAAAGTAATTCAAATTAAGAAATTAATAGATTTAATATCAGATTAATATGGCTGAAGAGAACATTAGTGAACTTGGAGAAAGGTCAATATGAAACATCTGGATTGAAGCACAGAGAGGGCAAATAAGATGACAAATTCAGAAAAAAAGCATGCAAGATATATGTAAATGATTTTTTAAAAATCCTAAAGTGTTTGTACTAAAGTATCCAGGTAGAGGAGAGAATGAAAAATAGGCAATATTTGAAATAGGTAATGGCTAAGAATTCTACACATTGAAAATTGGAGTCATCACTGATAGATTTAAGAATTGTTACAAACACCAAGCAAGAAAATAAAAAGAAAATGGCATTAAGGCATATCAGACAAAGAGAATATTGTAAATTGTCAAAAGGAAATGGATGCAATTCTTTGCAACAGAAAAATAAGAGCTTTAAGACAAACAAGCCAAAACAAGAAGCAAAGTATTAAGATGTTGAAAGAAATCTGCTGCTGAACAATGAAATTATTTTTCAAAAATGAAGGTAAGTTTAAGATTTTTGAACAAACAAAACCTGAGAGAATTCTTTCCTCATAGATTCACAAAAAACTGGTAACTAAATTCTGTAAGCCAAGGAAAAAGCTGCATAAAGATGTTGAAAAATTTTTTCACTACTACAAAGTATGTCATTACATGGGTGAACCACAATTTATTTGACCGTTGCTATGAACTGAATTTTTAGGGCCCCCCCCCCCGAAGTTCATATGTTGGAGCCTTACCCTCCAAAGTGATATTATTTGGAGGTAGAACCTTTGGGAGATAATTAAATTTGGATAAGTCATGGAGGTGGAGATACAGCCACTATGATGGGATTGGTGCCCTTATAAGAGGATGAAGAGACCCAAATTCTTGCTCTCTGACATGTGAGTAAACCCAGAAGGAGGCCCTCACCAGAACCTGACCACACCGGCACCCTTATCTCAAGACCCCCTGGCTTCCAGAACAGTGAAAAATAAATGCTTGTTATGTGAGCCACCTAGTCTATGGTATTCTGTTTATAGCAGCCTGAATTGGCTAAGAAATCACTGCTGGACATTTAAATAATCCAGTCTTTTTGTATTAAACACAACGCTTCAGTAAACTTGTCCATGTGTCATTTGGCAATTTTGCCAGTATAACTGTATATATTACTCAAAGTTGAACCACTAGGTAAAAGAGTGCACATTTCTAATTTTGATAGACCTTACAAAATTGATATCCAAAAAGTTTATGCAATTTACACTCCTACTAGTAGTGTCTGAGAATGCCTTTTCTCCCATCTGCTCTCCAACAGTGTGAGTTTTCAAATCTCTCTTCCATTTCTTAAAATAATAGATTAAGAAGTGATATCATCACTTCCATTTAGCATATTTTTAACGTTTATTTATTTTTGGGACAGAGAGAGACAGAGCATGAACGGGGGAGGGGCAGAGAGAGAGGGAGACACAGAATGGGAAACAGGCTCCAGGCTCTGAGCCATCAGCCCAGAGCCCGACGCGGGGCTCGAACTCACGGACCGTGAGATCGTGACCTGGCTGAAGTCGGACGCTTAACCGACTGCGCCACCCAGGCGCCCCTATTTAGTGTATTTTTATATGACAAAGCAACTTTTAAAAAATATTTAAACACCTACTGTTTTTCATTTTCTGAGAATTGTCCTCTGTCCATATTTCTTTATTGCTGTTTTTATCATATTGATTTGAAATATCTCTACAATGATGAAAGAAATTAGCCATTAGTCAAATGTATTGTACTTTTTCTTATTTTTCTTCTTTAGACTTCATGTTTTTATGCAGATTTTCATTTTCATATGGTCAAATTAATCAGTCTTCACCTATGGTGTCTGGGGATTATACCTCATAAAGCATTCCTAATTCTGCAATGATTGGGGAAAATATTCCCCATATTTCATTTTAGATGTTTTATGGTTTTACTAAATCATTGATATTTCAAGCTTTATCTGATAAAAGGAATGTGGCAGTGTTTATTTTAATCCATCATTTCTCCACCTTTATTGCATATATTTTTATATTAGTGGAATTTTAATTGCTGTGATATTATAACGTCTGGTAGGATTAGTCTTTCTTAATTTCCTTTTTTCAAAGTTTCTGGGTGTTCTCAGCAACTTGGTTTTTCTAAATAAACTTTAGAATTAGCTTTCCTGATTTTAAAATTTAGAGAACTGCCATATTTACAATATTGTCTCATCTTATCCAAGACTATAATAAATCTTGGCATTTATTCAGATCTTTTTTAATGTCCCTTAGCAACATTAAAAATTTTTTGTTATATAAATATACTACCTTTCTCATTAAGTTGTTTCTTTAGTGTTTTGCACGGAATGTTTCTTTTAAATTTGACTTTTATTTCTATTATATTTTTAACAGTGTGCTGTTTATATATAGAAATGTCATACATCTTTATATATCTAGCATACTTACTGATTTCTTTGTGCCTAATAACTTGACAAATTATTATAATTTTTAGCATATAATAATAGTTATCTGCATGAATGAAAATATTGCATTCTCCTTTAAATGTTATGCTTCATATTTCTTTCGCTTGCTATTTACCTTGGCTAAATCTGCCAAAATAATTAATGATGGTAGCAGTAATGAGCATGTTTCTTCTTTTTGGTTTTAATATGAATGTTTTATTGTTGAAACATTCAATATTATGTTAACTTTTGGACCGATGTATATACAAACACACATATTAATGTTAGTGTTTTATATTTTACATACATATACCTATGTATATTTATTCATCATAATAAGTAGCTATCTCTGTGTACTTATTTTAATGGGAATATTTGAAATGAATGTTTTAAATCTTATCTAATACTTTTTAGTCTATGAAGATAATAATTTTCCTCCAGTCTGGACATACTAAATGGTGGATCCTAATAGATTGCTTTACATTAAATCATCTTTCCACTCCCAGCAAGAGTCTACTTAATCATGGCAGACATGTACTTTCAATTTTATTTGCTAATATTTTATTTAGAATTTTCTTTGGATTGATATCTCATGGTACTATCAGTCCTTAAACTTACTGTGTCAGGCTGGTTTGGACAATAACAAAAGGAAGCATTTTCCCTCCCTGTTGGCTGCTATGAACAGAGCAATATCACACAGGTCAATCTGGTATAGCTGTTTTTGTGTGAGGCCATCTGTTATTCAGCCTTTGTGTCTTTGAAGAAGGGGAGAGCAGGCATCAACAACCACGTTGCCACACATGATTTCAGCCCCATTCTCCCATTCTGCTGGCTTTTTTTCTTCTTTTTGATGGAGATGATGCTTCCTTGCATTTGCTCTATTTTATTAGTCTCTCTCACCTCCCCTGATATCAGTTATTTATTTTTATAATGTCTATGATTTTACTTTTTATTTTATTTTATTTTTAATTTTTTTAACATTTATTTATCATTGAGAGACAGAGCATGAGCATGGGAGGGGCAGAGAGAGGAGGAGACACAGAATCCAAAGCAGGCTCCAGGCTCTGAGCTGACAGCACAGAGCCTGACGCAGGGCTCAAACCATGAGATCATGACCTGAGCTGAAATTGGACGCCCAATTGACTGAGCTACCCAAGCACCCCTATGATTTTACTTTTTAAAGTGCGGGCCTAGTTCTGCTAACCCATTCTCATTTCCTTGCGTTATTTCTCTTTCAGCCATATGCCTTTTCATTTCTGCCTTTACTTTCAACTGTTCCTTGATTATAGTACACTGTGAAGAAACCTATTTGAGTTTTGGAAGACACGAAGCATATTTATAAAATCTTCTTCTGTTTCCTATGTTAAGACATTTTCAATGTTAGTGTTTTCTCCTCAGTGATTCTTTTCCCTTGGCAGCAAAATGTTTTCCAAGGCTCTGTATTGTTATCCTTGTTTCTGTTTCTTTATTACTCATTTTCAAACAGAAGAGATCTATGCAGGTCTTACATTTGTTGTCAGATAAGATAGATGCAATATTCTTATAGCCCCTTATATTCTGCTGATACAGTGGCATACTTCATCTTCTTAGATCTAGATCTAAGACCCAGAAACTAGGCTCATATTCATATACAGTCAGTCTTTAGCTACCTTCCAATGTCAGAAAGTTAGAGGACAGATAATTTGAACAGCAGACTTGGAGACCTGTAACACTTTCCTTGACTTTCCATAGGAATGTCCTTAAAGACACACACACACAGACACACACACTGCATGTGCACTTGAAAAGAAAGAGTAAAAATAGACCCTCCTTGGAAATTTTTTACTTGCAGTATTTTCATTGAGGATTTTTTTTTTTTTTTTTTTTTTTTTGGTAAGAATAAACTAGTAGTATGTATGCCCTTCATTCTGAGCCAGAAAAGTATTATTGGCCAAAAGAAGATATATAAAATTTTGAATGACCTCTGGAGATAGCATCTAACATTTGGTTGCAGAAGTCATTCTATGCATAAACAGTGTCCTTCCCTCACCTATCCTCTTTTGCCATAACAACATGTAGTCTCTTCCCTTTCCTTTCCTTCCTTATTGCACCAGCATCTACTCTATTTGTACATCCATTAGAAGACTACAATTTCCAGGAAGCAAATGCTGGAAATAATAGATGATACGCTGTGCATTACGTTCTTGAAAATGTAGTCTTATTAGGAAAAGTGCTATTCATGGGGCATCAAGAGGAATGCATCCTTGAGAGATGGGTGGTTAATGAATACATACACACAAACACACACAAATACAAGTTTAGAGGCACAATTTGGCCTTCATTTATTAATATGTCCTCACAAAAATGAGTATTTTTTTCCTATTTGAGAACATGCTGTGCCAATGTTAGAAACACCCAGAGTTAGAACACATTATACTTCAGTTAATTATAATTCAAAGAAAGAAGTTGTTAGCTTAGTCTATGACATCTAAAAATAATAAACTTATCACATCTCTTAATTTTGTGTGAAAAGCCTATTTCATTCAATCTCCAACTTCACATTTTCTCCCAATTAAGTGGATATAAGAATATGGAGCTAGGTCACTGGCAAGTGATGATCCAAAACTTAGAAATAATTGCATAGTGCCTCAAATATATAAATTTATATAAATGCTATGAGAAGCTGTAAGCAATGAATAATCCATAAAGAGTATTGGGTTTATACTTCCATTAAAGGCTATGTTCCCTCAAGCCTTGAATATTCTATGAACAATTCAATTAATCTTTTATATATAGCAGACACAATAAAAATACTGATATGTTGTATACAAAACACTGCATAAAATAAGATTTTTAAAAATTACCTAAATTATATTTTAGCTCACCTTTTTATTTTCAAAGTGAATTATTTTCTTCTCAGACTGTAATCTAGGTTTAGTTTCATGTATTTTTAAAACTTAGTGACAGATGAACTCTTTCTAATCTCTTATATATCATACTTTTCTATCTTTTATATTGTCATCCAAAAGCGAAACAGGTAAGTATAAACTTCTAGTTAGTGGGTTTTATAAAGCACACTGGTCATGTCAGCAATTTCAGTTACTCTTTTAACCTCCTCCTTTTCATTCCAAGTTCTTAATGATCTTCAGTCAAACTTATGGATACATTTGCTCATTGGTGCCTCCTGTTGGGGTTCTGTTAGCCGTATGGGTATGGGAAAACTCTGTGGTCTGGTTTTATGATAAATTTGAGACTACTAGGGAGCTTTCAGCCTGTCAAACTGAAACAAATTTTTCAGCATCAAGTATGAATATGTTTCTGTTTCTATAGTATAAATATTATTATCCAGTTATTTACATATGGATACATATTGCTACAATAGTGCCTAGAGAATCAGGAGTAGACAGCTGCCAACTGCTTTGATTTAAATTATAAATGATGGCACTAAAATAAACACCAAAAAAAATTAAAGTCTAAAGAGATGTATCTCATCTATAGAAAAAATAAGTACCTGGTACTGAGGACATTTTAATCAGCATTTTCAGGCTAACAGGGACATCCATATAAAACAAATTTTTCTCAGATGGCTGAAAGATTGAAAATTAAAACACAAAACTTTTAAAACTTTTTAGGATTAAATTTAGAATGATTTTTTGGAACATTTTTTAAAAAATAAAAGCATTATTAAAATAAGTATGTCAGGGGTGCTTGGCTGGCTAAGTTGGTTGAGCATCTGACTTCAACTCGGGTCATAATCTCACAGTGCATGAATTCAAGCCCTGAACTGGGCTCTCTGCTCTCAGTGTGGAGCCTGCTTTGGATCCTCTTCACCCCCCATCCCCCACCACCGCCCCTAATTCTGCACCTCCCCTGCTATCTCTCTCTTTCTAAAAAATAAATATTTAAAAAAAATAAATAAAATGGTTAATTAAAATAATAAAATAAATATATCATTAGTCAAAGAGCAATATCTGAAGCAGAGTATATTTAAATCTCATCAATTGCTGTAAATTTGCTTCAGCTTCCTCATCTGTAAAATAGAGGCAATAATCTTACCTACCTAAAAAGTTGTTATGAGGATAGAATTTGCTCAATTCAGGTAAAGTAAGGAGGACAACATCTACAATACAACAATGTGTGAGTCAACTGGGACCCTGATTGAGGGGTAGAAATTTTCACCAGCCTGGTCTTGTTATGGTCAAAAATGGAAGTACTCAGAAGGACAAGTGGAAACATGAGGGTGCCTCCATTGGCCAAAACAAGTGACATGGCCAAATACAACTTCAACATGTCAGGGAAATATACAATTCCCATGTAATTGTGGGGTAAGGAACACTTATTTTGGAAATATTATCAAATATACTATATTTGGTAAAACCACCATTTGCAAGATTGGCTCTTTGGGGTTTGGTTATATAGAATCGTGGTGTGGTGTGGCTGTTTGAGTAAAAAAGGTCAAGGTTTTTGTGCATAGGCTTAATTTGGGATAGTTTAAAAGAAAGAACCATGATATCACTTGCATTTGAGGAAGTGATAAGAGATTTTAAGAAGTGTGATTTTGATCTCTGTCTGCTGTTCAGTTTTCAAGAAAAGCAAATAAGAAAGAGTTATTTTGAAAATAATTTTTCTTTACTGTTTCTTTGATTATGCCATCAGTCTGGGCCTGGAATGTATCACAGTAGCAACAAAGTCACTGAAATGTTAATAAGCTTTTTAAAAGAATATACAAAGTAATTTTTAAAATATCTTATTCAATTTGCCATACACATTCATCACACATATGTAACTTCTGGTGTTGGTTTGGCCTATAACCTTGTTAAGTTTTCTCAAATATATAAAGACATATCCAAATACACCTAATTTTATGTGAGAAATGTGCATGTATTTTTATATGAGAATATTATATTAATATATAAATACATATTGGTATATGTGTATACAGGTATAAAGTATTCATTTAAATATGTCATATTTGTCTTTTTAGGTCATTATGTGTAGATCTACCTAATTCTTTCTAATAGCTGAATACTATTCCATGGAATGAATGTTCCATAATATATGCACTAACTTCCACCTAGTGGAACTGCTTACATTTTTTTCTTTTGGAATTGCTTACATTTTTTTGATATTTTGCATAATGTTGAAATCATGCATCTTTATATACTATTTCTATAGTTTTTAAGGGAGAGTACTTCAGAATGGAATTGCTAGACTAAATAAATAATTTAATAAGTAATATAAATAAATCAGATTTTTTTTACAAGTGTTTGTTGCCACAGTATTTTGCAAAAACAATTTTTATAATTTTCTCTCTCAGTAATTATGTTTGAGATTATATGCTAGTACTGGGTGTACTCAACTTTTTAAATGTTTTTCAGTCTGATAAAAAATAGTATCTGGTTTGTTTTATTTTGCATTCATAACATTTTCAGATGAAAATGATCTTGGCACTTACTACCATTTCTCCCCATTCAATTTTCTTTTTTTTTTCTTTTTTCTTTTTTAATGTTTATTTATTCTTGACAGAGACAGTGGGAGAGACAGAGCACGAATGGGGAGAGATACAGAAAGAGTGGGAGAGACAAAAATCTGAAATGGGCTCCAGGCTCTGAGCCTACAGCACACAGTCCAACGTGGGGCTCCAACCCACAAACCACGAGATCATGACCTGAGCAGAAGTCAGAGGCTTAACTGACTGAGCCACTTAGGCGCCCCTCTATTTTCTTCCTTGTAACACTAGATATTGGAATTCTGAGAATTTGGAAGGTGTAAGGTAAGCAGAAGTTGTTTTTTGGTCAACAGTAGGCAGATGCATGAGCTTAACTCAAAGTAAGGGTTGTAGTAGTAGGAGGACCCTATGCTTGCCTCATTCCTTGAACACAGCTAGATAAATATCAAATCATTCTGAATGCCCAGAAATTGATCTGATGACTGACAGAACAAACTGCACACTAGAGGGAGAGAAGAGGCCACATCATTGAAGGTAGGAGGTGTGGAGATGTGGTTTTGGGGAGAAATGGATTGGGGCTGCTGTGGAGGGGAGAGAGCCCTTCTTGTGGAGAGAGGCTAGAGAGAGAGAGGAGCATGCAGGGTTTTGCACAAGGAAAACACTTCCCAAAATCCATTGACTGGAGAAATGAGAGGGGCTGATTTTTGTGATTTTTTGCAACTCATGGGGCTCAAAGACTAGAGTTTTAGAGGTCCATGATGTGGTTGGAATGCAGCATGGAGGGCATTGCAGTGCTCCTGTAGAGAAGGCAGGCAGGTTACACAGAGATAGATGGGGCAATCTGAGAATCCACAAAGACACACTGGGCGAGACGGTTGCCTCTTCTTGGAGCACATCTGAGAGAGGGGGCACTGCCTCTCTGAGGACAAAGGAGCCAGTGGGTGCCATTTCCCTCTCCAGCCCCTCAGCATAAACCAACTTCAGTAAACAGTACAGCACAAACACTAGCTGCCTAAACTGTTTACATCAAGTCCCATCCCTCTGTGCTCTGCTAGTACCACTTTTCTTGGGCAAGTATGCCTGAAAACCAGCACTATGGGCCCATGCCCCAGAAGACCAGCACAACCCCCACCCCCCGCGACACACATTGTGTCTACTGACCACAGAGCTCTGCAAATCTTCAGCTGTAAATAGCATTCATCTGGAAATAGCATCTGATCTCTTTTTTTTTTTTTTCAACATTTATTTATTTTTGGGACAGAGAGAGACAGAGCATGAACGGGGGAGGGGCAGAGAGAGAGGGAGACACAGAATGGGAAACAGGCTCCAGGCTCTGAGCCATCAGCCCAGAGCCCAGAGCCCGACGCGGGGCTCCAACTCCCGGACCGCGAGATCGTGCCCTGGCTGAAGTCGGACGCCCAACCGACTGCGCCACCCAGGCGCCCATCATCTGATCTCTTTTAACAAACAACAAGAGCACACCTACGTAAAACTCACCACACTTTGGACAAGGTCCAAAAACTCCCCACTGCAGGAGAAACTATGCAGAGGACTAACCTGGGGGATAGAGCAGCCATAATACAGCAGAAGAGCGCACACAGCATATACCAGAGATACTTCCTGAGGCACCAAGCCCTGGACAGCATATGAACTCTTCTTCATAAAGCCATTACTCTCAGAAGCAGGAAGCATACCAGGCTTTTCTAACACAGAGAAGAAGACAGAGACCTACACAAAAAGCCAAAATGGAGGAATTCATACCAAAAGAAAGAACCAGAAAAGGTCATGGCCAGTGATTGAATCAAAACAGATATAAGCAATATTCCTGTCCATAATTTAAAGCAGCAATCATAAGGATACTATCTGGACTTGGGGAAAACATAGAAGACACCAGGGAGTCCATTGCAGTAGAGATAAAAGAGCTAAAAACTAGTCAGGTGAAAATGAAAAATGCAACAACTGAGATTTGAAACTGACTAGATAGAATGACCACAAGCATGGAAGAAAGCAGAGGAATGAATAAGAGATATAGAAGATAAAATTATGGAAAATAATTAAGCTGAACAAAAGAGAGAAAGAAAAACTTTGGATCAGCAATATAGACTTAGGGAACTCAGTGATTTCATCAAACATAATAACCATTTGTATCATAGGAGTCCCAAAAGAAGAAGAGAGGAAAAGGTTTACTCCCAGAAATTATAGCTGAAAACTTCCCTAATCTGAGGAAGGAAACAGACATTCAAATCCAGGAAGCATAGAGAATTCCCATCCAAGTCAACAAAAGCAGGCCAATACCAAGACATATTGTAGTTAAATTTGCAAAATATAGAGATAAAGAAAAAATATTAAAAGCATCAAGACAAAAGAAGTCCCTAACTTACAAGGGAAGACAGATAAGGCCAGCAGCAGATCTTTCCACAGAATCTTGGCAGGGTAGAAGGAGTGGCATGATACATTAAATATGCTGAATGGGAAAAACATGCAGCCAAGAATACTCTATCCAGCAAGACTGTCATTCAGAATAGAAGGAGAGATAAAGAGTTTCCCAGAAAAACAAAAGCTAAAGGAGATTGTGACCACTAAACTAGCCCTGTAAGAAATATTAAAGAGGACTCTTTGAGGGAGAAGAAAGACCAAAAGTGACAAAGACTAGAAAGGAACACATAAAATCTTCAGATGATTACTCTAAATGTAAATGGCCTATATTCTCTAATTAAAAGACATAAGATGTCAGAATGGATTAAAAAAAAAAAAGACCCATCTACATTCTGCCTATAAGAGACTGATTTTAGAGCTAAAGACACCTGCAGGTTGAAAGTAACAGGATAGAGAAACAGTTACCATGCAAATGCATGTCCAGAGAAAGCTGAAGTAGCAATATTTATATCAGATATACTAGATTTTAAACCAAAGACTGTAACAAGAGATGAAGAAGGGTACTATATCATAATAAAGGGGACTATCCAACAAAAAGATCTAACAATTATAAATATTTATGCCCCCAACTTGACAGCACACAAATATATAAAACAATTAATAACAAACATAAAGGAATTCATTGATAAGAATACAATAATAATACAGGACTTTAACACCCACTTATAGAAATGGACAGATCATCTAAACAAAAAATCAACCAGGAAACAATAGCTCTGAATGACACACTGAACCAGATAGACTTAATACATATATTCAGAACATTTCATCCTAAGCAACAGGATACACATTCTTTTCAAATGCACATGGGACTTTCTCCAGAATAGATCACACACTAGGTCACAAATCAGGCCTCAACAAGGAAAAGGATTGAGATGATACCATGCATATTTTTAGACCACAATGCTAAGAAATTTGAAGTCACCCACAGCACCCTCTGCAAATCTCTCACTTGTGCCCATGGCAGCTGTGACTATCAGAGAGAGATTACCACAGTCCTGGCCTTGGCAACAGCAGCAACTTCCTCATTCACTGGAGCCTAGCGGTGAACCTCAGAGCCTTGAGTGGCCTTTCCTGACTCTCTCAGGTCTTTCAGTGAGTGTGTAAGCACTTGATTTTCTGTAATAAATTCCTTCCTGTTAGAAATGCCTGTTGTGATTTCTGCTTCCCTTCTCTGAACACTATCTGATAGATTATTTTTGGTGATTGGCCATTTATATTTCCTTGTTTATCAAATACCTATTCATAATCATGGCCCACTTTTATTGTTCTTTAAAATTAATTTTTGGAATATTGATTCTTCTTCCTTTTTGTGTTACTCCTTTTTCCTGTTTTTTTTTTAACTTTAGTAAGTGTTCTTTGTCATACAGAAATTTTCATTTGTATGTATTCAAATCAAGTATTGTTTTTCTTTATGACTCCCAGTTTCCTCTAATGCTTAGAAAGATCTTCCTCACTTCAGGTTATAAATATACTTGCCCATATTATTTTTCATGCTTTGTTACTTTACTCTTTTTTTTTCTTTACTAAA
Source organism: Herpailurus yagouaroundi (assembly GCF_014898765.1). Taxonomy (NCBI): domain Eukaryota; kingdom Metazoa; phylum Chordata; class Mammalia; order Carnivora; family Felidae; genus Herpailurus; species Herpailurus yagouaroundi. The sequence continues at coordinate 84,875,734 of NW_024412388.1, read as the reverse complement.
TTTGGAATTTATTTTTAAGTGTAGTATAAAATAGGGTTACATACTCATTTTCTTCTGAATTAAGAGCCAATTGTCCTAAAATATTAATTATAACACTTTCTTTCCCCCTTTCACATGTGAATTTTGTATTCTTGAATTTCATTGAATTTCATTGAATTTCATATGTGAATCCATTATTAGGACTTCTATTATCTTTCACTGATATTTCTGTATGTCTTTTTTTCATCACTATATATTTTTTAATCACCATTGCTTTTTAATAATATTTATTCTCTGGTAATGCAATTCTCTTGAAAATTCTCACACATCTATTTTTTTCTATGAATTTTGGAATGACTTTTTCCAGTTCAAAAAACTTTGTTAAGCATTACACCAAATATGATTTAATTGCATTAAATAGATAGATAGATAGATAGATAGATACGTAGATAGAGATAAGTACACAACAATTTGGAAAGGATTGATACTTTAGGACTATTAAGGACTATCTAAAATCAAGTACTGAAAGAGCATGTTTCTGAATTTATTCAGATTATATTGCATGATTTTCAAAAAATCTCATAGTTTTCTTCAATAGCTTGTAGTTTTCTCATTAAAGTGCCTATAAATGGGACAACATATACCATGCAATTACATCTTTCTAGTCACTAAAATAGTGAAATGATTTATTCACTTATTCATATATCTCACTGTCTTTCATGTAGTAATTAATGAACCCAATGATTTATTACTTGAGAGTTTGCCCTATACTTCTCTTGGTACTATATATATATACATATATATATATATATATATATATATACAGTATATATATAAATGTATATATATATATATATACACATGTATGTGTATATATATATATATATATATACATATATACGTGTATATATACACATAAATATATAGTCACAAGGGATTCAGGAACCCTTAGAAACTGTTATATACATGTGTTTTCAGGGGAGGGGAGTCTCAACTTTCAGGAGATTCTCAAAGGACCCCTTAGTTCGAAAAAAGGTCAAGAATCATCAATATAATAAAAAAGAATGAAGTATTAATACATGGTACAACATGGATGAACACTTAGATGATAGATAGATAGATAGATAGATAGATGATAGATAGATAGATAGATG
>NW_024412388.1:84810416-84874591 GCF_014898765.1 Herpailurus yagouaroundi | reverse complement strand
AGATGATAGATAGATAGATAGATGATAGATAGATAGATAGATAGATATACACAGATGATAGATACAAAGATAGGTGCAGATGTAGATGCAGTGTATTGGTTCTATTTCCCTAGAGAATTTTCACTAAAAAAGTTTTCAAATATTTGGGGATTTTCAAGAGATCTTTCTATGTTTGATTTTTAATTCATTCTATTATAGTCAGAAGATATGCTTTATATTTATTGTATTGTGTGTATAGTCAGACAATACACTTTATATGATTTAAATATTTTTTAAATTTAGTGAGAATTGTTTCTGCCTCAAATATGACAGTCTTGGCAAATATTATGTGTGCATTTGAAACTAATGTGTATTCTGCTGTTTTGGGGTAAAATGTCCCAGAAATGTGTTTTAGGTCCAGTTACTTGAGAGTGTTGTTCAAATTTTTATATCTTTACTGATGTGGTCATTATATAGGAAACTTGTTTTGTCCATTTTGCAAGAGGGAAGCTGAAATCTCCCACTGTAATTATGAATTTTCCTAGTCTCATTACAGATCTGTCAGTTTTTGCTTCAGTATTTTCAAATTCTGTTCATAAGTTTATAAATGTTTAGGACTGCTATATTAATATTTGAATTGACCCCTTTATTTTTATGAGATGACTTTATGCATGACTGTATTTTTATTGATGTGAAATCTACCTGTTCTGATATTAGTATAGTCTCTTCAGCTTACTTTTGAGTAGCAGTAGCATTTGCTTTCTATTTATTCCATCTCTTCTTTTTTCTTTCTTATTTGCTTTCTATTTGTCTCATCTGCTTTTTCTCCTTTTTCCCTCTGTTTGTCTTCTTTTGCATTGTGTATTTTTTATTATTTCTATTATTTCATTTCATCTTTTTTGTTCATTTACTAGTTATAACATTGTCTTTTGTTACTTTAGTGATTGGATCAGCATTTATGGAGTACATCTTTAACTCATCCTAGTCCATCTACCTGTAAGTAATGTTATCCCACTTTACCTTGAGCATAAGTTCCTTACAAGAATATCCTTTGATCTCTCCCTTCTGGCATTTGTGTTGTTGTCCAACACTTACTTCCACGCATGTTATAAACCCCAACACACAAAGAAAAACTGCTGCCCTCCCATGTTGTTATTCATCCAAAGCTGACTTACACAGTAGATTACTACACTCCTGGGAAAATGGTCCCCTTTCTCTATAAATGAAAAAAGATGGCCTCTTTCTGCCTACAACTAGAGACATCCAGGTTAGAAGAGGACAAAGTAATGTCTCTTAATGCTTTCAGGAAACCATATTCATTTTGAAATAAGTATTTTTAACTTTAAGTGTGTTTTACCAAACTTTAGCTGAGGTTGTTTTCTTTTGATGGTACTAAGCAATAATTGCACTAGCATCTAATGATCTTGTGGGGAAAACACAAACCATATACACATGATTTACAGCATACACGCCATTTTATATCCTAACATTGATAATAAATAGGTGATTATGTTTATGAGCACATATAAATATGGTCTTTATAATTCACTATTCAGATTTTACCTTGTATAACAGCTAATGTCAACTATTTTGCATCTTAATATAATATATAAAATGTTTATAAAAGGTACAGACACACTGGGATATCTTGGTTCAGATAACTTTATGAATGGGTTTATAGCTTTTGGAAAAAAAAAGGGATATAGTCACAGAGAAGTATATATATATATATATATATATATGTATACACATACATATATATATATTTTCATATATATGGTTTCATATATATATATATATGGTTTCATATGGATAGACAGATAGATAGATAGATGAAAGAGAGAGAGGTTTTAAAGATTTAGCTCATTGGCTCATGTAATTGTGGGGCCTGGCAAATCTGAAATCTGTTTATCAAGCCAGCAGAGTAGAAATTCAGGTAGGAGATCATAGTGCATTATTGAGTCTGAAGCCTGGAAATTCAGGAAGAATTTTTATGTTGCAATGTGGAAGCAGAATGCCTTTTTTGGGATACCTGTCTTTTCTCTTAAGGCCTTCAACTAATTGTGTAAGGTTCATTCACATTATGGAGGATAATCTATTCATTTGTTTTGTTTTGTTTTAAAATATAATTTATTATCAACTTAGCTAACATACAGAACACATACAGTGTGCTCTTGGCTTTGGAAGTAGATTCCCATAATCCATCACTTACATACAATGCCTAGTACTCATTCCAACAAGTGCCTTCTTCAATCTGCTTTATTTCTATTCAACTGATTGTAAATGTAAGTTACATCTAAATACCGTTACAGCAACATCTAGACTAGTGTTTGCCCAAACAGACTATGGTCACTATGCCATAGTCTAGCCAAGTTGACATATAAAATTTACTATCACAGAAAGTAAATAACACATATCTAAATTATCTATTGGTCAAAGAAAAAATCAAAAAGGAAATTAAAAATATATTTTTATCTGAATGAAAATTAAAACACAATATGGTAAAATTTGGGGGATGAACCAAAAGCAGTGGAATATTATGCCACTAAACATTTATATTGGGAATGAATGAAGATCCTGAATCAATTGGTTCAGCTTCCACCTTAACAAATTAGAAAAGAAAAAAAATAATAAAGCAAATGAAACACAAATCAAGCAAAAGAAAAGAAATAATAAAGGTCATAGTGAAAAATCAATGAAATATAAATCAGATCCAAATGCTAGTCCTGCTCTCATATTTGAGAAGATCAGTAAGATTGGTAAGCCTCTATTTAGATCAATCAAGAAAAAAATAGAAGACACAAATTACCAATATCCATTCTGTCCTATTGATATGTGTGCATATTCTTTCACCAATGCCATATATTCGTTCTTCTCTTTATTGTCATAACTTATATGTAGTCCTGGAATCAGGTAGTGGCAGTCTTCTATGTAAATATTTTTCAGAACTGTTTTGATTATCCTGTTTCTTTGTCTTTCTGTTCATATTTTAGAAGTAATTTGTAAATACTAAGAAACAAAAAACAAACCAAAAAACCCCCCCAAACTTAGGGGGTTTGATTAGAATTGCATTGACCTACAGATTAAATTGAAGAGAATTTACATCTTAGCAATATTGTCTTCAAAACATAAACATAGTGTATCTCTCCATTTATTTAGGTCTTCTTTGATTTCTTTCATCAATGATTTTTTTTTTTTTTTTTAGTTTTCTGCATATAAATTCTGTACAAATTTTGTTAGCTTTATTCCTAAGATTTCATATTTAGAGTGCTAGTGTAAATGGTATTTTTAAAATTTAAAATTCCAATTTTGCTGATAATTAAGATTGTGATTGACTTTTGTATATTGATTTTGTATCATGAGGCCATTCTAAAAATAGTCTTTAGTTCCAAGATCTGTTTTGTAGACATTGTGGTTTTCCTACATATGTAATCGTATATTTGGATATTGTAACTATGTAGTTACAAAGGTAAGAAATAGTACTATGTCTTCTAAATAATTCATATTTGGAAGAGACAAAATTATCCTCTTAAAAAATACATACAAAATTCTAATCACGATAAAACTGTAGCTTAACTGATGTTTGTAAACATATCTAAAGAAAATGTTAATACACAGGAAATTTAGAAAAGATAAGCCAAAGGGCAAAGTGTTGACATTTAGAGACTAGGAATTAAACAACCACCACATTTCAGGGATGATAGACACTGAATTTTAAGGAAAATGAGTAATGTTTCTCTTGTAGACAGGAATGACCCATCATATCTGAGCATGGCCTGGATGAAAATACCTCCATTTGTCTGATTTCATTTCCTCCAAACATCATATTGATTATCATTTGGCTTCAGGTTCTAAAGTCAGAGTGCTTTGGTTCTCTTCAGCCCCAGCATTCAAAGGTTAGCTGCAGGCTTTTCAATATCTTTAAGCTCTACTTCCTTCATTTGCAAAATAAAGGTAAAGATAGCACTTCCCTCATAGGATTGTCATGAGAATTAAATAAGATAATACAGGCCAATTTGCTAAAGCAGGCATTCCTAAGTAAAAGAGACATGGCAGATATCTGAGTTTCCACTGTTTTTCCTGGCACTTCTCTTAAAAACACGGCCAGATCAGAAAACCCCAGTAGCCAGAGGCTATGGAGTATACTGTTGCTTCATAAACCCCAGTAGCTTCCCAGGTGTAATCCCATAAGGGTAGAAAGAGGGCTGGGAGACACCAAAGACAGAGGCCACTCAAGATTGATAGGTGGTAGGTTTAATAAGTCAGGGAATTTAATTAGGAGGCTCATCTTGGGCAGCTAGAGATGAGTAGATTTCCACACCTGCCTGCCAAATCTTAACAGTTTATATAGAGGCCTTAACTGGATTCAGTCAAGTATACTATCCAAATGGTCTCAGCAACATATTGCTCTCTTAAGGCTATGTCCTTGAAAATGGCTCCCATTGTGGGAACAGGGGAGACAGCTTACATTTCAAACACTGGGGAGGGATGAGGACACTCTTACTGCTTGGGTCCAGTTGTTCAGTCAACTGACATCACATTAACAATTACCTCCTCTAACCCATATTAAGGACTGTGGGAGCATAGGGGGGCTGGAGATCATGGAGAGTTTGCTACATGAGGAAAGTGAACAGTAGCAATTAGACTCCTCTCCTGGGGCTTCCCAAATGGCTCAGTGAGAAGCAAATGGGCACCTGAGGACATTATCAACCCAAAGTGGACTATAACAGCCAGTAAGACCTTCCTTTACCCCTTCTCTCTAATGCTTCCTTTCTTTTCCCAACCAAGGAGATGCTGGAAGGAGGAGAGACATTGTGGGGCAAGAGGAATGAAAATGTCCACCACATGGCAGCTCCTTTCCATTTGCTATCTTGCAGGCACTGGCCGTGAGAAGGTGAGCACTGAATTATCTATAAGATAGAATCAACTGGATTTTTAATACCTGAAAACAAAATCAAGCTTATATATGCTACCAAAAATGTCTTAAGAGACCAAAAAGGAAAAGTAAATTATTGAAGAAAAAATATAACATGTTCATATTTGTACTCTGCAGGAAACAGACTGGGCAATTAACAGGTTTTTGTAACTGGAAACATTTTTTTCCTAATTAGGAACTCTTACTTTTTAACTTTTTCATGTAAAAAAAAAGGCTTTATTTTCCTTTTATCATATTAATGAAGTGTTGAAAAAATATATGTAAAATGTGAAGCATAATAATAAAATTCACAACACAAACCAGCTGAAATTTAAGAACTAGAAGGTCACAGACATTATCTACTAAGTGCTCTCCCCTATTGCACATACCTGTTTCTACCCTAGAAGTCATTGTTCTCTTCAATTTGTGTTCAAGTATCATTGTGTACTCTTATGTGGATCCTGAGAAACTTAACAGGAACCCATAGGGGAGGGGAAGGAAAAAAAAAAGAGGTTAGAGTGGGAGAGAGCCAAAGCATAAGAGACTGTTGAGAACTGAGAAGAAACTAAGGGTTGATGGGGGGTGGGAGGGAGGAGAGGGTGGGTGATGGGTATTGAGGAGGGCACCTTTTGGGATGAGCACTGGGTGTTGTATGGAAACCAATTTGACAATAAATTTCATATATAAAAAAAAAAGTATCATTGTGTAGCAGACACCGTCAGTGCCCCACCTACATTCCCTTGGTATTCACAATTCCTGTAAATGCAGATGGAGTATTCCTGCAAGTGTATATGTAACACCATGCCTAGGGGATTTCTTTGGAGTGGATAAGGCAGGCTAGAAGTTCCAGAGAACTTGCTTTTTGATCTTTTTTAGTATCATTTAACACACACACACATACACACACACACACACCTCTTAGCAATACATTGTTCAGTTTTGTGGTATTACATATGTGATATCATATATTATATAGTTTTCTGACTCACTTTTTTCACTCAACATCATGTTTCCAAAATTCATCTTTTTTTTGGCATATTTGTAATTCATTAATTTTATTACTATGTATACTGTCTTGTGAATAAAGTTGAATCAACATAATTTTTTTGGTTCTCATTATTTATTCACTGATGGATATTTGGATTGCTTCCCTATTCTTTCTGTTATGAACACAGTGCTACTGTGAACATAGTTATATAAGAATCTCAGGGCACCTATGCAAAAGTTGTATCATAGTAATGTTCATTCCAAAGTGGTTGTAGCAATTTACACTCCCTCCGGTATAAGAATTCCCATTGAACCAAATGCTCTGCAACATTTGGTCTTGACAGCTTTCTTGATTGTTTTGTAGTGCTGCCTTTATCATACATTGAGTTCTCATACATATATAGGTGTGTCTGGACTCATTGGAATAGTCAGCGGTTCATTTACATGCTATTGCACCAATAGCATATAACAGTTATTACTCTTTTGTAGAATATCTTAATATATCTGGTAGAACATGTTTCCGTCTTTTGTTTTTAATCTTTTATGTTTTTTTGAATTTTAAAGTACATCTGTTTAATTATATTATAACCATTAATGCAATATCTGCCTCAATAATTTCATTCTGACAATAAAAAAAGATGGCATAATGATGGTTTTAAAGCTGGTTCAATCACAATTTTAGAGCCTTATTTATCAAGAGTGAAAACAGAAGACTATTAAAAACAGCTAAAAAGGTAACATGTGTCATAGTGCTTAATGTTTCTGTAACTGTTGGTAAGGCTTACACCTACGTCTGATGCAGAATTCTTAATGACACTGAAATAGTTATTTTCTCAACCGCAAGGTATGTACTGGTACTGTGGGTCTGGGAGAGACTGGGGATGGGTACTACTCCTCGTCTCCAGTTGTGACTATGCAACAGGAGCAAGCGCGCTTTGTATCTATTCCAGAAGCCCGTCCCCTCCATAAATAACATCCTCCAGATATGTAGCAGCTTCGTGGCTTTCTTCTTCCAGCTTGTACAAGCTAGCAGCCTGTATGTAAAGCAGCTGTAGAATTCTTCACTGAGTAATGAATGGATCAAAACATCCAGGTCTTTTGCTGTTCTTGCGATCAGTGTGGCAAAAAGCTAGACGTATTCTTCTGTAAGATTAGTTGGCAGATCTTCGTTCATTGCTGTCTGAGCATCAGGAAAAGGGGCGGGAGGGCCACAATGCTGTAACACTCCAATGGCATTACAAAACTGGTCTGCAAGGGCACTCACCACGTCCTGCAGCTGTGTGGGCCTATCAGCCATGTTCCTCCACGAGCTAAGGGAGGCCAGAGACTCTCTTTTGCTTTTACAGGTTAACTATCTGTGGCTCATTTCTTTTTCTGAAAAAAATTTTTGAGTAATCATTCTTCAAAACATACAACAGATTTTGTTTGTGGTTCCCTTGAATATTTATTTAGGTTGATTTAGACAGTAGTGACTTCTTACAATATTGAGACATACGCAAAAGCATGAAACACCTCTTTATTTAAATCATCTTCTATGTTATTTACAGCTTTGAGGTTTTGTTCACAGAGGTCTTATGTATTCTTTTAAGAAAGCAATTTATTGTTATTGTTGCTATTGCATTATCCTCTTAAAGTTAATTTCTATTTGGCTATCGTTGGTCTAGAGAACCAAATTTCTCTTAAATAGGTGTTCACATTATCTGCAAATTATGTCAGTTTTATATCTCATCTTCTATTGCATATATTATTTATTTTTCTTTCTTTATAGTCTTTGCCAGAACCTCCAATAGCATGTTAAATAGTAGCAGTGTTAGTAGACCTTTTTGTCCTGTTCCTCATCTTATAAGGAACGCATTAAAAGTTTTCCCATTAGGTACAAAATTTGTTGTAGGTTTTGGTATATATATCTTACAAGTTAGTCTTCTTCTATTCTTGATTTGCTAATAATGCCTTTTAGATAATGACAGCTTGCCTTTTATCAAATACGTTTTTTGCCTCAATTGTAAAAATTACATAATTTTTTCTCTTTAGTCTATTAATATCATGAATTATAATTGATTAAATTCAATTTATTTTAAATTATAAGACTATTCACTGGATGTGAAGAGAGAAATATGACATTTAGAGCTGCTGTAGTGTGGGCAAAGACCTTGTTTAACAGTGAAACCAATACACGGAAAAATAGCAGAACAAAACTAAGAGATTAAGACAACCAGATCCTGATAATATTGTATGCATTGTGGCAGGAAGCCACACATGAATTCAGTACTCCCCTAAACATTTGTTGGGTAAGCCAATAAATTATCTGAAACCAGTGTGAGTTTGCTTTTGAGGTACTTAATTTGAAAACATTACTCACATAATTCAGGGTTTGTTTTTTTTTCGGCTGTCTAACACTATTTATGAAATAGTCGATTCTATCTTCATAATTTTGGATGCCTCCTTTACTTTGACATCAATTTGCAAAAATTTATGGGTCTGTTCCTTAACAGTGCTCCACTTCTTTGTCTGTTTGGTTTATTCCTATACCAGTGGCATTCTCTAGCTCTTCATAGAGCTAGAACAAACAATCCTAAAATTTGTATAGAACCAGAATAGATCCCAAATAGCCAAAGCAATCCTGGGAAAACAAAAACAACAACAGCAACAGCAACAAACAAACCAAAGCTGGAGGCATCACAATTCTGGACTTTAAGCTGTATTACAAAGCTGTAATCATCAAGACAGTGTGGTACTGGCATAAAAACAGACATACAGATCAATGGAACAGAATAGAGAACCCAGAAATGGACCCACAGATGTATGGTCAATTAATCTTTGACAAAGAAGGAAAGAATATCCAATGGAAAAAAAGACAGTCTCTTCAGCAAATGGTATTGGGAAAACTCGACAGCGACATGCGGAAGAATGAACCTAGACCACTTTCTTATACCATACACAAAAATAAACTCAAAATGGATGAAAGACCTAAACATAAGACAGGAAGCCATCAAAATCCTAGAGGAGAAAAGAGGCAACAACCTCTTTGATCTCAGACACAGCAAACTTCTTGACTTCTTTCCAGAGGCAAGGGAAACAAAAGCAAAAATGAACTTTGGAACCTCATCAAGATAAAAAGCTTCTATACAACAAAAGAAACAATTAGCAAAACTAAAGGGCAACCAGTGGAATGGGAGAAGATATTTGCAAATGACATATCAGATAAAGGGGTAGTATCCAATTCTGTAAAGAATTATCAAAATCAGCACCCCAAAAAACAAATAATCAGTGAAGAAATGGGCAAAAGAGATGAATAGACACTTCTCCAAAGAAGATATCCAGATGGCTGACAGACACGGAAAAGAATGCTCAACATCTGGGAAATACAAATCAAAAGCACAAAGAGACACCACCTTACACTTGTCAGAATGGCTAACATTAACAACTCAGGCAACAACAGACGTTGGTGAGGATGCAGAGAAAAAGAAACTCTTTTGCACTGCTGGTGGGAATGCAAACTGGTGCAGCCACTCTGAAGAACAGTATGGAGGTTCCTCAAAAAATTAAAAATAGAACTACCCTATGACCCAGCAATTGCACCATTAGGTATTTATCCAAGGGATATAAGTATGCTGTTTCGAAGGGGCACATACACCCCAATGTTTATAGCAGCACTATCAACAATAGTCAAAGTGTGGACAGAGCCCAAATGTCCATCGACAGATGAATGAATAAAGAAGATGTGATGTAATATTACTCAGCAATCAAAAAGAATGGAATCTTGCCATTTGCAACAATGTGGATAGAATAAGAGTGTATTATGCTAAGTGAAATAAGTCAGAGAAAGACAAATATCATATGACTGCACTCATACGTGGAATTTAAGATGCAAAACAGATGAATATAAGGGAAGGGAAGCAAAAATAAGATAAAAACAGAAAGGGGATACAAACCATAATAGACTCTTAAATACAGAGAACAAACTGATGGGTGCTGGAGGGGAGGTGGGTGGAGGGATGGGCTAAGTGGGCAAGGGGCATTAAGGAGGACACTTGAGATGAGCACTGGGTATTGTATGTAAGTGATGAATCACTAAATTACTAAATTCTACTCCCAAAATCATTATTACACCTTATCTTAACTAACTTGGATTTAAATTTAAAAAGTATATATATATATATATATATATATATATATATATATATAATGATTTTCTTTTTAATTTCTTTTTGATCAACAAATTTTTAGAAATGTATTGTTTAATCTCCAAATGTTGAGGTTTTCTAGGAAGCTTTCCATTATCGATTTTTAACTTAAATTTGCTATGGTTAAAAAAACCAAATTTATGACTTCATTCTTTTTAAAATTGCTGAGATTTATCTTATGAATGAGCATGAATATGTTTTATCTTGGTGAATGTCCTATTTACACATGAAAATATTTATATTTAACTGTTGTTGGGTAGATTATTTAGATATATAATAATTTCATATAATTATTATTATAATTATATTATTTATTATTATACCACCTATTTTATGTATTCATAAGGTCCAATAGATTGTTGATGGTGTTATTAAAATATTCCATAACTTCATTTGCTTTTCTGTCTTATCAATCACTGACAGAATATAGTTGAACTTAAAGTATAATTGATTTGCCTGTTTTCTCATTTTAGTTGTCAATTTTTGCCTCATTTGTTTTGAGGTTTGATGATTGTGTATATAAACATTTAAGATTGTATGTTTTTGGTAAATTGATCCTTTTGTCATAATTAAATGAATATATTTTTCTCTGCTAATTTTCTTGTTTTGAAATCTACTTTGGTATTAATAAAGCCGTTCCAAATTTCTTATGGTTAGCACTAACATGGTATATCTTTTTCTATTTTTTTTTTTTTTACTTTTACCTATTTGAGTCTTTATTTTTAAATAGATTGCTTTAAATCAGCATGGAGTTTGGTGGTTTTTTTTTTTTTAAATCAATTCTGATAATCTTTGTCTTTTACCTTCAATGTTTACCATTTTCATTAATATAATTATTGTTATCTTTGGGTTTACATCTGCCATATTGCTATGAATTTTTTTAATTTTCCTGTATGTACTTTATCCCTTTTACCCTCTTTCCTATAAGTTTTATAATATCCATTTTAACTTCTCACAATCTACCTTCAAACAATATAATGGCACTTCATATATAATTAATAATCTTATAAGCATGTAATTCCATTCCTCTTGTAGTCTTTTGTGTTATTTTTTTGTCATACTAAGTCCTACTAAACTACATTGTTACTATTACTGCTTGAATCTATCAATTATGTCCAAAATTAATTTTTTTAAATTTTATTTATTTATTTATTTTGAGAGAGAGAGAGAGAGAGAGAGAGAGAGAGAGAGAGAATGAACAGGGGAGGGGCAGAGACAGAGAGAGAGAGGGAGAGAGAGAGAGAATCCCAAATAGGCTCAGCACTGTCAGTGCAGAACCCGATGCAGGGCTCCAACTCATGAAAGGTCAGGAGATGAACCCTTAACCAACTAAGCCACCTAGGCACCCCAGTGTTTAAAATTAAATAAAAAATGTTATCTCTAAAATATTTAGGAGTGAAAAAAGAATGGTTCCCCCTAATATTAGGAACAAAGCAAAAGCAAAAATGTCTCCTTTCACCATTGCTGTTTGATAGTGAACTGGAAATCTTATTCAGTGCCATATACAGAAAAACAAACAAACAAACAAAAGGCACACAGATTGTAAAGGATGATAGAGAAGTGTCTTCATTCACAAATGACATGAGAATGTACATAAAACTGCCTATCTTTTTTTTCTGATGGAAAATTAAACTTATTGCCCCTATTGTAATAATTCCTATTTTAAAAGAAGAGGGTTCAACTTCTCAGCTCTGATCTTGGGGAAAAAAAAAAGGTATATTCTAAATAAATACAAAATTTATGTTTCCATCCTTAAGAAAATATTTTTCTTCTTGTTTTGGTTTTGTTCTTCTTCTTCTCCTTTTCCTCCTCCTTCTTTCCCTTCTCCTTCTTCTTTTACTCTAGTTTCTTGACCCGTTTCTTCAGAGAAGGAATGAGAATATCTTTGCTAAATTCAGGAACTTCATTCAGAGATTATATTTTGTCTGGCACGTAATCAAGAGTGCCATCAGAGAGGACCAAAAGGCTAAGCTTGGTATTTTCTCATCCGCCTTATGTGAGGCAGGCTATTTGAATATTTGTTGAAGCATTGGAAATCACTGCATTTTCTGCACATTTAAAGATCCACCACCTACACCTGTGGTGAGCATAACATAATGTATACAGACTTGTCGAACCCCGATGCTGTACGCCTGAAAGTAACATTGTGTATCAACTACAATTCAATAAAAAAATAAATAAATTACATATAGAACAGAAAAACATAAAGACCCACCATCTTTGCCTATTATTTTCTAATGAAAATTAAACTTACAAATTCTACTTAATATGCAGAAAAGTTTAACACTCCTGGGGAAAGTTTTATTTCTATAAGTACGTGATGTATCACCTCAATTTTTATTTTATTCTAATATGAGTTGCAAAGAGTTGAAAATAATATAATCATTCTTTGTGTGTAGATGAACTCATGCTATACAAAAGTAGTAATAATGATGTTAATTGCAATGAAAAGGGCTTAAACAATGAGAATTCCTGCTAAAACAGTAACAGTGGAGTTATTTAATAAATGTAAAGCAACTTGAGATATATTATCAAAGACTGAAATTATACTGGCATATAATCTCAATTTGTGTTTAAAGATCTTATTTCTTTTTGGCATATTTTATCAATGTTTAAATGAATGCTGTCAACATGTTTGAATGCAACTTAACTCTTCTCTGCTATAGTACTTAGATGATCATTTATGAATTTTGACATGACTCTTGAGGATTTCTATTTAATAATGTTTCTATAAATGCATCTCAGATGTGAGGTAAATTCTGGAGGCTGACAGAATCATATTTCTAAAGGGTTACATTTGTCCTGTATTCTTGCTGTTTACTTTAATGTTAAGTAAAACCATTAGTCTACCTTTAAGATACAGCTTATAATAGAGAAGTAATAAGGTTTTTTGAACGTTTTCCAGTATTTGCCTCACAAAAGTGACAACAAGAACAGATCATTAAGATTCGAGCAGGTACTATGATCTAGTAGGTACTCTTCTGTATTTTATTACAAAGGATTGTCCAGGAGAGCTAGTCTACATTTTGGCATATTATTTTGATATATTTTTTTTAACGTTTATTTTTATTTTTTTTGGGACAGAGAGAGACAGAGCATGAACGGGGGAGGGGCAGAGAGAGAGGGAGACACAGAATCGGAAACAGGCTCCAGGCTCTGAGCCATCAGCCCAGAGCCCGACGCGGGGCTCGAACTCACGGACCGCGAGATCGTGACCTGGCTGAAGTCGGACGCTTAACCGACTGCGCCACCCAGGCGCCCCTTGGCATATTATTTTGAACTTACTTTAGAACATTGCTGTTTAAAATAGTGCTTATTAAAACAAACACCTCATCTTATTGCAGCCCCCTCTTCACTTTCACTGTAAGAAGACTTTACCACATAGTAATTGAGAGGGGTCTCAGTGAGATTTTCTGGTTTTGTCACTTCCTAATTCTGGGACCTTGGTCAAGTTCCTTGAGCTCTTTGTGCTCCTGCTTCCTTACATACAAAAAAGTAATGATAATAGGATTCATTTCTTAGGGCTGTACTTTATGAAGTAATTTATGTCAGGGTTATAAAATTGACACAGAGGTAACACCTAAATTAAATTAGGAACTCATATTACTCTGAATTCATAAAAAATGTTTAGTTATACATTGTTGCCATATTTGACAAAGAAAAAAAAACACAGGAAAATAATTCTTTCATTCACTCAGTAAGGAAATATTGAGAGCTTACTATCTGAGAGCACACAGGGCATGTACTAAGCGTTGGAGAAAGGATCAAACACTGTTTCTGACCTAAAGGAGGTCACTGGCTGTGGGCAGACAACTGAAAAGACAATACAGGATGGTCTCTTCTAGGATGAGGTAGAGCTGGGATCTGCAAACTTTTTTCTGAAAAGGGTCAGATAGCTAATATTTTTGGCTCTTTGGGTCACATGGTTTTTGTTAAGTACTCAGTTCTGCTGTTGTGCTACAGCAGCCATAGACAATTGTCAGCAAATAGGCATGGGTGTGTTCCCCTAAAAGTTTCTTTATAGACACTGAGATTTAAATTTTATATGATTCCCTTGCATCTTCTTTTGGTTTCTTTTTAAACCGTTTGAAAATATAAAAAACATCTTTCTCTTGGACTATACAAAATAGGTAGTAGGCCATATTTGTTCTGTAGACCACAGTTTGGGGAGTCCTGAGACAGAAGAAAGATTAAAGTTCCTGTGAAAAGTGGCTGTAAGTAAAGTCTTCCTGGAGAAAAGCATGACTGGCTGAGGTTAAAATATTGAGTAGGGATGATTCAGGTGAAAAAGTGAAGGAATAACATTCTAAGCAGAAAATAACGTGGGTAAATAATAGCCGCCAATAATAGTCATTAAAACGGAGTACTTATTTTGTGCTATGCACTTTAGATACATTATTTAATTAACTCATCCCAATCATCCATATAAGACAGTCATTATTATATCTATTTTGCAGAGCAGAAAATCGAGACTTAAAAAAGAAAGTACCTTACTATGGACATGTAGATAGTAAGTACCAAAAAGGCATACTGAGATCAGATGTAAATGATTCCATGCATGAGCTCTTAAATATTATTTTATACAATCCCATTAGATTTTAAGCTATTTAGAAACCAGCAAATACCATGTACAAGGCACTGAATAGATTTGAGTTGGTAAAGAAATGGAGCGAGATCAGTGCTCTATTAATGAGTTTGGCATTTATCCTGAGGTGAAGAAAGAACTATCACAGGATTTTAAGCAACAGAATCTCATGATAAGACCTGTGTTTTAGGGGGTACCTGGGTGGCTCAGTCCGTTAAGTGCCAGACTCTTGATTTCAGTTCAGGTCATGATCTAATGGTTCATGAGATGGGCAACCCCCACCCCCGCTGCCCTCCCCTCCCCTCAGCCTCTGCACTAAAAGCACAGAGCCTGCTTGGGATTCTCTCTCTCCCTCCCTCTCTGTCCTTCCCCCATTCAAGTTCTCTTTCTCTCTCTCTCAAAATAAATAAATAAACATAAAAAAAGACATGTTTTAGAAAAATGATTCTAGCAACATGGTGGAGAAAAACCCTTTGCCAAGCAAGGGCTCCAATAAATACTTGTTAAATAAATTTTTAAAAAAGGACAGTGTATGAAAAGGGTTGAAACAGGATACATGAAAGGCAGTTGGAAACTATAGCAATGATCTAGACAAGAAGTGATGGGTCTAAATGCAGACAGTGACTGAGGGAATAGAAGAGGAGATAACAGACATATCGTAGTTCTCAAACTTAATTCCATAGCGTAATTACTGTGGTGCTTTTAAAAATTACACATAGTTAACCTCATCCCTGGAAATTCTGATTCAAAAGGTCTGGGTGGGTACTAAGCATGTGCATTTTGTAAGGTGTTCATGGGTGATTCTGAGAAGTAGGCACTCAGGAAATAGAATGAGGGTCACATAAATAACGGCACATTGACTAAGATTAGGAATAAATGAAGGAGAAGATAAGTTACAGACTAAAGAAGTTGCAGCAGAGTCATTGTGGTTGCTTTCAAATGGTGACATAGGACAAACGCTAGAGTGGCCCAGAGCTCTGGAGGAGAACCAGACAGCTGATACAGAGAGGGAAGTCAGTAATCATTCACAGAAAGAGGATTAAACACATGTTCTTTGAGTTAAGTAATGTTCCATGCTGAATTCAAGATCAGAATAGCTCAGAGGGCAATCAGACATTTGAACTCAGGCCTACTGGCTTCTCAGTATCTTTAAAACACATCACATTTCAACTTTGGGTTTGTCCTTAATTAGGGTCAGTAAGGTTCTGCATGCCAGCATGGCACCATAAAATTTCCAGAAAAGAGGCATTTGCTAAGACTGTAGTCAAACACGGAGTATCAGCTGAGTTGGCCAAGAGGAGACAATCAGCAGCAGCAATAACACTCAGTGCACACCAGCTAATCAGTGGCACCCTGGGGAAGGCAGTTGCCACAATTAGCGAAACTTTTTGCAAAGCTGAAACAGAAGCTGGTACAAGAGAGAATGGGCTGCACATTTGGTCAACACCTACAGCAATTTCTAAAAATGTTTCATTTAATAGAAATAGTCCATGCCATCAGTATGAAGGAGAATATCTGTCTTTTGTCTGTTGGAGAGAAAACATACATATAACTCTCATAAAGATAACTAAAACAATTTTGATTAAAAAACGGAAAGCCACAGGGGTGCCTGGGTGGCTCAGTTGGTTGAGTGTCTGACTTCAGAAAACAGGTCATGATCTCACAGTTCGTGAGTTTGAGCCCCTCATCGGGCTCACTGCTGTCAGTGCAAACCCAGCTTTGGATCCTCTGTTCGGATTAAAAGCTCTCTCTCTGTTTTATCCTTCAGTCTTTCTCCTCAGAAACAATAATTTTTCAACTATTTCTAATTTTTTCCTTGTATTTGTATATAATACACTTCTGTTGCTGTCACTTGGCTTAATTTTTAATATATCATTTGCTTTATTTTATACTCGTTCTCCTATCCCCCATTGATTCTCCTCTGCGTCTTTTTAAAAATAGCTGTATCACAACATTTAAGTCAATCGGCGGTGCTTACCTCATGTTCATATGGATATTATTCATGGCAGAGCCAAGTAGCATATCATGATTGTTTACTTTCTAGTACAATCTTCTTTATCTTCCACATGCCTGGAATAAATAATTCTCTTGCTTTTTCATTTCATTTACTTTAAGCCTGTGTTGCTAATTCTTTCCAATAGAACCAACAAATTCCTATGGCTTTCCAAATGCTCATACAGCTAACCTCTCTCTCTCCTTACACACACACACACACGCACTTTCTTTGTGGAGAATGTCCTCTAGACTCTTCTATTTATTCTCTGTTCTGGACAGGATTCATCTATTGCACAGATATCCCTTTGGGGACTTCTTTTCCTACTCTTCTGCTTTAGACCCCTGTTTCCTGGATCCTATAGTCTCCTCCTTATGGATTGTTGCCTTTTTTTTCTAGATGACATTCTTCACTAGCTTTCAGAGAAATGGTGCCTGACAAAGTGTATTTCTTAGTTGTACTTTTTTGAAGGTGTTTTTTGCCATTCCATGGAATTTAAAAATTTTGGTTATCGTATTTTTAGCTTCAAAGTATTTTTTGGGTGTCCCTTTATCATAGCATCTCTTTTGTGCTAGAAATGAAATAAATCTTCTCTGTTTTGGTGATATTAATTTAGTGATTTGCCAAAGTTTTCTTATTTTTCCCTGTGATACTGCTGCGGTCAACATACTAAGAGAGTAAGTCCAGAGGTAACAGGTGGTGGCTAGAGAATGGAAAGGTTTAAAATGGGGTTATGGGGGCGCCTGGGTGGCGCAGTCGGTTAAGCGTCCGACTTCAACCAGGTCACGATCTCGCAGTCCGGGAGTTCGAGCCCCGCGTCAGGCTCTGGGCTGATGGCTCAGAGCCTGGAGCCTGTTTCTGATTCTGTGTCTCCCTCTCTCTCTCTGCCCCTCCCCCGTTCATGCTCTGTCTCTGTCCCAAAAATAAATAAACGTTGAAAAAAAAAATGGGGTTATGGAAGGACTACAGTTATTGGTAAAGACAAGAGAACAGTTAGCTGAAATTGGGTTGGGGGCAAAGCAGTGTAAGAGCTGGGCATTGTTCCCTCTACTCCTTTCAGATAATTCTCTCCCCAGCCTTGTGGGTGTTTCCTCATGTGTACTTATTGATCTATAGTCCACAGAACTCGCTGTGGGACCATCTGTAGATGTCCTGTGTTCCCTATCTGTGCAGTGCTCATTTGTCTGTCATTCTGCCCCACAGTTCCAGCTGCCTTAGTGCTTCCAAGCTTCAGCTCTATCTCCTCAGCTCAGGGAGTCAACTGACTCTGTCTCCATTCCCTCTTCTAGCACTGTCTCCCAGAAATTCAAAGCAGTAAAGCTGTAGCAATTGTGGGGCTCATCTCTTCTGTTCCCCATGTCTTGGAGATCATTAGCCTTTGTTGTATGGTGTAAACCCTTGTTTTATATGCATTGTCTGTTATTTGTTTCAAATGGGGGGAAATCTAGTCCCTATTACTCCATCTTGACTGGAAGTAGAATATTGAACTGCACAATATCTTGAAAACTGAAAACAGAAAAATATTATTAGGTGACTACTTAGGAATCATGGAGTGCCTGGGTGGTTCAGTTGGTTAAGTGTCTGAGTCTTGATTTCAGCTCAGGTCATAATCTCACAGTCATGAGGTTGAGCCCCATGTCGGGCTCTGTGCTGAGTGTGGAGCCTGCTTGGGATTTTCTACCTCTCTCTCTCTGCCCCTTCCCTGCAAGCTCGCTCTCTCTCTCTCTCTCTCTCTCCCCCCCCCCCCTCTGTCTCTCAATAAATAAATAAACATTAAAAAAAGTTAGCACAAGTAAAGTAACAGTGAGTATCTGGATTATGTTTCTGGGGCCTGAATGCACAATTTGAAGAGTGTTTTTGTTTTGGATGGTATATATAATTTTTTAAGTTTTTTTTTTTTTAAGTTCATTTATTTTGAGACAGACCGAGAGAGTGCAAACGGGGGAGGGACAGAGGCAGAGAGAGAGGGAGAATCTCAAGCAGGCTGTGCACCATCAGTGAGGAGTCTGACATGGAACTCAAACTCATGAAACTGTAAGATCATGACCTCGGCCAAAATCAAGAGTCAGATGCTTAACCTCTGAGTCCTCCAGGTGTCTGTGAATGGCATATGTAACTTAAGTCTTCTAGATGTAGAGAAAGTGGTTAACTGAATTCTAGTGGGAATTCTTAAAGAAATTATCTATCTATCATCTATCTATGTATCATCTATCTATCTGTCATCATCTATCATCTATCTATCTATCTATCTATCTATCTATCTATCTATCTATCCAACTATCTATCATTATTATTATTATCTGTCTATCTACCTATCTAATCTGTTCTATGTATCAGCCATCTGACTTACATGCTTGGTAAATGAGTTGGGATATTTCCCATTCTGTTCTTTATAAAATATTATAGTGCCTATGCTTTATACAAAAAATAATTTGTATGTCAAATTTAAGGAATACTTATTTTATAATTTAGTTTTTGCTACTTTAGTTAAGGAAAGCTTCCTATTTTAGGTGCATAAAATTAACCATATTTTTTCAGTTATTTAAAATTTTCTTATATTTAGCTTTTTAATCCAACTGGAAATTATTTCTCTGCGTACTGGAAGTAATGCTATGATTTCACTATTTTTCCGTAGAAAAAAGCCAATTGGGCCAATGCTTTTAATGGAATATAGTCTATTCTTAATTAATTTGAAATGTCCCATTTGTCTTAGAACAGGTTTTGCAAGGGTTGTGTATCTTTCTGGGTTCTCTATTCTCTTCTATTGATATACCTACCTACTGTTGTGCCAAAAATACACTGTTTTAATGCTTGTAATTTTGTAATGTATCTTGATATATAAGATCTTTTTCTACAGTCCTTTCAGAACTTTATAATTTTATGTAAGTTTTAGAATGATTTTTTCGGTTCCCTAGAATTATATTTTGAATTTCCATTGGTATGGCACTGAATTTATTAATTAATTTGAGCGAACTGACGTCTTTACAGTATTGAATCTTCACATTCATAAAAAATGTTTCATTCAAGTTATTTAGATTTTTAAATATTATTTAGTAAAATTTTATAACTTTCTTTATAATGTTATTATTTTTTCCTAGTTAGTTTATAGTTGTTATTGCTAGTTAGTACATGATCTATGTTTATATTACATTTTCTCTTAGGTTATTGCTAGTATATAGGAATACTTGCTTTCATATACTGATCTATGTTCAGAAATCATACTGAGCTCTCTTAATGTTATTTCATAGTTTGTCTATGACTTTACTAGCATTCACTATGTAGAAATACATATATATATATACATATATACATATACGTATATGTATATATGTGTGTGTGTGTATATATATATGTATATATATACATATATATATATATAAAATCTTCAAATAATGGTGATCTCATCCTTTCCTTCCCAGTCCTTATGTCACTTATCTCTTTATCCAGTTTTTATTGCATCAATAAGGTCTACCAATATAATATTGATTTGCATCAGTGATAGTAGATATTTTTGTCTTATTTTTAATTTAAGGAACCTGCTTCCAAAATTTCACCAATAGGAATAATATTGGCTGTATGTTTTTCAAGTTGTAGAAATGTTCTCTTCTCCTAGTTTTTTAAATGTGGTAGACCTGTCTTGTTTATATCTTTGGGTCTTATAATTTCTAGTCACATCAGCAGTACTTCCAGCTTCCAGCATATACATCCTTTTGTCTAAGGACTTTCTCTCTTTTTCCAGTGTTTATGGCAAGTCAGGATCACTGGACATTGAAAACATCTAGGAGCAACCTTCTACCAATGACTGATAGGGATTGTTGGATAAATATCCTGATCTCTTGCTCCTTAAGTGGGCTGGCTTTGAGATGGCTATTCTGTCATGCTTCCTAGAATTTCCTGGTGAAATTCAGTTCAAGCTGCCTACAGCAGAAACTTTCTTGATAATGCATAATTTACTGGCTTGCTTCCTTCTCTGTCATACTTCCCTACTCCTCTACTGGTGTTTTCTGAGGTCATCTACTAAACAACAGATTTCTACTAAAATATCTGTCTCAGGATTCTTCAAAGGAAATGTAAACTAAGATGCTAGTAAATATCTATACATTGTATGTCTTTTGATGAAATAAAAGGGATTTGAATTTTAGTAAATACTCTTTCTGAATTTAATGAGATGAGAATGTTACTATACTGAATGGTTTGATATATTTTTGTCTTAAATCTCATTTTAAAGACTGGAGTTTCTTTTTTATAGTAAAATTTATTAAAAAGTTCAATTTACACTTAATAAAATTCACCCTTCTTGGTTGTATAGTTTCAATGAATATATTGAAAAATGCAAAAATGGTTCTACTATTATAATCAAGAAATATAACATTTAATTGCTCCAAAAAGTTCACTTGTGACACTTTGTTGTCAATCCCTTCCCTGCTTTATAGTCCTTGACAATGACTGATTTGTTTTCTTTCTTTCTTTTTTAAAAATATTTATTTATTATTGAGAGAGAGAGAGAGAGAGAGAGAGAGAGACAGCATGAGTTGGGGGGGCACAGAGAGAGACACACACAGAATCTGAAGCAGGCTCTAGGCTCTGAGCTGTCAGCACAGAGCCCAACAAGGGGCTCGAACTCACAGACCATGAAATCATGACTTGAGCTGAAGTCAGATGCTTAACCGACTGAGCCACTTAGGCACACCTAATGACTGATTGTTTTCTATCCTTACAGACATTCCTTTTCCAGGATATCATATAAATGGAATAATAAAATATATAGAACACTTGAGTATAGTTTCTTTTACAGATCATAATGCTTTTGAGATTTACCCATTTTGTTGCATGTATCAATACTTTATTCCTTTTTGTTACTCAGTAGGCTTCCATTGTATGAATTTGCATATGTTTATTCTCCAGTTGATGCACATTTAGGCTGTTTCAAGTTTTTGATGACTGAATAAAGCCACCATAATTATGCTCATACAGGTTTTTCATATGAAAATATGTTTTCATTTGACTTAACACTTATTTTGCGGATTGATGATTCATATTGTTTTTAACTTCATAAATCTACAAACTGTTTTTATTTTTATTTTAAAGTTTATTTATTTTGAAAGTGAGAGAAAGAGAGGGAGAGAGAGAGAGAGAGAGAGAGAGAGAGAGATCAGGAGTGGGAGAGGGGCAGAGAGAGAGGGAGAGAGGATCCCAAACAGGCTTTGCCCTGTCAGCACAAAGCCTGACTTGGGGCTTGATCTCATGAACTGTTAAGTCACAACCTGAAACAGACCTGAAGTCTGTTTTATGGTCCAATATCTTCTGTTTTGAAAAATGTCTCTATGTACTTGAAAAGCATATGTAGCCAGTTTTTGTACAGTATAGTGTTCTATTATGCTAATTAGGTCAAGATGGTTGATGGTATTGCTCAATTCTTCTATATCCTTATTGATATCTGGGACATCTATCCTACCAATTGCTGAGAGAGAGATGTCCAATATTTCCAACCATAATTGTAGATTCGTCAATTTCTACTTTCAGCTTGGTCGGTTTTGATTCATGTATTTCCAGAAGTTCTGTTGTTAGATGCATATACCTTTAGCATTATTGTACCTTCTTAATGAATTAATTCTTTTACTATTAGCAATGATAACAGTTAACAATTATGTAATCTTTCTATTTTTGGTAACCTTGTTTTGAAGTCCACTTTGTCTGATATTAATGTAACCGATGAATTTTTATTTTGACTAAATTTTACAAGGTATGTCTTCTTTTTCCATTCTTTTATTCTTAACATATCACTATTTTTATATTTAAAATTAGGTTCTTGCACCTCTGCCTTTTAATTGGAGTGCTTATTAGGCCATTTACAGTCAATGTAACTATTGTTATTGTTAGATTTAAATCAACACTTTTAGGTTTTTTTTTTCTATTTTTCTTATCTGTTATTTTTTCTTCCCCTTTATCTTTTCTGTATCTACTATAGGTTTTTACTTTGTGGTTATTATAAGACTTACATAGGGGTGCCTGGGTGGCTTGGTCGGTTAAGCGTCCGACTTTGGCTCAGGTCATGATCTCGCGGTCCGTGAGTTCAAGCCCCGCGTTGGGCTCTGTGCTGACTGCTCAGAGCCTGGAGCCTGTTTCAGATTCTGTGTCTCCCTCTCTCTCTGCCCCTTCCCTGTTCATGCTCTGTCTCTCTCTGTCTCAAAATGAATAAACGTTAAAAAAAATTTAAAAAAAAAAGACTTTCATAAAACAACTTATACTTATAGCAGTCTAAGTTGGTAACAAGTATGAACACATTCTAAAGTTCTACATTTTTATCCCCCCACCACACTTTATGTTTTTGATGTCAAATTTACAACTTTTTTACCTTGTGTACCCATTAACAGATTATTGTAGATACAGCTATTTTTACTACTTTTGTCTCTTAACCTTCATACTAGCTTTCTAAGTGATTAACCCACAAATTTTGCAACATTAGATTATTCTGGATTTTATGATACATCTACCTTTACCAGTGAAATTAATACTTCCTTATGTTTTCCTGTACGAATTACTGCCCTTCTGTTTCAGCTTCAAGAAGTCTTTTTAACATTTCTTGTGAGGCCTGTTTGTTTCTCTTGTCATCTTTTTGTGTTTTTTTATTAGTTGAGTATTTCCTATGATTATACTCTATCTCCACAATTGTTTTATTAGTTAAACTACTTTCTCTAATTTTGTTTTTAGTGGTTGTCCCAGAGTTTAGAGTATGCATCCTTAATGTATTGCAATCTAACTTCAAATTTTAAATATCACTTTGTTTATCCTGTACGAAACTTTTAACAGTATACTTTCAATTCCTCTTTCCTTTCTGTTGTGTTATTATAGCCATACATTTTATTTTACCTATGTTATGAATTTAAAAATACTGTTAGTGTTTTTTTGTTTTGTTTTGTTTTTCACTTTAGGTAATTTTAGATTACAACATTTAAATGTATTTCTTTATATTGATCATAATTTCTACTATTTCTAAAGCTTTTCATTTTTTTATATATTTCCAAATTTCTGCCTGAAGGACTCAATTTAACATTCCCTAAAGTGTATAAATGCTGGTAGTAAATTCTATTATCTCTTGTGTATAATACAAAATCTTTATTTTTACTGGATATACAATTCTGGGCTGACAGGTTTCTTTTCTTCCTGTCTTTCTTTTAGTAGTTTAAAGATGACATTGTCTTGTGGCTTGTATAGTTTCTAATAAGGTCTGTTGTGATTTTAATTTTTGTTCCTCTCTGTAATGTGTCTCCTCGCCCCCCTCCAACCGCCAGGCTTCACATTTTCTCATTATCTTTATTGTTTTTTCTCTTTTAACAATTTGAATATGTATTAATTTGGGGATTCAAAAATTATTTATACTGTTTGGGTTTCTCTGAGATTCCAGGATATGCTGTTTGTGCTATTTTCCTATTTCAGAAAAATTTGTGACTATTACCTGTTTACATATATTTTTTTTATTTTTTATTTTTAAAAATTTTTTTTATTAAAAAAATTTTTTAACGTTTATTTATTTTTGAGACAGAGAGAGACAGAGCATGAATAGGGGAGGGACAGAGAGACAGGGAGACACAGAATCTGAAACAGGCTCCAGGCTCTGAGCAGTCAGCACAGAGCCCGACGCGGGGCTCGAACTCACGCACCGCGAGATCATGACCTGAGCCGAAGTTGGACGCTTAACCGACTGACCACCCAGGCGCCCCTACATATTTCTTCTGCCCTAATTTCTCTCTTCTTCTTTCGGGACTTGAGGTACACATTTGTTAAATATGGTCCCACAACTCTTGAATGCTTTTTATTGGTTTTTTACACAATGAATAATTCCTACTGACCTTTGTTAAAGTTCTCTGATTCTTTCCTCAACCATTTCCATTCTATTGAGGGATCTGTCAAAGAAGTTCCTCATCTCTAATGCTGTGTGTTTAATGTGTAGACATTCCATTTGATCTGTTTTGTTTGTTTCTTTGTTTGGTTTCTATTTCTGTGCCAAATTCCATACCTGTTTATACATGTTGTCCACATTTCCATAAAATGTTTATTATAAGAGTTATACTAACTTGAATACCCTGCTTCCTGATGCTAGCATGTGGCTTTCCTGAGTCTCAGTCTGTTGGCTGCTTTGTGTCTTGACAATGAGTTGTTTTATCTTCCTTTTCAGTGTGTCTCATAACTAATTAAAAATTTAAAAATGTAATGACACATATCATAAGCAGAACAGTAAAGACAATGTAAATACCATTTATGATTATAAATGGACATTCTTCTTCTGTCAGTTAGTGTGGGGGAATGAGTAAATGTAGTCATGAAAATGAGTTTGATTTTGGTACTGCCATGGTTATCTACAATGCACCACAGACTTCATGTTAGTCTAACAATACCTTGTACTTAGGGAGCGGGCTGGAGTGCTGGTGGATTTTCCTCAATGTCTGTGCTCTACCCTCAGTATTTATGCATCCCTATACATCTGAATCATGGGAAGGGGTGGAGTAGGGGGTTTCTCCAAGGTCTTGCTTCTCCCTAGTAGTAGACTACTGTCTTTTGTTACTCCAATTTTGAAAGCCTAACTGTGGTCACAAGGAAGGTTTTCTGTTTTGCTGGTTTAACATGAGTCTTAGTTTTGCTCTGTTCCTAGGCCTTAGAGGCTGTATTGCCTGTGTTACTAACCATTACATTTTACTACTGTCCTGTTTATTTGTACTTTTTGAAAAAACAGAACTTCTCTGTTCTTTATTTTAATCAGACATTTCTGAGAGTCATTTTGTTTCATAATTATTTCTATTTCACAAAATCAAAAAGTTTTCTATTATCTCTATTTGTTATTTTGAGATTTTGCACCACAATTTTATTGTTTCTATTGTCTTTAGTTTTACTCTCTAGTTTACTGAATGGAATCCTTTCCTCATTAAAAAAAAATCCTTTTTTGTAATAAATGCATTTAATACTACTTCTTCTAAGAGATGCTTATCTATATCCTGCAAGTTTTGATAATAATGCTTTCATCATTTCCATTACCATTTTCCATTACCATGAGTTTTCTCATTTCCATTACCATTTCTTTTTTTTTTTTAATTTTTTTAATGTTTATTTTTGAGAAAGACAGAGACAGAGACAGAGTGTGAGTTGGGGAGGGACAGAGAGAGGGGGGAGACACAGAATCCGAAGCAGGCTCTAGGCTCTGAGCTGTCAGCACAGAACCTGGTGCAGGGCTTGAACTCACAAACTGTGAGATCATGACCTGAGCTGAAGTTGGATTCTTAACCGACTGAGCCACCCAAGCGTCACTCCATTACCATTTTTTAAAACTCCTTTCCATTAAGATTTCTTCTTTAAGTTGTAACATTATAATTGTAACTTTCAAATGGGTTTTTTTAATGTTGCTGAGACTTACAAAAGGGGGGGTCCCTGTTAGCAATGGGAATGAGATTTACACAGCATAATTCTTGAAAATGATAGCCAGTTTTATATATTCTCTTTGTAGCAAAACTTGGCCTTGTAATTACAGTCTTCTATTATAGGTGCACCAAATATTCATATTCAAGTTAGTGAGAAGGTATAAAATAAAACACAGGAGAAGCTAGGAAATACAAAAATAGAATAAAAAATTAGGTTAAGAAAAAATTTAGTCTGTCAATGTCCTAGCTGTCATCCTAAAGCTGAACTTCATGGTAGTCAAAATATAAATAGTGAACACTAATCTAAATTTTCCATGAGGGAAATAGGAACTTATTCTTTTGTTTTTTAAATTTTTAAAAATGTTTATTTATTTTTGAAAGGGAGAGACAGAGTGCAAGTGGGGAGGGGCAGAGAGAGAAGGAGACACATAATCCAAAGCAGACTGCAGGCTCTGAGCTGTCAGCACAGAGTCTGACATGCGGCCTCACAAATCACGAGATCATGACCTGAGCTGAAGTTGGATGTTTAACCAACTGAGCCACCCAGGTGCCCTGGAACTTATTCTTTAGAAAAGATTTTCCCAGTATTTAGGTAACTACTTGTCTCAAAAAATTTTTCACAAAAGGGGCAATTTCATTGTATAAATGAGCTCCTCAACAACTTCCCTATAATAAATTTAGTAATGGTATTGTATTTCTATTTCCATGCTTCTATGCAAAGTCTTCTGCAATTGATGTCTGTAGGAGATATCAGTTGCAATGCCTTCTATGCCAGTGGCTCTCAATGACATTGGGCAGAACCCATGGTGCTCAGCTATACATATAGGCCCTGAGATATGTAGGCCAAGGCCATAACATGGAATACAGCTTAGGAGTAAGGAGTAATTCTTCAAGAGATAAAATTATTGTGGTTCCTGAACAATGGTCCCCAAACTAAAGGCAATGGGAAAACTCTATTATGCAGAACCTAATTTCTATCTCTTCTAAGTGGCTCCACAAATTTTTTTTGAGGGAAAGAGAAATAGAGAGAGAGAGAGAGAGAGAGAGAGAGAGAGAGAGAGTGTGTGTGTGTGTGTGTGTGTGTGTGTGTCAGCAGGGGAGAGGCACCGAGAGAGGGACAGAAAGAATCTCAAGCAGACTCTACACTGTCAGGACACAGCACGATGCGGAGCTCAAACTCACAAACATGTGAGATCATAACCTGAGCCAAAATCAAGAGTTGAATACTTAACTGACTGAGCCACTCAGGCTCCCCAGTGGCTACAGTTTTAATAGCTGTGTGGTCTTGGGTGAGTTACTTAACCTTTTTAAGCCTCAATTTGCTCATATATTATATAGGGATACTATTTATACCTTCTTCATAGAGTAGTTTTGGGGTCTACATGAGAACAATTATAAAAAAACACTGAACAAAATATAAAACTATTATTTTTTTTAATTGAGATAGTTCTTAGACTTCAATACATAGGGATTCCAGATGTTACTGGAAATACAAATATTTAATTTTCTATACTCTATCAGTTTTACTTTTAGTAAATGAAGAACTACTTAACTAAATGCAAATGAGTGATTAACTCTTATAAAGGAAGTATATTAGAGTACTAACACATGCCCATATTTAGCATAGGTAAGTTATTGGTGGTATTTCCTCCCTAGAGAGGAAATCACAAAGCCCAATTTCAAGTGCTGCTAGTGCTACTTAGTAAATGTGCATTCTTAGGTGCGTAACTTAATGTCTCTTGGTTCATTGCTTCATTTGTAGACCTGAGGGATTTGAGTGGATGATTTGAGGTCCCATCTGTGCATTTACCCTATAAGACTCTTTGCCTCTTACGGTGTTACTTTTTGAATAGTTCAAAACAACAGCATCATCAAATTTGGAATCCATCATGTCCCAGAAGTCTAAGATTAGTAGGATATGTGGTAGTAAAGTTCCAGTGTATCAACAAATCAATATCTAACTGCCATTTTGCTGTCTTCAAAATGTAGCCCTTTATATCAACAGAATGATACAGAGCTCTCTTTATTGGAAAGCAATCTAAGAAAGAATGATTTAGACAGAAAAGCTCAAGGAAAGATAAGCAAAGTCAAGGAGAAATACAAAGGTGACTTACAAAATTGACCCAAATCAGGAATCAAATTGATGTTAGGATTTGACCTAATATTTACTAGTTGCTTAGAAAAAAATTCCCCTGCAAAAAGAAAACAATGTTTGAAAGGATATAAATTTGTTAGATGTCTATAAGTATCTATAAAAGGATATGGAAAAAGAAAAATAAAAAAGAATTGAAAGCCCTGAATCTCTTAGGTTATTTTAGAGTAGAAATTAAATGCACAGATTGAATGAGGTTTTTTGCATGCAGCTGAAATAGCCACACCTACCCAGCATTTTCCTTTGTTCCTCTTAGCTAGTCTAATTGTTTCATAGAATAAAAACATCAGAGTTACTTTCAGGTTTTTTTTTAACTTACAAGCAAAAGATATCATTAGTTTTGCTAATAATCCCTTTCATATTTCATGAACAAATAAATTGTGCAGGTGTCCAATCAGAATAAAATAATCCTGCACCCTAGGGGAAATTCCATGTAATTCTCTCACATTACCTTGTCTCTGTGACTCACCTTTTTAAGCAGAGTTCACATATGTGTTCTACTTGTTTATTTCCTGTAAGTCATAAAATAGTGATATGGGAGAATGTAGCAAGTTCCCTTCTAGTTTATTGTGAGGGGGTAGATCTGTGTTGATATATGGTGAGCTGACAGGCAAAAAAAATGAACACATTTAACTGATTCCAAATGTGTTATTTTCATTGATGATTCCCTGGTTTTAAAGTCAAGATATTTTGATTGAGCCTTAGAAGAATTGGACTTTTCATTCTTTAGCTTACCACAGAATTATCTCAGCTGGGGATCCCAAATAAAATTTGTTGTTTGTTCTTGCCTTCACTTCCTGTAGATTCCAAAGAGAAACACTGAAGCCCTGTGGGGAATGGTGACTGTCATTGATTTTGAACCAAATTATCAAATATGCCACTGGGATGATAGATAAACCTCTAGCAGTTGAATATTACCCTCAAAATGGCAAGACTAAAATTTTTGCAAATCCCCTCAAAAACTCCGAACACATAAAATCAGTGCCAATCATTTTTAAGACTCATTCAACTTGTATTATTAGAGAAGCTAAGTTCACATTTTCTTATTTCGTTTTTAGCATAAGAAGACGATATGCATCCTGCCTTCTGACTTAGGCAGTTCTTTCATAAGTATGATTGTACAGCTCATTTGTATAGATACTACTTTTTTGATACTTTGATTCTGCAAATCCTTTGTCCATCAATACTTAGAGGTTTTGTTTTACATCTTCTTAAATGGAAAAATCTGACAAAACTTAAGCTTAAAATGTTGGCCAGGTGAAATGCTCCCAAGTCCTTTTTTTTTTTTTTTTTTCATTTTTTGGCAGGATCTGAAAACATTTGCTCTGACCCTCTAGAGCTAGAAGTATTGATTTTTTAATGGGTACACTTTTCTCAAATGGAGTCCATCGCTTAAATCTAACATCCGCTCCTCTATTGAAGGAGCAGTTTCTTGATTCCAAGTAATTACTGTTCCCCTTATTGCCATTGATATTGCTGTGTTTAAGAATCTATATATTCTCTCAAGGAAATTTAAAGTTGTTCTTCCATGCCAGAAAGCAAAGATGCAATTGGATATTAATAATTTATGTTATTATAAAAGTTATAACAAAGAATTTTAAAATACAGACTTTTGTAACATAAAATTTTGAGTTTCATTCTATAAAAAACATACCTTGTATCTTTTGAGATCAGGTGGGTGTATCTCCTCAGATTGGGGTACATAAGTGCCCACTATGTACAGATTCTTTCAAGAAGTGAAGGATTGCAGAGACTGTCATAAATTAAGATTTCTTACTTTACCTTTATAAAAAAGAAGAAAAGCATCTTGAGAGTCATGGTATCCAGTTGACCACAAATTTCAATGACTTGCATTGTTCATATAATCACTAGGCCATCGCCAATAATCTAAAATGCATGATGGTAGATGGTGATAGAAGATGGTGACTGAATTTACAATAAGTTTATTGTCTTATGCAATGTGGAGTTGAGACTTGTCTGTTCTTAGTTCCTTTAGCAACTCTGGACAAGATCATCCATCATTTTGACATCTACCTCCTAACATGGCTTTGCTCATAGAGTTGGGCTACTGGCCAATATTCATTAAGTAAAAAATAGCTATCCGAGGGGTGCCTTGCTAGCTCAGTCAGTTGAGTGACTGACTCTTGATTTGGGCTCAAGGCATGAACCCAGGCTCATGGGATCAAGCCCCACGTTGGGTTCTGTGCTGAGTCTGGAGCCTACTTAAGATTCTCACTCTCCTTCTGCCTCTCTCCCCTGCTTGCACTCTCTCTCTCTCTCTTTAAAAAAAAGGAAAAGGAAAGGAAAAAAAAAGCCATCTGACACTTTATTAATTGAAGGACCATTTGTTCTGGCACTACACAGTTTTGAAAGAGTATTTCAACCAGAGAGAGTTGAGACCACACAGTATGGTAGAAAATCACAAAAAAGTCAGTGGATCTAAACCATAGCATTTAAGAGGTTCATTATGAGAGATGAAGCTGGAGAAGTTTGAAGGAGGGGTCAGCAAAAGATGCAAGGCAAATTGTTAGGTGTCATACATATGCTCTGGGGAAGAGGCTGGACTTGATTCTGAAAGCTGGAGTGCCACTGAAGTGACACTCAGCAGGAGAGTAACATATTAATGAATTGTGGTTTTTGTTTGTTGTGTTATTTGTGGTGTAAATGTCCATTCTGGAAGCTCTACAAAGAAAAGCTTAGATCAGAAGGCACTGGAGTCCATCTGAC
This sequence comes from Herpailurus yagouaroundi, assembly GCF_014898765.1. Lineage (NCBI taxonomy): Eukaryota > Metazoa > Chordata > Mammalia > Carnivora > Felidae > Herpailurus > Herpailurus yagouaroundi. The sequence goes on along the minus strand of NW_024412388.1, from coordinate 84,843,659 downwards.
CAGTTAGAAAGCTCTGCAATTGACTTATTTAAGAAACCTGAATGCATAATGAAAGCAGCAACTGTGAATTGATGTAAAAAAGATTGGAAAGATGTTGAGAATAGAACAGGTAACATTTATTGTTTGATTAGATATGGAGATATAGAAAAAAGTTGATAATAAAACTGACTACAGTCTCTGATTTGGGTAACTGAATGGAATTTGAAGTCTGTTTATCTTGTATACTAACACACAATCTTTCAAAAATGTTTAAGGTGGCTTACAAAGATTCATAATTAAGATGATTAAATATCAGTGGAAAAAAATTTTTAAAGGAAAAGGAAAAGAAAAATAAAAAGATCCAAATAGAAAAATATGGTCTTTTAATAAAATAAAATCAGAAGTGGCATGAGTACATGGAACAAATTTAATGAACACCTATAAACTTGTTAGAGATGGGCCACAAATCAATTAGGACAAGATGTTTAGTAGGTTATTCAGTAAGAGGAACATGATCAGTTACAAGATCCAGGCAACTGCCTGGAAGGTAGCAACAAATCTACTGCTACAGAAACTCATAACCACTTCCAGTTCTGTAACCAGAGAAATTCACGTCCAAGAAGTAGTGCCGTTCCTCGAAAGAGGAAAGAGGGAAAGAACAGACTTTAGAGGGAAACAGTGCTAATTCAATCTAATCAATAACTCATGCCCTCTTTATTAAACAGATTTCTTACTTCTTCCAAAGACTCTTTCCTTACTGTCTAACACTTGTGTTCTTTTTGACCCCTGACTTAGTGGACCATGAAACAAGCATTTTTTGAGCATCTATAATATATTTTGCCAAAGCACTTTCTCTTGTATCAACTGCTTCTCTCTTTGCCTTAACAGCCCTGTTCTCCTTTAAGTCCTGACGCATTTCCTAACTGTTTTTTATAGTGTAAGGAATCTGTACTACATTTTAACAGTTGTGTAGGCTGGGCCCCATAGGCCTTAAATATTTGAAGTCTTCCCTCTTGTTTGTTATTATCTCCACCACCAAAATTCTGTAAGCCAGCTTTTCTAAAGTGAGAAATGTGTCCCACTGGTAGTACTTGAAATGACTTTGGAAAATACATGAACATGGTCTTAAATAAGATGAAACCACATAGCAAGAAAATACTACTCTTTCAATTCTCTTTCACATACTGAGACTAATTCAAGAGAAAAGCCTCATTTTTGTTTTAACACTAATTTCCTTTGAACCAAAAGCTTGTGGATATCCCCTTACAGCCTTTTAACTGTCAATGTTATGTAGCTAGAACTAAATAATTTATTGTTTTGGTTTTATTGTATTACTTTTTATTTTCAAAAAGTGATTTTTTTAAAAAAAACTTAGGACAGTGAAATAGAATTTCCTTTCAAAATACATTTATTTCATTTAAGAGGTGAACTGAGTGATTTAATGATGATACTAAGGAATTAATATAAATGATATGCAAATATGGAAAAAATCACATGAAAGTTTTAATACTTGCTTCATAAATATGCCAAAAATCAGAAACCTGAGATGCAGATCACTAGGTTTGGAAAACATAACTATGATCTCCACCAAGCCAGACTACTTGCCTTTCTGCAAATATACTTTGCTGTTTTAGACATTTATGCCTTTGCTGTACTGGCACTTTAACTTCAATACCTCCCCCAGTCTTTTTACTTAACATAGCTTCTGCGTCTCCTTCGATATGAGATCAAGATGCCTGGATTACAGGATGGTAAGCATTGCAGAGGGATGGGGTACTATCTAGGGACCGAGTAAAAAGTCTGTATGCTGAAAGACAACCTGTCTCTACTTCCAGAAAAAACAGTGTGGGCATTTAATCTCTTCTGAAGAAACTAAAATTTCTAAGAGAAAGGATCTTCCAATTCTAACAAATTGTAAAGTGGGACTAGCACTAAATTAAATGGTCAGTTTGCTGCCTAATTGGTCATGCTAGGATGAGACCGACCAGCCTTGACTTAATTAGCTTTTTAAGAGCTGCATTTTAAAATATGAATGAACAGGGGCACCTGGGTGTCTCGGTTGGTTGAGTTTGGCTCAGGACATGATTTCGACTCGGGTTTGCTACTGTCAGTGTGGAGCCTGCTTTGGATCCTCTGTCCTCCTCTCCCCCATTCATTCTCTCTCCTTCTTTTTCTCTACCTCTTGCTCTGTCCCTCTCTCTCTCCCTCAAAAATAAATATTTTTAAAAAAAATTTAAATAAAATAAGAATGAACAGCCAGAGATAATCAGATATTTGAAGAGAACCTCCAAATGAATGAGGGATACTAAAAAAGAAAGAAAAAAAACCATACAATAAAAGGATTTCTGAAAAAACAGAGATGAGATAGGAAAAGCTAAAAATTTTAAACAAACTTAATAAGGACTATGACATCAGGATGGTAAAATACCACTTCCATCAAAGATGAACATGAAGCCATGAAAAAATAATCAGAAAACATGAGGGAGATAGACAAACCAAAATTTTTAAAGGAGAGTGGAAGATAAAGCTAAGCAAATCTCTCAGAGAGAAAGAGAAAATGACAAAGGGACCATAGAAGGGAAAAAAGTCTGTTAACTCTTTGACCAAGGGAGGTCCAGAAAAGCAGACAAGAGAAAATGGAGAGTGGTGTCGGGGATTATCAAATAAAGAATAGAGGAAAATTCTCCAGAGGTGAAGATCAAAATCATCAGATTGAATGCTACCATTGAATATCACCCCACTACCCCCAAAGCTAAAGCATCATCAAAGTTTGGAACATGAAAGTTAAAGAGATTCAAATAGCTTTCAGAGTGAACAAACATAAACAAGGATGGGAGTTGCATTAATTAGAAATCAAACAAACAATAAAATAAACATTTCTACCTTCATGAAGCTCATACTTTATTTTTTTTTTTAACGTCTATTCATTTTTGAGAGAGAGAGAGAGACGGAGTATGAGCGGGGGAGGGACACAGAGAGAGAGAGAGAGAGAGAGAGAGAGAAGGAGAAAGAAAGAGAGAGAATCTGAAGCAGGTTCCAGGCTCCAAGCTGTCAGCACAGAACCCAACGTGGGGCTCAGACTCACCAACTGTGAGATCATGACTTGAGCCGAAGTCAGACGTTTAACTGACTGAGCCACCCAGGCATCCCATGAAACTTATACTCTAGATATGAGAGACAGAAAACAAACAAAATGAGTAATTTATGCTAGATGGTGAGAACTATAGATAAAAATGAAACAGAAATGGAATGGAGGGCACATAGGGAATAGGCATATCACACATAGTATGGTTTAGAAGGATCCCAGTGGACTTGTTCATTTCTCATGTCTTACTTGAGATAAATGTAGTGAATATAAATCTGAATTTTGTATTGTATTGTATTGTATTGTATTGTATTGTATTGTATTGTATTGTATTTTAGAGAGAGAGAGCATGCTCACTTCAGCAGCACATATACTAAAATTAGAGAAAGCATGCAAGCAGGGGAGAGGGGCAGAGGGAGAGAGAGAAAATCCCAAGCAGGCTCCATGCTCCATCCCACGACCCTGGGATCATGACCTGGGCCAAAATCAAAAGTCAGATGCTCAACCAACAGAGCCACCCAGGTTCCCCCAAATCTGAATTGTTAAGAAAAAATTTTTAAATGTAAGCAAAGTGCTTATCATTTGGTGTACAGCAAATGAACACTTAATACAAGTTAGCTAAAATATTAGTTATTCTAATTTCTTTCTTTAAATTTGCTCTCTTAGAGGTAGCATTTTTTATGGAGGAATAAGAATGAACTTTGGAGACTAAGACATTGGATTCAAATCTGAATTCTACATCACAATAGCCAGGTAGGTTTGGGTAAATTACATAACTTCACTAAGGCTACTTTCTCAGTTGTAAGATAAAAATACTACTAATTATCTGATAGCATTCTGGGAAAGATGTGTAAGGACAGCATACACGTGTGCCCAATACATTGACTGGCTCATGGTTGGAACTCAAATATGAAGTTTTGCCCCTTCATCTTTGTTTTTTTCTTTACTGTTGACATGTCTTATTATCCTATTTCAACCTTATTCCATACCTCTTATTAAAAACAATAAAGGAGGGGAGCCTGGGTGGCTCAGTCGGTTGAGCGTCCGACTTTGGCTCAGGTCGCGATCTCATGGTTCGTGAGTTCGAGCCCCGCGTCAGGCTCTGGGCTGACGGCTCGGAGCCTGGAGCCTGCTTCCGATTCTGTGTCTCCCTCTCTCTCTGCCCCTCCCCCATTCATGCTCTGTCTCTCTCTGTCTCAAAAATAAATAAACATTAAAAAAAATTAAAAAAATAAATAAAAACAATAAAGGATACACTTATCGTGATGAACACTGAGTAATGTATAGAATTGTTGATCACTATATTGCACACCTGAAACTAATATAACACTGTATGTTAACGATACTGGAAATAAAATAAAAAACTTAATAAAAAATAAAAATAAAAAATAGAAATAATTATTGTTAAGTCTTTCCCATTACTAGAGAGAACTTATTGGTGATTAATTTATGCACTCTTCCATCAGATATTTATTTCTTTCCCCTATATTTTCTGTCTTTAACTAATGTTTTATTACATGTATAATTAACCAAAATGTGATAAAGTAGAAAGTTACATATAGGAATCTCTAGCTTAACATTACTAATCCATTCAGACACTCTTTGCAAAATAAGGGGGGGCGCGGAGAGAGAGAGAAAGAGAGAGAGATAAACCAAGAAACACTCTTAATTATAGAGAAAAAACCAGTAGTTACTGGGGGGGGGGGGGGGAATGGGTGAAATAGGTGCACCAAGTAATGTATAGAATTGTTGCATCACTGTATTGTACACCTGAAAGTAATATAACACTGTATGTTAACTACACTGGAATTAAAATTAAAAACTTAATTAAGTTAAATATTAATTAAAAAAAAATCTAGCCAGGAGGCATTTCTTTAAAAGGGAAAAATGTTGCTGGTCAACTCCAAACTCCTAATCAGAGCGAGGGGGAAAAAAGGACGATATATAATAACAAATTCTTACATTAAGAATACAGAAACCATCACTTTGAAACCATCAAACAACATGCTTGTAAAAAACGAAACAAAAACATCTTTGTGTATGTAATACAATGGCCTCCCTTAATACCGGCAGCACTTGAGATGCATAATCACTTTACTGATGTTTTGTTGACACTTTTCAAATAATCTATAGTTACTACTAATTATAATTGGATTGTATTTCAAGACTTTTCCCATAAAAAACTTTTTTAATGTTGTAATGAGTTCCAAGGATGTCAATATATAATTTCCATATGTAAACATTAAGTGAAAAAATTACTGAAGAATATTTACATTCCAGGAAGTTTGTGTGTTGAAGTTAGGAAGGGTTTTACTGGGAAAATATTAATGTGGAGACATTCTGCCAGTATGCAACTACAAGGCTCTGACAGTTTCACTTTAAAGAGCAAAGTTTGAATGGTTGTTTCATTGATGTTTTCAAACATAAAAATTGAAATAGATACCTTTATTGTCTTATACAGTCTGAACTTTTATACAGTCTCAACTTACTGTTTCAGAATCACAATTTAGGCAACTGATCTAAGGTGACACCTTTATTATATAGGATAAAATTGAGGTCCACTGGAGTGAACTGATATACAAAAGACAAGTATAAATTAGTGGAAAAGCTGGATATTGCAGTGGAAATCTTTTTTCTGTGCTCTTTCTTGTAAAACATGATGGAACTATGTTAAATTTTAAGGGAATGTTTTAATTGGAATCACAGTTTATAGATTAATATAATTTTCTGTGATATTTTCTCCTTTATTCAAGAATTGCCAAAAATTACAAGGAAAAAATATTTACACTCATTTTTAGAATTATATTTCCACTTTGAAATGTAATATATTTAGGACAAATATTTCAATGAAAACTGTATAAGTTTTCTTAAAAAGATAAGTGGTTCTTAAGAAGTGATTCTTAAAAAGTGATTCTTAAAAAGATAAGTGGTATTTCAATTTTACAAATTTATAAAAAGTTTTCAACCTTAAAAATTAATTAGGTTTTCAACTTTCAGCTTGAATACACTTTAAAAGTTCAGGTATTTATTTATGATCTTTGACACTACCTAAAGCTCAGGCAATATACTATTTTCTCTTAATGTAGGTAACTTGTGCTTGATTTTATTTTAATTTCCCTAACAACATCAAAATCCATCTTAAAATCTTAAACCTCCTCAAAGGCACTTTACCAACTGAATTTCTATCAATTTAAAACCTGTACCCATTCAATACTCAGGATTTTTAAAATCATAAATGTCAGTTTGAATGATTAATTTTTTTAAAAAACTGAACTTGTTGCATAAAAAAAATTCTTGAATAATTTAAGGGATGATGTTGCCACTGCAACACATTTCAATATATCTAATATACCCATGTGTTTAAAATCATACATCTGTGGTATATAGGGGGAAATGCTTCTTTATAATCCTACTGTCCATCTCCTGTGTTTTAAATGAAGAAACTGAGGGTTACAGACATTATGTGGCTCATCAAGGTCACAGCATGATGGGATCAATTTAAAGGGCTGCTATACTTGAAAGTTAGTAAAAATCCTAAAATTGATTTAAAGCTATTCTGTTCTTTCTTTTTATCCATGAGAAAAGAGCAAAGTCACTTAGGGCATCAAGTGACTTCTTTTTTTCTACATTTTTAAAATGTTTTAAATATGATCGAATTTGTTTTTAATGGGGCCATTTGATTCCCGAAATGTCAAAAGTGGCAATCATTAGTAGCAATAACAAATACTTATTGAACACTTACTGTTGAGATCTTTGGTCCTGGGGACAATGGGTTTTATTTTGATCTTAACACTTTTTTCTCTCCCTCAATCCTTTTAATTCTGAGCAGACAAAACCAGGTAATCATACAAAGCTCAGTTTAGCTTATTTGGCAAGGCTAACGTGACCTGGGTCATTTTTTGCTGTGTCTCTGTAAATGATAAGCAAAACTTGAACCCTTTCCTAAGGCTGATATGAGATAATCACTGAAAATTCTAATATTGTAGCCAATCACCATGAAGAATAAATGGCCACTGCTCTCTTATGATACAAGCCGGTTTAAAACGATATACCCCTGAGCCTCATTGCATGTTCCGGTCTGAGTATTCTCAGTTTGCAAACTTTTTGGTGTATGCACAGTAAATTTTTACTAATTACTATTTCAGTGATTCATTGGTTTTACTTTGGCTATTTTGAACCTTTGATTATAATACTTTTCTTAAAAGCAAGAACAAATTGTTTGCTAAGCTGGAAGGGAGAGTTGGAGGGAAAGGGAGACACTTACTGCAAACCAACCAAACAACAACTTTCTGGGATTTCTACCTTATGTGTGCTACTCATTCCTTCATCCATTTTAAGTTTCCAATGCTATTTTGTTTTAAATACATGTCGTCAAAGGAAAGTACAATATAGAACAAACTCTGATCCAATCATCCTGCTCCATCACTCATGGGAACTTTGGCAAAGCCTAGAAACATGTGGGCTAACAAGACTGAGAACAGGTGGTGGGAATGTTACCAGACACATAAGAGTACTCAGAAACCAAAGTTATTAGAGGAAATCTAGGAATGATTGAGATAGTAGAAAAGGACAGAGCAAGAGCTTACCAGTGGCAAGTGGGTGGACACTGGGAATTAGAGTCATGCATGGCTCAGGAAATGAGGTGGACAAGACAAAGACTGAAAGAACACTGATGAGAGGTCAAGGCCAGTAGGCAAGTATGTCCATAAGAAGCATGAGGGCCTTTGAGATGTTGAAGAAAAATGCACGTAAGGCACTGTTCTGTACCAAATAGGAATTTAAATAAATGTCAGTCAGTAAATCAATTCCAGGTGTTAGACAGGCTAGAGCCCACTGGTGAGAGCAAGTAATAGAGCTAACTGGGATGAAAGAGGGCTGATGAGGGATCCCATGAGATTCTGGAAGTCCTGCTTCATGTAGGATCTGGTGGTTGGCTCTCCTTGAATACATGGTGTTTGCTTTGTTATTATGAGACAGTATTTGTGTGGCAGTCTCTGTAAATTTTTCTACCAGAGGCCAACTTTCTCAGACATAGTTTATGTGGTCAAGTCTCATGGTCTTAATATTACTTATATTTGTAGGTGCACAGATTAAAAATCAAGAACTTTACATTTTAATAGCTAGATGTTCAGCAAAAGATACTAGGACTGTCAGAGTGCCAAGATAACTTCCTACTAAACACTGTAACATAACAAGCACTTGGTTTGTCATTTGCTGTCCTAATTTTTGCACCTCTCTAAAGATTTTTTTAACACATGAAAAATCATCTCTACTATTTTCCAACCAACACCTTACAGTGGTGGTCGGAGGAAAAGTACAGTAATCTCTATTTCTCCAAAAATTAAATCATGAGTTTTATTCAAATTTAGTAAAGGAGTAAAGTTAGATGTATGATTAATTCGGCCTCTTAGGATAAATTCTTTTATCCTCTCATGCTAACATTCTTAAGTGTGTAGAAATGTATTGTGTTTATAAAGCCAAATGCCTATTTGCTGTCCAGGGACACTGACCAATTCACCTGATCCTTCTTTAAAAGACCAATTTTTCTCAGTGTAAGATTTTGTTGCTACTGCGACAGGGTCTTGGGTCTTGCGACAAGACATTTAAAAATGTCCAGGGTTTGGACATTTTTTAAATTGGCGGTAAGTGTGACATCATAATTTCTAATTTATGCCTTGTGGCATCCATTAATAGGTGAATTGAAAGCAGGTATTTATGTCAAAAAATGATTTTTTTTATAATCTACAAAAAGGGTTTGATTTTAATCTACTCTACTTTGAATTATAAAAGGTTAGCTGTGTTTTGGGGGGGCTCTTTTGCCTGGAAAAATTATATATGAAAAACATATTTTTTATTTTCCACAAGGAGGTTACTGTTAAAGAATACCATTTATTGGCAGAACAAATGATTCAAATTTTCCTCATAAAGAACAGTGGAAGTATAATCTCAGGATAACTATGTAATGTCACTATTTACCTCATAAACGTTTAAGTGACCTGGCTCTGTGGAGACTACAGGACTGACAGGTGTGAAGTTAATCAATATCCAGCTTTAGCAGCTACATATACTTACAAGAATTTTAAGAAAGAAAGAAAGAGAGAGAGAGAAAGAAAGAGAGAGAGAAAGAAGGAAAGAAAAAAGAAAGAAAAAAGAAAGGGGAAAGAAAGTCTAAAGTCAGACAAGGAAAGTTTTTACCAAGGTCACTAAACAGGATAATTAAAAAGAAGACTTTATTTTAGGCCTTCATGGCATTTTGCCAGGCAATATTTTTAGCTCTGCTTCACTTCAAAGGATTAATTCAGATCACTCATAAACTATGGAGCCTTGGAATAAAAAATGTGACTTTAGTAAGAGAAGACTAAGAAAGGCGAAGAGACAGGAGTGCAGGAAGGTACCAGCACTTAGAACTTTGCACTAGGGCACATGGTAGACATTCAATAAATACTTGAGCATGAGTGAATAAACACATGAATGGAAGAATAATAGTTAAAAGAAAGAAAAAAAAAGGAAAGGGTTGTGGACAGAGAGTGGCCATGAGGGTTGATGGAAAATGTGTTCTGAGAAGAAACAGTAAGAAGGGAACTTTGACCACCATGCTGGCTGCAGGGACTCTACCGGCATTCAGTGGAGTACTTTTATTATTATTATTATTATCATTAATGTTTTATTTATTTATTTTTGAGGGAGAGAGAGATTGAGAGAGACTGCAAGCCAGGGAGAGGGGCAGAGAGGGGGAGACAGAGAATCCGAAGCCGATTCCAGGCTTTGAGCTGTTAGCACAGAGCCTGATGCAGGGCTCTAATTCACAAACTGAAATCATGACCTGAACCAAACTTGGTCGCTCAACCAACTGAGCCACCGAGGTGTCCCTGGTGTACTAGCTTATTTTTTAATTTTTAAAAATTTATTTATTTATTTTGAGAGAGAAAAGATAGAGCACAAACAGGGGAAGGGCAGCGAGAGAGGGGAAGAAAATCCCAAACAGGCTCAGCACTGCCAGGGCAGAGCCCGACACAAGGCATGAACTCACAAACTGTGAGATCATGACTTGAGCTGAAACTGAGTCACAGGATTAACTGACTGAGCCCCTAACTTGAGTACTTTAAAGCTGGCGAGAAAGAGGCTCTACAGAACTGGGGGGAAACCTCAAAAATAAAGGGGTCTTAGAGGCTTATACAGGAATAACACTTGTGAACAGGCTCTCCTTATCCTCAGGAGATTTGTCGCAGTGTCAGGGGCTCCCGATTCCCCAGGAGTAAAAAAAAATGTAAATAGGATATACACAGTCTTTTGAAGCCAAACAGATTTGGATTGAAAACTGGACTCTGTTACTTCATAGCTGTATGATTTATCTCTAGCAAATGACGTAACCATTCAGAGCTCAAAAGAGGAGACTACATGTCATATGGAATGGCCTAAGATATTTACTGGTAAAATGCTAGGCATTCAATAAATGTGTACTTAACCAGTGTTTACATATAAATTTCCACTGAAAACAGCATCTTTACATTCTATAGATAGAAATTTCCTTTACATATTCTGATTTAGTTTTATTTTATTTCAGGTGGTTCTGGACTGTTTTCTACATTGATGAAAAATTTTCCAACTTCTGCTGACCACATGTGCAATTAACGATATCATTCTTTGTTAGTTTTGTAATCAGGTAAGTCTATAGACATAAGAGATTTATATGTAATTTTAATTATGATTATCTGCTGAAATAAAAAAAAATTAGTGTGAAAGAAAATCTGCTCCTATTACTGATATAAGAAAATTTTGATCATAGAAAAGTATTTATTTGTGAATTATTTCACAAAAAGGAGTTATCTACCCAAATTAAATGCTGCTGATCATGCCTCCAAGCATCCAGACCCAATGAAGGCATTGAACATATTTATTTTCATGTTTATGAAAACCATTATTATTAGAGGCTATATTCAAATTATTAAATCTTTTCTAAACTAAAGTTTTATTTCTTAGTTTTAAAAATGGAAATCTTTTCATGATGAAGACTCTCTGATGATTTCCTAGCAAATTTAGAGCTTGAGTTATTTACAAGTTACTGAGATTTCAATGTGTCTGTTCAAATAAACAAATAAATATGCTGTTTCACAATTTAAAAGCCTAATATTATAATGACATAAACTCCAGCCAAATTAATTTTAATTATGTAATCCTGATCACTTCTCAATATTATTAGAACTTGGTAAATGATCTGAAAGATTAAACATGCTTTACCAGCCAAGATATTTTGAAAATGAAGATTAATGAAGGAGGCTGTGTCCTACCAGATATTAAAAATGTATCTTAATGTTATAATATTAACACAGCTTGGGACTGTGACACATATAGAAAGATATATAGGAAAGAATGGAAAATACAAAATCACACTCCAATATACAGCTTGCACAAACATACAGCATTAATCCTATACCAGGCATGTTTTTAAGCCTCTGACTATATTAATTCCTTTCCTTCTCACTGCAACTCTGTGGGATAGGCACTGTTAGCCCCTTGTTTATAGATATAGCTTGGTAGGATGTAAATAAATTTCCTGAAGCCACACAACTTGGTTATGGAGACTCGATTTGCATCCAGGCAGTCTGGTTCCTGGAGTCCATGCTCATAAACACTGCATTAAACCGCTTTTACTGTAAAGCTAAAGCAGAGGTCCTTAAAGTGTGCGTTGAGGATTTCTCGGGTCCCTGAGACTTTTCCAAACATAAGATCAGCAGTGTTTTTATAATACTACTAAAGTATTATTCTCCCTTTCACTCTCATTCTCTTACAAGCAAATAGTAGAGCTTCCAGAGGCTACATGGCATGTATTATTACAACAGATTCAATGCAGATGCAGGTAAGAGAATCAGGCTATGTTCTAAGAACTAGACATTAAAGATACTTGCAAAAATGTAAGACAAAGCCATTCATCTCACTGAATGCTTTTCTTTTGGAAATATTATTTTTATGAAGTGTTATTTATATTAACATGTAATGGATCTTTTATTGTTTTCAATAAATAAATATTATACAAATTTCTGAGTTTTCATCTCTAACTCAGTAAATATTGAGAGATGCAACCTGTTTTTGTTATTTAGAGTCCATAAACAGGTCTGCGAGGTTGTCAAAAATACTTAAAGAGTGTAATGGGGTTCTGAGACCAAAATGTTTGAAAATTGCTGTGCTAAATTAAACATTTCAAATCACACAGCAGAGAAAGTTTTATTGAACAGTTTAATGAACACATGGTTCAACCATTTTGAAAACTAAAAGTTGTATTCTTCCAAACAGTCTACAAACTTCTGATAGGAGTAGAAATTGGCAACAGTCCTTCTCTGGAGGATTCTGGCAATAAAGAACAAAAGCCTAAAAATGACTCTATTTAATTTATCAGTTTCAAGGTTAGCAACATATCTTAAAGAAATAATGATTAATTAACTAAAGTAATTTAATTAAAATAATACTTCTTATTTCTCTCTTAAAATGCTGAAATTTTAATTATACAAAAATAGGAGACTGATTAAATAATTGTGAAATAAGTAAAAAAGTTCTAAGCAGCCATGAGAATAATATAATGAAAGACTATTGATGAAGAAATACTTCCTTAAATACTGTTAAAAAATATATAAACACATACATACATGTGTGTAATATACATGTATATTTACTACTATGTTTTCATAAACATTTTTATATAAATCTCTACCACACACAAAGCATAGCAGAAAGAATATACATCAACATGTAAGCAGAGCTATTCTTTAGTTTTTGTCTATATTTTCTGATTTCTATATTATGAAACATTAATTTTATGTTAAAAATATTTGAATTTAAAATTTTACTTATGACAGCACAATTATTCAGCAGTGAGGAAATGTTAAATTGAGGCACTACATGATCTATTACACAGCAACCAAAATGTTCAGGAAAAAGCATAAAACTAAATGCAATGAATGATGTGTGACTGAATTTTGCAACAGCAGAACAAAAAATAACAAAAATAGCTATAAAGGACATAGTTTGCCTAGTGGGGAAAATATGGATATAAACTCTAGGCATGGTAGATACCAGTATTGCATACATGTTATATTTCTTTGGTATAGAAATGGTTTGTAGTTATGTAGGAAAATGCTCTGTATTTTTTGGAGTTTTGTGCTAATGTGTTTAAGGGCAAAGTATCAAGAAGTCTCTAACATGCTTTCAAAGGGTTCAGAATAAAAAGTGTGTACAGATTAAAAAAAAAAAATGGGGCGCCTGGGTGGCGCAGTCGGTTAAGCGTCCGACTTCATCCAGGTCACGATCTCGCGGTCCGTGAGTTCGAGCCCCGCGTCAGGCTCTGGGCTGATGGCTCAGAGCCTGGAGCCTGTTTCCGATTCTGTGTCTCCCTCTCTCTCTCTGCCCCTCCCCCGTTCATGCTCTGTCTCTCTCTGTGCCACAAATAAATAAAAACGTTGAAAAAAAAATTAAAAGAAAAAAAAGCAAATATAGCAGAAGATAACAATGAGTGCACATAGGTGAAAGGTATATGGGTGTTTATTGTACTATTATTGCTCAAAATAATAGGTTTGTAATCTTTTCAGAATAAACTGTCTTGGTGGGGAGAAGAGGGTGAATAACGCTAAGGGTTGCAATAAGGAGGGACAATTAAAATGCAGAGATACAGCAGATAGCAGTTAAAGAAGGTCAGGCTAGTGAATCTTTTTAACCTTCATTGAGCACCCACTACATTTACTCAGTAAATGTACAAGTGCTGTGGAAAAATGATCAAGAGAAAGTTTTAGCGACAGGAGGAAATTTTAGGCAGCATATAAAACAATTTACAGTATGTATCATTACAGTTATTAAAATAATTGACAACCATATATGCATAGAAAAAGACTGTTAAGAAATATACCAAGCTGTTAGGAGGGATTATCTCTGGAAGTTAGATGCTTGGATAATTTTTATTTATTTTTCTATATTGTTCTTTATCTTCCAAAATTCTGACAATGATTAAATATTACTTTTCTAATAAGAAAAAAAACATACTCTGAAATTAAATGCACCAAGCCATCTGGAATCTTTGCACTCCTGATTCATACCTATTACATTTTATTGAAACAGGATGGTGATAAACCATTTTCCACTCTCTAGCTTGTGAGAGCCTAATGGCCATAGCTGAGAAGTCACATTTCCATGAACTTTTCGATCAGTTTGTGAAAGTTTATGTGTGATAAAAAGCCAGCAAGTGCTGTGAGGAGGCTGTACAGAGAGATATCTGGAACTTGATATTAGGCTAAATAATATTTTACTCTGAGAATTAAGTAAGTTAGACAATAATCTATTGGAAACAAGAAACTCCTCTTCACTGTACCTTAACTATCCACTGCCATTAACGTAACCAAAGAAAAATATCAGTATGTGACAGTGGCTAGTTTACAAAGGCAGTGGTGAGAAGTAGATTAGCAGATTGTCTTTCATAGTCCAGTGAAAGCTCTGTGGTCATCAAGTTTTCCCTCTTAATTGGAGCAATGAATCTGAAATCAATTACAGTGATCATTTTTATCTTAATATCTTTGATGATGGAATAAGTTCAACTTTGCATGTGCAGTCAGAGACAAAGGATGGATTGTGGTTCACGAATAAAAGATGGTTATGAATTTACCGAAATGGGAGCATAGTGTTCATGTACTTAGTTGAAAAATTCTACCTATTTATGGACCAGAGATTCTGGTTCAAGATGAAAATTCTTGTTTAAATAAAAACAAGAGAACTTATGGGGCGCCTGGGTGGCTTGGTCGGTTGGGTGTCCGACTTCAGCTCAGGTCATGATCTCACGGTCCGTGAGTTCAAGCCCCGTGTTGGGCTCTGTGCTGACAGCTCAGAGCCTGGGGCCTGTTTCGGATTCTGTGTCTCCCTCTCTCTCTGCCCCTCCCCTGTTCATGCTCTGTCTCTCTCTGTCTCAAAAATAAATAAACGTTAAAAAAAATTAAAAAAAAAAAACAAAACAAGAGAACTTCTACTTTTAGGATCAGACTTTAGAGTTGATGTTTATATGTGTCTTAGTCTGTCTCTTTGGGCTGCTATAACAAAATACACAAACCTGGTAGTTAGAAACCGCAAAATATATTTCTCAGAGTTCTGGATGTTGGAAGTCCAAGATCAGGCACTAGCATAGTTGTGTTCTCTGGTAAGAGACCTCTTCCTAGTTCACAGCTGGCACTTTTTCACTGTGTAGAAGGGGCTAGGGATCTTTCTAGAGCCTCTTTTATAAGGCACTAATCTGATTTGTGAAAGATTGGCCCTTATGACTTAAGCACTTCCCAAAGGCCCTACCTCCTAATAACATCAACTTTTGGGGTTAGGGTTTCAAAATATTAATTTTGGAAAGACACAAATATTTATTTATTTTTGAGAGAAAGACACAGCAACCATGAGTGGGGGAGGAGCAGAGAGAGAGAGAGAGAGAGAGACAGAGAATCCCAAACAGGCTCTGCATTGTCAGCACAGAGCCCTATGTGGGGCTTGAACCCACGAATGGTGAAATCAGGTGTTGAGCTGAAATCAAGAGTCAGACACTTAACCTACTGAACCACCCAGGTGCCTCAAGAGACACGAACATTTAGACTGTAACAACAACATGATAAAGAAAATTGAACTACATTCCTTTTTATAAATAACCACCGCCATTATCCACAAACAATCAATTACAGGTTTTAAATGTAGCTCAACATTGGCTAATAATAAAGATTTGAGTCATCTGATGATATTTCTTTAAATTACAAATAGTCTTTTTTACAACTTACTGTGTATATCTTACTTTTAATATGGTAGGTCAGATCAAGATGAATCTTAGTTTATATTTTAGTGTGCCAAATTTCATCAAACTCTGTCAATATTATCCAAAGTTATACCAAAAGAATCGGACAACCAAAGACACCAAACTAAATGCAGAAAAAGCAAATCTTAAAATTGAAACAATAAATTCACATTTTACTATTTGGTTAGTAATTATCTCTCAAAAAAAAAAGAGAAAAAGTTTATATTTAGTCTCATTATTTTCCTCTGCAATTTTCCAATTAAGTAAATGAATATTTATTAATTACATTTAGGAGTTTTTGTTTCATTTTGGCCAAAAGATCTCTTATTTATTTATATGTTCTAATGAGGTGATATTCTGAGTAAATGTGGACTACAACTGAAGGGCATTAAGATATTTTAATATATTTCTTGGTAAGAAATGGATGACAATCTATTATCTAAAAAGTGAGCATACTGACTATAGCACTTATATTATTTATGAACTGGCTTTTCTAAACATCAAATTGTAAAATTTCACCTAGAAATTTCAACTCTTATAGGTTAGTCTAGACAAAATCAGGAAAATGAATAAAATGTATGCACAGAATATTTATTCCAGCATTGTTAGTAATATTTTAAGAAATGGAAACAACGTTGACATGGAAATTGACTTAACCAATATTGAGCTCCATAAATATAATGTGTGTTTATATTTATATTTTTTTGGTATAAATAAAGGCCCATTAGGAGTTTTAGTATACATGGAGAACATTATTGTGGTATGAATTTATCTGAAATGTTTATGTGTGTTCATAATATTTGATAGAAAAAGTTCTGTCAGACACCCTAAATTGTTAACAGCATAGTGATTGTAGGGAGATTGTACTTTATATTCTGTATATCTTGTACTATTTGCATCTTAAACCAAACCAAAATCATTTAATAATTATAAAAAAGTAGAATTCCAACAACACTAACAATACCACCTGCTCTCTAGCCTATCCTGATTGATAATGTGAGATATGTATATTAGTGGCCTAAAGAGTCCTTTATTCCATCTCCAATCTCATCCTCATTTAGTTTGTTCCTCCTCACCTTTTTTTTTTTTTTCCAAAATTTTTTTTTTCAACGTTTATTTATTTTTGGGACAGAGAGAGACAGAGCATGAACGGGGGAGGGGCAGAGAGAGAGGGAGACACAGAATCGGAAACAGGCTCCAGGCTCTGAGCCATCAGCCCAGAGCCCGACGCGGGGCTCGAACTCACGGACCGCGAGATCGTGACCTGGCTGAAGTCGGACGCTTAACCGACTGCGCCACCCAGGCGCCCCACCTCCTCACCTTTTGACTCAATGTAACATCACTTCCCTAGGAAAACCATCCCTGACATATCTAAGCAGATTGGGCTTCCCTGTTATAAACATGTTGCATTTATATTTTGTAAGAAAATGTGCAACTGGGGGCACCTGGGTGACTTAGTTGGTTAGGTGTACAACTCTTGATTTTGACTCAAGTCATGATCTCACAGGTTCATGAGTTTGAGCCCCACATGGGGCTCCACACAGTGTGGAGCCTGCTTGGGATTCTCTCTCTCTCCCTCTCTCTCTGCCTTTCCCCTGCTCATGCTCTCACTCTCTTTCTCTCAAAATAAGTAAATAAACTTAAAAATATATACATATACAACTGAAGTTTCTTGTCCCTGTCCATTTTCTTTTCTGGATCATAAAATTCATTTTGCAATGACTCAGTCTCTGATAATCACTGCTATATCCCTAGTGCCTAGCCCAGTGCCAGGCTCATAGGTAACTATCTATTATATGTATCAGTGAATGAATTTAAAAATGTGATGAATTATCTGAGAAAGGATAATTTTCTTGATTTCTAAGTTTTACAAAAATATTACAAAATATTTATATAAAATTCATATTTAATAATTTAACTTAACTATAAGAATATGTTCCACAGACTTGTCCTGAAATAGTGTGTGTCTGTGTATATTTTTATAAAATGTCTCTCTCTATATATAAATTGTATCTAAGCATAGCACTGAATTATGTTTGAATAAGATTATTAGATCACTAATATATTATAATACATAATATATATTTAATATACATATAATACATATAAATTTTAATATACCAAATATATATTATATATAATACATTATATACATGTATCTACATATATATGTATATATACACATACATAATGTCTCTAAACATAGCACTGAATTTTTTTTGACTGAATAAGATTATTAGAACACCAAATCCACAAAGTAAACCCAAGAACATTTATAGAAATACAAAAATATCTAGGACCTTAAAAAGTAAAACATACAATGATTAACATTGAACCCCAAATGACTAGACATTCAAAGAAACAAAAATAAGTATCATAGTAGGAAGGAGAAAAAAAATCAAGTAATAGAAACTAAACTTAAAATGAAACAGATGCTAGAATCAGTAGACAAGGACTTTAAAACAGTTTTTAAAACTGAATCTTATATGTCAAAAAAATGTAAAGGAAGTGAAATACAGAAGATACATTAAGTGATACATGTAAGATTAAAAAAAAAAAAGACCCAAATCAACCTCCTAGGGATGAAAAACACAATTTCTTTAGGGAAAAGAAAATAGATAAGATTAACAGAAGATTAGCAACTGTGGAATAAAAGATTAGTTAACTTGAATGCATAGTAACAGAAACTATCCACAATAAAACAGAGAAAAAAGACTGAAAAAATGAACAGAATGTGAGGTGTAGGACAACTTCAAACAGGCTAATGTACATGTAACAGGGGCTACTGATGGCAAAAGAAAGAGAAAATAGGAAAATATTTTTAAAAGTTATGACTGAGAAGTTCCAAATTGATGACAACTATAAACCTAAAGTTGCAAGAAACAAAAAAACCAAGCAAACATAAAGAGGACTACTGCAAGGTACTTCATGATCAAATTATAAAAAGCAAAACAGCTAGAGAACGACACATATGATAAATATAAATCAGTGGCTCTAGACTGCAGACAATTTTACCCTCCCTAGACGACACTAGACAATGTTCAGATACATTTTTGGTTGTCGAAACTGACAGAATGAATGCACCTCTGGTGTCTAGTGAGTAGAGGCCAGAGATACTGTGTAACGACGACTTCTTGTCAAAAGTAATACAAGGCAAGGATAGTGGGGCAACAACTTTAAAGAACAGCTAGGAAAACATAGTCAACCTAGAAATCTACACCAAGCAAAACAATGGTGGAATACAGACCTCATCAGACATAAAAATGTTGAAAGAATTCATTACCATGAATTAGCACTACAAGAAATGTTAAAGGAAGTCCTTCAGGCAGAAAAAAAAAAAAAAAATACCAGAGAGAAAACTGGATCTATAAAAAGAAATGAAGAGCACTGGAAATGTAAAGCATGTGGGTAAATATAAAATACATATTTTATTACTTAAGATAGCTGCTTAAAGCAAAAATAATAACAATGCATTATGGGGTTTATAATGTATATTTAAGTAAAATATATGACAACAATAGCACAGAATCTGAGATGAGAGGAGAAAAGAAAATACTGTTGTAAAATTCTTATATGCAAAATGATAGATTACTTGAAGGAGGATGTAATAAGTGAAACATGTATACTATATGCCTTTAACAACTACTGAATAAGTAATTGTAGCTAATAAAAAATGAGATAAAATGAATTAAAAACTATGGAATTGGCCTACAAAAGCATAAAAGGTGATAAAATGGAATAAAGCACAGATTATATATGAGAAGCAAGAACTAGCTCTTGGTTGGAATCCTTGATCAATGAGGGGCAGGAACTGATAAATATATTCTTCTCTCTTTTTCCATGTAATGCAGAATATCCCAAAGGACTGAATAATTAGTCAAATTTGGAAGTAGTCAGGTCCATGATACATCCTCATTTTGGCTCTCCCTAATATCTGGCCTCACTTTCCTATCTCTCAGTCTTTATCCCTAAGATAGTGTTCCATAATAAAATAATGGAAAACAAGCTCCTTGCCTCAGGTTAAGACAACACCCAAATGGAAATGTCTAGTAAGCAACTAGATATACGTGTCTTGAGTTTAGGAAAGAGGTCTAGAGATAGAAATTTGGGGGTTGTTAGCATATAAATGGAATTTAAAGCCCCGAGACTAGTTAAGAAGCCTTAGAGAATGAGAGTACATAAAGAGGTATGAGGACTGAGAGTTGGGACACTATATTATTCAAAACTTACAAGACAAGAATATATAGCAAAAAAGGAGGCTAACAGGGAGTAGTTAGTAAGATAAGACAAAAACCAAGAGAATGTGTGGCATCTTGAAATCCAAGAGAAGAAAGTAATTTAAGGAGAGCATGTTTAAATGTGTCAAATGCTACTGAAAGCTTGAGTCTGATGAGGACTGACTTTTGACCATTTTGTCAGTATGGAGGTATTGCATTCGTGGCAAGAATTTATTTGCTGGGGTACTGGGATAAAATTCAGATTGGAGTGTGGCTTCAGGAGAGAATGAGAAGTCTGAAGTAGATTCATTGAGTCCAGATAACTCTTCCCAAGCATTTTTCTCTCTAATTTCTTTGCATAATTCCCTTGGTGACTACAACCAGTCTAAATGCAATAAATATCATCTAGATATTGAAAATGCCCAAATGCATAAACCCAGCCCAGACTGCTCACCTTATCTATGAAAGTATATTTCTAATAATACCTTGACATATCAACTGGGATTTCTAATACATAATATAAATCTATCATATCTAAAACAGATTCCTGAACTCCTTATCTTCTCTCAGAAACCTTATCCTCTTTAGTCTTCCATATCTCAGTTAATAGGCCTTTCATTCTTTCAGGTTTTATGTGGTAAAATCTTTGAGTCATCCATGACTTCTCTCTACACATGTAACAATTTGTCAGTAAACTCTGGATTCACTTTTTTAAGTATACCCAAAACCCTATCAATTTTTCACTTCTTCCATGGTCACTATCCTGGTCAAAAAAATCATCATCGTCTTTTAGTTAGTGAGACAATTGCAAACGCTTTCTCTCTGACATCCCTGCTTCATTCCTTTCTCCCACCCCTTTTTCCAATTTATATTCAATAGAGCAGCTTGGGGTAGTCTGAAGAATAATTATACTCAGTTCTCTCCTCTGCTCAGAACCTACTAATGACTTTCCCTGTTGGAGTAAAAAGTCAAGGTCAGTTCAATGGCCTTATAGGGCCATATTCCTTCAGGCCCTTCTTACTTCTCTAAGTTTATCTCAGGCTGCTTTCTTCCTTACTATACATTAGTATCCTGGCTGCTTCTCCAAAAATAGGCAAACTCTGGCCTGGGGGCCTTTGCCTTGACAGTTTCTTCTGTCTGGAAGGCTCTTCAGCCAGATAACCTGAAAGAATAGTTTCCTTACTTCTACCAAGTCTTTGTCCAAATGTGACCTTCTTACATTTGGATTTTTTTTTTTTAATTTTATTTATTTTGAGAGAGAAAGAGACCACGAGCAGGGGAGAGGGAGAGAAAAAGGGAGCGAGAATCTCAAGTAGGCTCTGCACTGTCAGCATGGAGCCCATGGGGCTTGAACTCAGGAAATGTGAGATCATGACCTGAGTCAAAGTCAAAAGCTGGACGTCTAACCAACTGAGCTACCCAGGCACCCCAACCTTCTTAAATTTGTAAATATTAATACTATAACCCCAACTCTGGCTCCCTAGTGTTCTTATCCTGGTTTATTTTTTTCTGTAGTACTTAACTTTTTCTAACATGTTTATAATTTATTTATTATTTCAATTGGTTGTCTTCTTCAAGTAGAATGTGAGTTCTTTGAACAGAAATGTTTATATGATTTATCCATTATTGTATTCCTAAAATCCAGAATACTGCCTGGCATAGAGTAGGTACTCAAAACATATTTGCTGAATGAAGAAAAACTCTTACTGATACATCTGTATCTATGTATACATGTATGTATATATGTATGTATGCCCACATGTATGTATATGTATACACATGTATGTATATATGTGTGTATACATATGTGTATATATACTGTATATAATGTATATATGTATATATACATATGTATATATGTGTATATATACATATGTATGTATATGTGTATATATACATATGTATATGTACATGTATATGTATAAAGATTTCTCAGGCAGAAGTGTCGATAAAAATTTTTAAACAAGCTTGATATTATCCATAGTTGAATCAAACTCCCTTGATTCACTAGCTTCCTTTAAAACTAATGTAATCTTTGCACTGATGACATAGAATTTTTGATGTAAATGTTCAAAGGTGTGTACAAGTTCCATTCCAGCATGTTAGAATGTTCTTACTGATGTAGAGAGCCAAAGATAAGGCAACACCACGAACAAGATGAAAAGAAAGGTTTAAGATGGGGATATTTTGGAACATTTGCTGATAGAGCACAGAATAGGCGTATGTGGATATGAATTTCTTATTCAGAGCCAGGTTGAGCAACATGACCCTTTGCCAATGCTTCTTACACTTTCTTTGGATTATTGATGTGAAGCTTCTGTTTTATTGAAGCTTATGGTGATAACAATGTTGGCCCAGATTAATCTAACATCTCCTTTTTCCTTGAAATCCAATGAAAGCATTTTATCACTTAAAGGAATATCATACTTTCGCATTCAGATGAAAAAATGAACAGGAAAAAAAAAAAGCTTTTTACTATGGGCATTCTGAACTAGGTATCAACCTATCGTCAGACAACATTTTCTTCTATTTTTTTAAACAAAATGTTATTTCCAAAGACATGCTTTATTTCTCCTTAGAGATGTTCTGAAACTGAGCAGAGAAAAACAGAATGCGAGCACATGACTTAAAAATAAAACAACAAAAAAGTCTCTAACACAATGTCAAAAGACAACCTAAGAAAATGTGCTGCCTTGGATTTTTAGCTTGCTTAGATTAACAAATGATGACTTTAAAACCTAGGAAATCTTCCTTTCAAAAAATTGTTAGCAAATTTAGAGAAAAAATTTTAATGTTACATAAAAAATATATATAAAACTGTAGGTGGATGAATGGCAAAAACAACCTAAAATTTGAGATCAATGACCTCTATTGTTATTCTAGAATAAACATCTGAAGGAAAATAACCATTCATTAGACTCAACAATAGGCAGAAACCACAGCTGGCATGAAGGTTGTATTTCCCTTATGTAGAATCTTTAAGTAGTGCTTTAGATTTGCTTAACAAGACAGACTGATTTACATTTCCTTACATTTCTTTTTCTTTCTTGGCTTTCAAGAGAGTGTACTGTTGGGGCCATTTTTCCTTAAATTTTAATTTGTTTTCTGATATATGAGTTCGTTTTCTGAGTTGAAGGAATGGAACAATGCCCCCAACACAGCGAAAAATGAAGCTTTCAATGAAGAATCCAGGTTATTGAGGAAAACAAATGGCAATATGCTTAATAGACTGCCATATCCAAATATGTTGAATGGCCAAATTATTGAACATTTTAGTCCCTATTACCATTTTACTTTTTTTCCTTGGTGATTCTTTTTTCTCATTTTTTTCTGTTCTTTTTCTCTGTAATTTCATCAAATAACTTTTATTTGTCCTTTGGGAAATATGAATTTGACATGTAAAAACACAAATGCCTTTAACATTTATAAACTTGAAATCTATCACAGGAAAATGGTTGGTGTAATTAAAAATATGATTACTTAAATATATAAAGATCCTATTATTCAAAATGACTACATTATTATACAGTGCTTTTATGAATGATTCTATATTATATCAAATATATTCAAAGTATTTTATATGTTCATTTAATAAGAAGAATTATTTTTAGACTTGGCTATAGCATATAAAAAGTTATTTCTATATTATGTAAATATTTGCTCAAGTAATTTGTATACTGAGTCCAGTTCTATGCAAGATGAAGTAGGCACACTCTACCTGTCTCTACAATTGAATGCAAACATAAACTCTGAACAGAAGACATAAATAGATAGTATCTGAGGACTTAAATGGTAGCAAGCAGATTTGGGAAGGAGTGCAGAATTGGATGTACCACCAATATGGTGAATATCGTTTTTTTCCACCTTTTGTTATCACCGGACATAGACTGAAAGGCAACCTGAAACCTAGAAAATGCCACCTAGAGAGAAAAATATATACATAAAAATATATATACACATAAATACATACAAAAAGCCTTATATATAGAAAAGGCCTTATTTTCTGTACTGAGAAGCCAGAAAAAAGACACCAAAGTCCAGTCTTTCTCTTCTCCATCCTTCCCTCCCCTTCCCTTCTCTTCTTTTCTCCCATCTTTTTTCTTTCTTTCCTTCCTGCCCCAGCCCCCAGGTAATACCTCAGTGACACAGGGACTGGGAAGTCACCTTAAATACTGAAGGAGGGAAATTTACTTTATGACCAAAGAGACTGGGAATCAAAAAGCAAGGGAGGAATTTACTTTGCTTTTTATTCCTGTCTGTTCTCACACTGCTTGGCTCCAGATACAGTATCAGTTGCAGAAAGTGGAAAAATAGAGAAACTAAAGGCCTGGGTTTCTGATTAGAGGACCATAAAATGAGGACTCTGAGAACCAGAAGCACTGAGGAGATTACAAAAGAGAAGGGAACTCTAGAGAGCTGTTGGATAAACTGGTGTATAAACTTCTGGGCTCACCTCCCCATGCTGCACATGCAAGGATCTGGTCCAAAAAAGCACAACAAATGCTTTGAGAACTATGGCCCTAGACTGGCTACTGAATTAGTTGTGCAAAAGATTTTCACTAGAACCAAAGCCTATGAGAGTAGGGATGGAAATCGTAGCCTGAGTCTAAGTAGGTTGATTGCCTAATAAAACAAAACAAAACCAAAAAAATAACTATCACATTGGATTTAAACAAAATGCAGAGTCTCATAATCTAATATTCAAAATGTCCAGGGATACAATCCAAATGAAGAAGCAGGCATATAAAGAACCAGGAAAATATCAGCTCACAAGGGGAAAGACAATCAATAGATGTCAATGCTGAAAAACACATATCCTGGAATTTCAGACAAAATCTTCAAAAAGGCTGTTATAACTATGTCCCAAGAATACTTGAAACAAATGGGAAGAATAGAAATCTCAGCAAAAACATGGTCAAATAAGGTTTTCTATATATGCAGATGTAATACATATGAAAATCGCAACATAAAGGGAAGGTTGAAAGGTCCTACATGGTGGTTAAGTTTTCTATATTACACTTGAAGTGATAAATATGAACTCTAAATAGAATTTAAAAATGTAAGTATGTCAATGATAATCTCTAGGGGTATCACTGAAAAAAAAAATCCACAAAGAGAAATAGTAAAAAACCTAATAAGTAAATTAAAAATTGAAATATAAAAAATTAAATACTTTTTTCATTATTAAGGAGAGGAAGCAAGGAAGAAGAAACAGGGAAAGGAAAAGAGAATAAATAAGCAGAAAACAAATACCAACATGATATAACTAAATTCTAACATATCAAAACACATATCAATAAATATATGTAAATGGTTTAAACACGCCAATGAAAAAGACAGATTCCTGGATGAAGGAGCCATTTGCAAAAGTTATATGCTGTATGATTCCATTCACATGACATTCTCAGAAAGGCAAAACTACATGTTAAAAAAATAGATTGGTGGTTACAAGGGATAGCCATCAGGGGAGGATGTGACTATAAAAGGATAACACTTTGGAGAGTGCTGGATCTGTTCTGTATCCCAATTGCGGGGGTTATATAAATCTATACATGTGTTAGCACTCATAGAATTACTCATGAAAAAAGTTAATTTTTAACATCATACTCAATGGTGAAAAACAGCTTTTCCTCTGCAATCTAGAATCAGACAAGGATGTCCACTATCACCATTTTTATTCAACATTGTTGTGGAAGTCCTTGCCACAGCAATCAGAAAAGAAAAAGAAATAAAAGCACTAATACTGGTAAGGAAGAAGTTAAACTGCCACTACTTGCAGATATCATGAAACTATATATAGAAAACCTAAAGACTACACCAAAAAACGATTAGAAGTAATTAATAAATTCAGTAAACTTACAGGATACAAAATTAACAACCAGAAATCAGTTGTATACACTAACAAGAAAGTAGAAGAAATAGACACTAATATACACTAATAATATACACTAATATATACTAAATATACACTAATAATGAAGTAACAGAAAGAGAAATTAAGACAACTCTATTTACATCTTTTTGCCTCAAGAAGAATAACATACTGAGGAATAAACTTAACCAATGAGGTGAAAGACCTATGCTCTGAAAACTATAAAATGTTGATGAAAGAATTTGAAAATGACACAAATAAATGACAAGATATTCCATGCTCATGGATTGAAAAACTATTGTTAAAATGTCCATATTACCCAAAGAAATCTACAGATTCAATGCAATCCCTATCAAAGTTCCAACAGCATTTTTTCACAGCATTTAGGGTTATTTTCACAAATAACCCTAAAATTTGTATGGAAACACAAAAGTCCCAGAATAGCCAAAACAATCTAGAGAAAGAAGGAGAAAACCAGAAGTATCACAATTATAGATTTCAAGATATACTATGAAGCTATAGTAATCAAAACAGTATGGTACTGGCACAAATACAGACATATAGATCAATAGAACAGAATAGAAAACACAGAAATAAGCTCAGGATTGCCTGGTCAAATAATCTATGACAAAGGAGTCAAGAATAAACAATGGGGAAAGACAATTTCTTCAATAAATTATGCTGAGGAAATTAGCTTCATGCAAAAGAATGAAACCAGACCACTTTCTTATACCATACACAAAAATAAACTCAAAATGGATTAAGTGTGAGACCTGAAACCATAAAAATCCTAGAAGAGAACATACCCAATAATTTCTTTGACACTGGCCACAGCAAAATTTCTAGATAGGTCTCTGAAGGCAAGGGAAACAAAAGCAAAAATAATACTTGGAGTACATCAAGATAAAAACCTTTTTCACAGTGAAGGAAACTATCAATAAAATAAAAAGGCAACCTATTGAATGGTAGAAGATATTTGGAAATGATATATCCAATGAGAGGTTAATATCCAAAATATATAAAAATTTATATAACTCAACACACAAAAAAATCCAATTAAAAAATTAGGACAGAGGGCCTGAATAAACATTTTTCCAAAGAAGGCACGCAAATAATCAAAAGACACATGAAAAGATTCTCAACATCACTGATCATCAGGAAAGTGCAAAGCAAAACACAAAGAGACATCACCTAATACCTACCTGTTAGAATGGCTAGAATAAAATAGACAACACATAATAAGTGTTAACAAAGATGTGGAGAAAAAGGAATAATCATGTACTCTTGATGAGAATGTAAATTGGTATAGCCATCATGGAAGACAGTATGGAGTTTCCTCAAAAAATTAAAAATAGAAATACGAGGGCACCTGGGTGGCTGAGTTGGTTAAGCGTCCAACTCTTGATTTCAGCTGAGGTCATGATCTTGCAATTTGTGGGATCAAGCCCCACATGGAGCTCTGTGCTGACAATATGGAGCCTGCTTGGGATTCTTTCTCTCTCCCTCTCTCTCTGTCCCTCCTCTGCTCATGCTCTCTCTCTATCCCTCAAAATAAATAAATAAGCTTAAAAAAGGTAGAAATACCATACAATTCAATAATTCTGCCACTGAATATTTACCAAAAGAAAACAAAACACCAATTCTAAAAGATATATGCATCCCTTTGTTTATTTCAGGATTATTTACAATGGCCAAGATATGGAAGCAACAGATGTCTATTGATAGATGAATAAATAAAGAAGATGTGGCATTATATATAATATAATATATATATATATATAAAATATATAATGGAATATTACTCAGCCATAAAAAGGATGAGATCTTGCCATTTGAGACAACAAAATGGACTCTGAGATTATTATACTAAATGAAATAAGTGATGCAGAGAAAGATAAATATCTTATGATCTCACTTATATGTGAAGTCTAAAAAACAAAACAAGTGAATAAAGGAGAACAACAAAATAAGCAGAATCAGACCTATAAATGCAGAGAGCAAATTAATGGTTGCCAGAGGCAAGGAAGGTGGGGAGATGGGAAAAATGGGTGAAGAAGAATGGGATATACAGTCTCCTAGTTATGGACTGAATAAGTCATGGGAACTACAGGGTATAGCACAGGGAATATAGTCATTGATGTTGTACTAGTGTTGTATGGTGACAGATGGTAGCTACACTTGAGGTGAGCATAGCATAACACATAAAGTTGGGGAATCACCATGCTACACACCTAAAACTAATGAAAAATGGTGTATCAACTATACTAAAAAATGTTTTAAAAAGTCAATTTTACTATATCCAATTTAAAAGACAAAATTAAAAATAATAGCCATATATTTAATGCTTATTGTATGCCAAGCACTTTTAAGACATTGTTTTGTATAGTTTTTAGAATAATTTAATGAATTATATAGATTCTTCCCTATTTCACAGGTGATAAAGATTCTATAGCTGAATGCCTTACTAAAGTTTAGTAAATGATTTACAAAGTTCACAACAGAATATAACCAAAATCTTTTTGATTCCAAAATCTTATTTTCTATATGATGATATTTATTTACTTAGAAGCAGTGGTTTACTTCCAAAATGGAGGGGAAAAAACTTAAGCTTTCATAAATTAGAAAACACAGTGAAACAAAGACATTATAACAAAACAACATGACGACACGACACGGCACGACACGACACGACACGACACGACACGACACGACATAACATAACATAACATAACATAACATAACATAACATGCATGTCTTCTACTAAATTATTTTTATTTTGTTGTACTCTGTTTAAACATTAAGTAAAGATTCTATAGGATACTAGCTGTGTAGGAAGTATCTATTTATTCACTTAATAAATATTTACTAAATTCATAATGCAAAACACACTGAGCACTATAGTAGATTAAAAATGCGGGGCGCCTGGGTGGCGCAGTCGGTTAAGCGTCCGACTTCAGCCAGGTCACGATCTCGCGGTCCATGAGTTCGAGCCCCGCGTCAGGCTCTGGGCTGATGGCTCAGAGCCTGGAGCCTGTTTCCGATTCTGTGTCTCCCTCTCTCTCTGTCCCTCCCCCGTTCATGCTCTGTCTCTCTCTGTCCCAAAAATAAATAAACGTTGAAAAAAAAATTAAAAAAAAAATGAGTCAGATACAGACCATTTTGTCATGGTGCTTATGATCTACAACGGGAATTAGAACATGCCTATAGAAAATATTAACTGTCTGTTTTGATCATATCCCCATGTGTAACATACCACACCAAACTTGGAGACTTTTAGTGACTTAAAACAAAAATGTATTATTTTCTCTGACAGTGATATTTGTAAACTAAGATCGGCTGGGTGGTTTTGACTTGGGATCTGTGATGTCATTTGCAATTTGTCATCAGCTGGGCTGGAGATATCTAAAGGTTACAATCTATTGGGTTTTCAGATGCATCATCCACATGGCTACCAATTGATTCTGGCTACTTTTAGGGAGCTCAGGGGGGCTATCAACAGAAATGCCTACACATGGCTATCCATGTTTCTTTAGCCTTTCTAGCATGGCAGCTGGATTCCAAGTGGGAATATCCAAGAGTGAATGTTTCAAGAGGCCCAGGTACAGCTACAAGACTCCTTGAGACTCACCTTTGGAAATAACAAATAATTATTTCTTGTATATTCTATTGGTCAAAATTCTGAACCAGCCCAGATTCAAGTGGAGGTGTTGTGAATATGGAGACGTGTAGCTCATTTTCAGACTATTTTTGTAAACTACTGTCTGGTCTTTGGTTTCCAGCAATTTATATCCTTTATAAATGTTAAATCTATTCATCCCCCACTGAAGACCTGCAAAGTCTCATCCTATTACTGTATTGGTTCAAGCTTGAAGTTGAGCAGCTTATCATTTAAATTAGGTCTAGGCACATCATCCTGTTTAATTTTTAAGTCTTCTGAACTAAGGACACAAGTTCCCTATCTCTCCAACTGATAACTTAATTCAACATAAAATGGTGACAAGTATGAGATACCCACAGTAGAAACTTGCATCCAAAAAGGGGTGGGAGAGAGAATTTATCACTGTTTTACCGTTCTGAAATCCTGGCAAGCACACATCACCAGTTCCTTGTTTAGGACCCAGTCATGGTCCCTGAGAGTGATTCTCTACTCTTCATTATGAATCACCCTTCATTCTTTATTATAAATGGCCTGTGTTTGCCACTGAATATCGTTCTCAGCCTGCTTCTGCCCATGAAAGGCTGGAGCCTTAAAAGCTCTTTTCATTTTAAACTGTCCTGTCCAAGTTGGTGGTGCTTCCGCCAATACAGTTTTCTTAAAACTCTGTGAGTTTTTTATGAATATTACTGGGATTCAGTCTTGGGGGGGAAAAGCCTCAACTACAAAATCTTTTCAAAGTAGTTTATTTTCTATCTTTGGCTAAAAATCATTGGAGTAGGGGCAACGCCCCTAAGATTCTTTTAAAGCATGCCTTAAAAGATGCTTTTTTTTATGTGTTCTAAAAGAGCTTGCAGCCATACACTTGGGGCTATAATTTACTGGCAATGCCCTGGGTTTGATACATGCCCTAAGGCATTTCTTACTTTGAGAATCTTCTGCTGGTTATAAAGAAAGAAAGGATGAAAAATATATTTGTTTAAACCCAGCAAGTCCTAAGTCCTTTATATTTTCTACAATCTGCGTTAGAAAATTGAATAAAATTCATCTTAGTTCATCTCTTCTATATTTACACCTTATCTATGGCTAAAAATGTTGGCATTTTCAACATAAGCTGGAAAGTCTCCTTACCCAAAACTATCAATTCTTAGGTATATTTTCCATTTGTAATGCTACCGAAATGTTTGGCACTTAATCAAAAAGATGTCCTCATTGCCTCCAATAACAATTTTCTCACTGTCTTGCTCAAGAGTTCGTGGTCTCCTTAGGGCCTGTGTAGTTTCCACCTACCACTAAGATTTGGGGTTGTATGTTGCTACAGCACAGTCTAAACTCTCCTCGGTGCTACATCGACATCCATCTCATTTGATTCTCACAAAAAGCCTGTCAATAAAGATGTGTCTCTTATTCTAGTATGCTTTCTAACCAAGAGGTGGTTGGGGGCTCTGCCAACATCACCGTGGTCCTCAATATCTGGAAGAGCCAGTATCTGGAATATTGCTGGCATGTGGCAGAAAGAAAAGAGAATTCTACAGGATTGTACACAGGCAGTTAATGCTCAGCCCATGTCATGTCACTTCCACTCATAACTCATTAACTAAAGAAAGGGAGATGGGCAAACTGAATTCAACAAAGTAGGAAAGTACAATCCTATCTCATATTCAGAAGGAGAGAAATAAATATTTGTGACCAATCCAAATGACTACCACCTCATGAAAAGCTCCCAATATACTTCTTGTCATAAAGTGGATACTTAACAAATAATAACTGTTGCAGCCATTATCATTATGGTTATTGCATCTGCTATGGTCTACTCTTAGGCATGCATACTGCTGGCCATCTGTCTCCATATACCCTTGTGATATGATATGAAATAAATGGAATTGGTGTTTGAGTCTGAAGTTCGTCATTTACCAGCTACATAAAAGTGGGCATATCATTTGATTTCTATGTACCTACATCTAAAATTTATTTTTCTGATTTTAAAACATGATACAAATGTAGGTCAATCCATAACACACTGAGTCATGCATCACCTTGAAGCTCTGCCTAATTTTGGATCTTATTCTCCCAATGTAACTATTGCCCCCATTAGAACTTTGGGGTAAATTAATTCTATTCTATTCTATTCTATTCTATTCTATTCTATTCTATTCTATTCTGTTATTATTTTATTTATTTTTTAATTTTATTTTTTAATTTTTAAACTTACCTCCAAATTAGCATATAGTGCAACAATGATTTCAGGAGTAGATTCCTTAATGCCCCTTACCCATTTAGCCCTTCCCCCCTCCCACAACCCCTCCAGCAACCCTTTGTTTGTTCTCCATATTTAAGAATCTCTTGTGTTTTGTCTCCCTTCCTGTTTTTATATTATTTTTGCTTCCCTTCGCTTATGTTCATCTGTTCTGTGTCTTAAAGTCCTCATATGAGTGAAGTCATATGATATTTGTCTTTCTCTGACTAATTTTGCTTAGCATAATACCCTCTACTTCCATCCACGTAGTTGCAAATGGCAAGATGTCATTCTTTTTTTTTTTATGTTTAATTTTTATTTTTTTATTTTTTATTTTTTATTTTTTTTTATTATTTATATATGAAA
This sequence comes from Herpailurus yagouaroundi, assembly GCF_014898765.1. NCBI lineage: Eukaryota > Metazoa > Chordata > Mammalia > Carnivora > Felidae > Herpailurus > Herpailurus yagouaroundi. Next base: position 84,811,449 of record NW_024412388.1, on the reverse strand, counting down.
TTTATTGTCAAATTGGTTTCCGTACAACACCCAGTGCTCATCCCAAAAGGTGCCCTCCTCAATACCCATCGCCCACCCTCTCCTCCCTCCCACCCCCCATCAACCCTCAGTTTGCTCTCAGTTCTCAACAGTCTCTTATGCTTTGGCTCTCTCCCACTCTAACCTCTTTATTTTTTTTTTTTCCCTCCCCTCCCCCATGGGTTCCTGTTAAGTTTCTCAGGATCCACATAAGAGTGAAACCATATGGTATCTGTCTTTCTCTGTATGGCTTATTTCACTTAGCATCACACTCTCCAGCTCCATCCACGTTGCTACAAAAGGCCATATTTCATTTTTTCTCATTGCCACGTAGTATTCCATAGTGTATATAAACCACAATTTCTTTATCCATTCATCAGTTGATGGACATTTAGGCTCTTTCCATAATTTGGCTATTGTTGAGAGTGCTGCTATGAACATTGGGGTACAAGTGCCCCTATGCATCAGTACTCCTGTGTCCCTTGGATAAATTCCTAGCAGTGCTATTGCTGGGTCATAGGGTAGGTCTATTTTTAATTTTCTGAGGAACCTCCACACTGCTTTCCAGAGCGGCTGCACCAATTTGCATTCCCACCAACAGTGCAAGAGGGTTCCCGTTTCTCCACATCCTCTCCAGCATCTAGAGTCTCCTGATTTGTTCATTTTGGCCACTCTGACTGGCGTGAGGTGATACCTGAGTGTGGTTTTGATTTGTATTTCCCTGATAAGGAGCGACGCTGAGCATCTTTTCATGTGCCTGTTGGCCATCCGGATGTCTTCTTTAGAGAAGTGTCTATTCATGTTTTCTGCCCATTTCTTCACTGGGTTATTTGCTTTTCGGGTGTGGAGTTTGGTGAGCTCTTTATAGATTTTGGATACTAGCCCTTTGTCCGATATGTCATTTGCAAATATCTTTTCCCATTCCGTTGGTTGCCTTTTCGTTTTGTTGGTTGTTTCCTTTGCTGTGCAGAAGCTTTTTATCTTCATAAGGTCCCAGTAATTCACTTTTGCTTTT
>NW_024412388.1:84765342-84805416 GCF_014898765.1 Herpailurus yagouaroundi | reverse complement strand
TGGATGAATATATATATATATATATATATATATATATATATGTATATTCATCCATCATCCATGTCCATTCATCCATCAATGGACATTTGGGCTCTTTCCATACTATGGCTACTATTGATAGTGCTGCTATAAACATGGGGGTGCATGTATCCCTTCGAAACAGCATACCTGTGTCCCATGGATAAATGCCTAGTAGTGCAATTGCTGGATCATAGAGTAGTTCTATTTTTAATTTTTTGAGGAAACTCCATACTGTTTTCCAGAGTGGCTGCACCAGCTTGCAGTCCCACCAGCTGTTCATAAGAGATCCTCTTTCTCCACATCCTCGCCAACATCTGTTGTTGCCTGAGTTGTTAATGTTAGCCATTCTGACAGGTCTAAGGTGGTATCTCATTGTGGTTTTGATTTGTATTTCCCTGATGGTGAGTCATGTTGAGCATTTTTTTCATGTGTCAGTTGGCCTTCTGGATGTCTTCTTTGGAGAAATGTCTATTCATGTCTTTTGCCTATTTCTTTCCTGGATTATTTGTTTTTTGGGGTGTTGAGTTTTATAAGTTCTTTATAGATTTTGTATACTAACCCTTTATCTGATACGTCATTTGCAAATATCTTCTCCCATTCCATCGGCTGCCTTTTAGTTTTGCTCAGTGTTTCCTTTGCTATGCAGAAGCTTTTTATTTTGATGAGGTCCTAATAGTTCATTTTGCTTCTGTTTCCCTTGCCTCCAGAGACATGTTGAATAAGAAGTCGCTGAGGCCAAGATCAAAGAGGTTTTTGCTTGCTTTCTCCTGGAGGATTTTGATGGCTTCCTGTCTTATGGAGGTCTTTCATCCATTTTGAGTTTATTTTGTGTATGGTGTAACAAAGTGCTTCAGGTTCATTCTTCTGCATGTCACTGTCCAGTTTTCCTAGCACCACTTGCTGAATAGACTGTCTTTATTCCATTGGATATTCTTTCCTGCTTTGTCAAAGATTAGTTGGCCATACATTGTGAGTCCATTTCTGGGTTCTCTACCTGTTCCACTGATCTGAGCATTTGTTCTTGTGCCAGTGTCTTGATGATTACATACTGTCTTGATGATTACAGCTTTGTAGTATAGCTCGAAGCCTGGAATTGTGATGCCTCCTGCTTTGGTTTTCTTTTTTAAGATCGCTTTGGCTATTTGGGGTCTTTTCTGGTTCCATACAAATTTTAGGATTATTTGTTCTAGCTCTGTGAAGAATGCTGGTGTTATTTTGATAGGGATTGCATTGAATATGTAGGTTGCTTTGGGTAGTATTGGCATTTTAACAATATTTGTTTTTCCTATCTAGAAGCATGGAATCTTCTTCCATTTTTGTATGTCTTCTTCAATTTCTTTCATAAGCTTTCTATAGTTTTCAGTGTATAGATTTTTCACCTCTTGGGTTAGATTTATTCCTAGTTATTTTATGGTTTTCAGTGCAATTATAAATGGGATCAATTCCTTGATTTCTCTTTCTGTTGCTTCATTGTTGGTATATAGGAATGCAACTGATTTCTGTGCATTGACTTTATATCCTGCAACTTTGCTGAATTCATGAATCAGTTCTAGCAGTTTTTTTGATGGAATCTTTTGGGTTTTCCATATAGAGTATCATGTCATCTGTGAAGAGTGAAAGTTTGACATCCTCCTGGCCGATTTGGATGCCTTTTATTTCTTTGTGTTGTCTGACTGCAGAGGCGAGGACTTCCAATACTATGTTGAATAACAGTGGCAAGAGTGGATGGACCTCCTTGTCTTGTTCCTGACCTTAGGGGGAAAGCTCTCAGTTTTTCCCCATTGAGAATGGTATTAAGTGTTGGGTCTTTTGTATATGGCTTTTATGATCTTGAGGTATGATCCTTCTATCCCTACTTTCTTGAGGGTTTTTATCAAGAAAGGATGCTGTATTTTGTCAAATGCTTTCTCTGCGTCTATTGAGAGGAATATATGGTTCTTGTCCTTTCTTTTATTGATGTGGTGAATCACACTGATTGTTCTGCGGATATTGAAGCAGCCCTGCATCCCAGGTATAAATTCCACTTGGTAGTGTGAATAATTTTTTTAATGTATTGTTGGATCCGGTTGACTATTATCTTGTTGAGGATTTTTGCATCCATGTTCATCAGGGAAATTGGACTGTAGTTCTCCAACAGAGAACAGAGAACTATAGTTCTCTGTCTGGTTTTGGAATCAAGGTAATGCTGGCTTCATAGAAAGAGTCTGGAAGTTTTCTTTCCATGTCTATTTTTTGGAACAGCTTCAAGAGTATAAGTGTTAACTCTTCCTTAGATGGGGTAAATTAATTCTTAACCCTTCCAGAAAACAAACAGTACTCCCTGGAATGTCTCTTTCCCTAAGTCTTTGGTGATTCCTTGACTACTACCCAGTGCAAATTACTTCTTTCCATGTTCTCTTCCCACTATGCTCTAGGTGTTAGTCATTTCTACTAGGCCTGAAATGATTCTCTAAAATGCAACCTTTTATTGTGAGTAAATTTCTCAATAATCTTGACTTGGTACAATATTCCTAGCTGATGTACTTTAGGCATTTCTTGACTTTAGCACCTGATACAGTTTTCCTGTCCAAATCAGCCCAGGTTTCATTCTTTCTCACATCAATGTTTTCATTTCTACTAGTATCAAGACTTTATAGTTCCTTTCAAATATCCATCTTCTTCAAATTTAACTTATTTACTTTCATCTTTGTTAAATTCCAGAGACCATACCATCAACCCTCCTGTCAAAGTACCAACAAAGCCACTTAAAATTACAACTCTGCTATGAGAGATAAATGTATTCTGCTGTAATTGTGTATAATAAAGGAATTGACTTAGTTAGGGAGGTCAAAGGAGGGTTTCCCAGTGAAAGCATGATTAAACTAACATTAGAAGAAAAAATGGGAAGAAAAATTACACCTTGCTATTATTTACTGTTGTTCCAATTCCATTATCTCAAATGTGAGTTTCCATTTGACTACAGTCATATATTACCTTCTAATGGCATGGTTTTTTAATTACCAAATCTTTGTTTTTATTTTAGACTCCAGACCCTAAACTTCTCTATGCTTTCCTTATATACCTCCCACTTGCTTCACCAACTAAAATTGGCCTCTATTGTTAACAATGTCATATTACATGAAAGACTGTCCCAACGGGATGAACTCCCTGCCAATCTCCAAATTCCTCAACCTATCTAATATACCCACCCTGCCCCCAATTACTCTTCATTATGCCAGCCTATTTCCTCACAGTAATAAGTCACAGTCTAAAAATACCTTTTCTTTAAATCTGTTTATCCTATTTAATATGGATTCAAGAGCATCTAGAATACTTCCTGGCATTCAGTATGTAATCACTAAATACTTGTTAAGCAAGTGAATGAATGGATGAATGAATGAATGAATGAATGAATGTTCTTTCCTTAATTCTTTCACAGAGAAAGTAGAGAAGGTTGAAGGTTGAGAGTACCATAAATGTAAGTCATCTCCTCTCAGCCAGGTAACTCAGTTTTCTTTTAAAGTCTACCTACTAAGTCTCCTTTGCCTCTCCTACATCACTTGTTCCTAGAAATATTCATGCCACTCTCCCTTCCACCAAATGACTTCTAATTTGCTAAGATCCAAATGAACTCCTTCAAATTCCTTCCAGTTTTGCTTTCTTCATTTTTCCACCATCAGTCTTGTCTGTTTGAGCTATTCTTTTTAAATGAGCAAGAAAGTGGAAGCCAATTTGATATAATAACCTCAACTTTCACTCATTTCACTTATTTGCTCATTTATCAAAAATGTTTTGATGCTCCTTTGTCTAGGACAACAGGGATTATCCCTACCATTAAGAAGCTCATAGAAGGGTCATGTTCTGTAGTAACTGCATGTTCAAGGCCCTGCATAGTCCACCTGTTGTCTTTTCTCTGTATGCAACTTTTTTCTACTATGGCCTAGTCCATGTAGTATCCATGCACTGCCCACTAGAGCTTTCTAAGAGGATGAAGATCTTTTCTTTTTGCGCTATCTAAAACAATAGCCACCACCTTTACTTGACCATACAGCACTTGAAGCATGGTTAGTGACACCGAGAACTGGATTTTAAATTTTATTTAATATTGATTTAAGTTTAGATTTAAATTTAAATACACATGTGGATTACTAATCTATTAGGATGTTTCTGGCCACTCAGCTGTTTTATCAGTTCTATTAGTTTCTTTCACATAGCAAGTTGTTTTTGTTCTCAAGATTTTTGCACATGCCATTTTCTCTACCTGGAGTGCCTCGTGTTTGCCCCTGCACTCTTATAAAACTGTTCACATGGTACTCATTCTCTTCCGTGAGAACTTGGCTTAAGGGTGCTCTCCTCTTCTTCCTGAACTTCTCATCTAAAGCAGAAATCTCTTCACATTTTGACCCCTTATACTGTCTATCTCTCCCTTCTGTTTGCTATTTCCTTTACAACACTTACCAAAACTGGAAGTATTTCACGTATTTGTCTGCTTTCTTGATTATAGTGTCTCCCCCAACAGAATATAAGCTTAATGAAGGCAGAGATTATGCAAATCCTGTAAATCCTTGTGATTCCACAGACTTAAACAGTGTCTGTTCTATAGTAGACATTTATAAATATTTTTGAATTATTGAGTGAGCAAATGATGGCTATAATTTTAGCATATATAAAGTATGTGGGAGTATGTGAAGTAGTGAAAAAAAAATCTCCTTAAAACAGAAGCAGGGATAGAGTTCAGTGCAGATTTGTATGAGCTAAGTGGAAAAGACAGTGAAGAAAATTCTAGGCAGGAGAAACATTCTGTGTAAATGCATAGAGGCATAAAAAGCATGACCTGTGTAGGAACAGTGAGAAATTATATGCAACTGAAGTGTTGCACTGTTTCTTCACTTGAGACCTTCTTCTCCTTCTCAGGAAAAAGAACTATTTATTTCCAAGAGAAAGTCATCCACCAATGTTCTTGGTCTGATACTTTTGCCATTGCCTTCTGGAGCATGTCTCATCAATTATCCTTTTATATTTGCTCAATTTCTTTATTCCCACTTTCTGGGCTGCCTAACATATATGCTTGGATAACATTCATGGTGGGGGTTGGGGTGGGGAAATCCTCTCCATGAAATCCATATAGTGCCTTAAAACCTCTATATTCTTTCTCATTATGCCTACCACCCTTGACTTGCTCACCCACCCCTTGGTGATGTCTTTTGTTCCACCACTTGACTAAACTGCTTTCCTGGAGGCAGTACATCTGTGGTCATTTTTCTTGCTTGACTAAAACTTTGAATAGCCAACTTTTTAGAGTCAGATGGATAAAGGGTGAACTTTCAAGCTTTGAGTGTAAATCACACTCCACCCCTGAACAGTTCTGGCTTCATCTTTCAAAATGTTTTTGAAACTATTACACCATCATGTAGTTGAAATGGACTATTTAGTAATGTACTCTCCATAACTGGTGAGCTTGGCTGTTGCCACGTTTGAGAAGTCATTCCTGACCTTCCTAGACCGAGCCTTTTCATGGCAGGAACTATCTCCCTGCTTGTCATTCTATTTCCATCCCCTAGTATGAGGTCAGCCTTATGGTGAATGAGTGATGATGCACTGTATTTAGAGCCTGATTTTTGGTTCTCAGGGAAATTTCCCCTGTGTATGCCTAACTCTCAGAACTTGGAGGCCCTCGGGAATATCACAGAGGAAAATGCATCATTTTTTACATTCTCTAAATGAGAATAGGCACATAGTTTTGAATAAATGAGTGAATACATGAGAAATGAGTGAGAAAAGAAAGGCATAACCACCTTCAAATATGCTTTGTTCATATTAATAGGCTGTTTGCATTTGATTTCAGGGAACAGCAGGAGAGAAAATAAATAAATAAAAAACAAGGCAGCCTCCCTATTTGTAATTTAAAATTTGTTTCAGATTCTCCTACTGTAATTAAATAAGTATGCATGGCTTAAGAACTCAATTTAGGCTAACTCTTGTGTTAGGTACCACGGATAACAAAAGAAAAAGAGAACCTTAATTTAATGATAAAGGTGGTGATTTTGATTTGAACTTGAAAGAAACCAAATTCATGCCAAGGGTCATCTCATGGATTTGTGAGTTTTAACAACACTCCCTACTGCAATTTCTCAGAATATCATTTTATACCTTTAATTAATAACTTATCTCAAATGCTTTTTTTTTTCAATTAAAGATACTTTCAACCTCACTGGCATAAAAATCCATCATACAGGTTACTACTGCTACTCCCTCTTCTTGTGTTAAAAAAAGAATGCTTAATTTATTAGTTTTCTTGTATGAAAATTATTGTATTGGGTTGCAGGTTTGCCCTCTCCATTTTTTGTAAAAATTTGTTTAGCAATCTCTCCTTTCCCTACTGCTTATTTCAAATATTTCCTCTGAAATACACTACCATTTGCTTACAATTATTATTCATCCGGGGCGCCTGGAGGGCTCAGTCGGTTAAGTTTCTGACTCTAGATTTTGGCTCAGGTCACAACCTCACAGCTCATGGTACAGAGCCTCACATTAGGCTCTGTGCTATCAGATTGGGATTATCTGATAGATAATTCCCATTATTTTGGGATTAGCTCTCTCTGTCCCTTCCCCACTCTCTCTCTCTCAAAATAAATAAACATTAAAAAAATTATTATTCATCCATCCTTCTCAGTGTACTGAAAGGATGGGCCAGAGAATTCTGAGTAGAGCAGACATTCTCTTTCTCGGGCTTTCCATATGGGAAAGTCATAAATGGAATCAGAAAGTTTATGAGAATTTGTTCTTTTCTTTTTTTAAATATTTATTTTTGAGAGAGAGCACATGCGTGCAAGTGGGGGAGGGGCAGAGAGAGAGGGGGACAGAGCATCTGAAGCCTGCTCCCTGCTGACAGCAATTTGCCCAAAGTGGGCTCAAACTCATGAACCAAGAGATGATGACCTGAGCTGAAGTTGGACATTTAACTGACTAAGCCACCGGGCACCCTGAGAATTTATTCTAGTCCACTGAAGAATGTTTTTTGAATACAGTTTTGAGCAAAATAATAATAATGATAATGATAAAAATAGTAGATATATGAAGATTTGGTATAAAACTCCACAGCAACTTTTTATAATAGTATATAGAATAGTAATTCTACAGTTAAAGATGAGTACCATGGATACTTTCATATCATGAGTAATTGCTGACCTGGCAGAAAACAAAACTTACTAACTTGTTCACTCTTTCTCTGGGCAATTAAACATCATGACTGCTATGGTTTTAGGAGCTGATACTGTCCTTAATGGTCAAAAACTCTGTAATTGGCTGCTGGGTCTAGAAAACAGCCACATTTTGTCAGCAGTCTGTTCATAAGCATTTCTAAAATTTTGGAAGCAACGCACCAGAAGTTCTGATGGCAATCCAGGCCAGGATCTTGTGCCTTTTGTTTCCTCAAGTCTAGGAGAGAGACAGATGAGAATTTAAGACTAGGATTATATCAACACCTCATCTTCAATGCACCCGCTATCGTTTTCCAAAAGGATCATTTGCTTTTAGTGAAGATGAAGGTAGGGGTGGGAGTGTGTAGAGGGTGGGGAAATTAAAAATGCTACTTAAGGAGCGACTGGGTGGCTCAGTCGGTTAAGCGCCTGACTTTGGCTCAGGTCATGATCATGTGGTCCATGAATTCGAGCCCTGCGTCAGGCTCTGTGCTCAGGGCCTGGAGCCTGTTTCAGATTCTGTGTCTCCCTCTCTCTCTGACCCTCCCCGGTTCATGCTGTCTTTCTCTGTCTCAAAAATAAATAAACGTTTAAAAAAATGCTACTTAAGGAATGCAAAGAGAAGGAAGGAACTCATCTCTAGGATTCAAAATAGATTATGTAATAAATCAATTTTCTTACAATCCAGTCTGCTCCCCTGAGGGAACATTTTCTAAATGTCTTTATCTTTAAGCAATCCCAGTTTAAGCCTGGAGGGTTTCTCCCAAAGTATAGGGGAAGATACTAGTATCAACTGGGACAGCAAGGTCAAGAGGCATCCTATTGTGTGGCAAAAGTTTGTGGTGATAGGAGAAGGGAGTGGTCAGACTTGTGACTGATAATTGCCTCGGAGAGCTTCAGCTCTAATTGTGTGTGTGTGTGTGTGTGTGTGTGTGTGTGTGTGTGTGTGTGCGGGGGGTGGGGGGCGCTGGGAGGAGAGCAAAAGGGGAACAAAAATGTGATAATAACTCAGTGGGAGAGGATAATGGAAAGCTCTTGTCCTAACTCCTCATTTGGGACTCTGGGAAGTGGTTGGCTTGGAGTTGACCTGATATGAATATGCTTTTTAGCTTTCATGAGGTGCCTCTGTTTCCTGTGTGTATAAAAGGAGCCCAATATAAGAGAATCTACCTGGAGTGCTTGTGGCGGTGGTGGGGGCGGGGAAGGGGAGACACGTGAAAGAGATGAAATGCCTCTTTAGAGAGACTACAGGGCGATCAATCCAGGAAGAGACTGAATTATGTATTGTCAGACCACAGAGACCCTGACATGATGTAAGATCAGGCCAAGCCAGCCAGTGAGAGCAGCTTCAACCAATCTGAGAGGCTCCTACCTTAGATTACTTCAGCCAACACAGACACAAGTGCTGATTGCTAAGCAGTGCACAGACAGGGAAGGGATGCCTCTGTGGGTCTAGAGGAGCCTGCAAACATGCCTTGCGAGAACCTTTTCACCTGTCCCATGAGATTGCGAACACTTAAACGCCATCTTGAAGAACTCTTGGGTTAGGGGTAGAGTGTTTCGGAGGTAAGAAATACCAAGTAATATGCAACCAAAGGAACATTTTACATTATAAGACTAGGCTAAGTTTGAGGTGCTACATATGTTCTGCATTGTAGAATCACTCACATCTGTGATGGGGTTTTGGCGTGGTGGAGGGGGGTCCAGAGCCAAAAGCCAAGAAAGAATTCTTGAGACATCTTTGGTGCAAAAAAGGTGATATTCTTAAAGCATGGGGACAGGACCTGTGGGCAGAAGGAGTTGCACTAGAAGCGTGAGGAGGAGCTGATTATATACTTGGGAGTTGGGGGATGTAAAGGCAAAAGGAAAGTTTCCAAAAGGGCCTTCATAGGCTAAAGCGGACTCACAAGATACTGGAGGCCTTGTTATTTCTGAGCTATTTTTCCTCTAGTAAGGTATTAACACTAAGACAGTAGGGAGTTCCTGGAGGAATGTTTTACTCTGCCTATCTCAAGCACTTGTCAGTGGGCTGCAGGTTATAAAGAAATTTAATTTTATTTATATTTTTGTCTTGCTTTGTTCCCCACATCACCACAGAGGGGAAGGTGATGTTAGGGCTCCAGGAAGATGAGTCTATGGCTTTCTGGAGGTTAGGCTATTGAAAAGATTGCCTTTTTCTTGTAATTTACTATGACATTTGTAAACTGATGGGGACTCATGTCCTGAGTGACTGTGATCTCTATTAGTTTACCATTTGTTTTTTGTTGTTGTTGTTGTTTTGTTTTTGTTTTTTTTTTAAATTTTTTTTTCAACATTTATTTATTTTTGGGACAGAGAGAGACAGAGCATGAACGGGGGAGGGGCAGAGAGAGGGAGACACAGAATCGGAAACAGGCTCCAGGCTCTGAGCCATCAGCCCAGAGCCTGACGCGGGGCTCGAACTCACGGACCGCGAGATCGTGACCTGGCTGAAGTCGGACGCTTACCCAACTGCGCCACCCAGGCGCCCCTACCATTTGTTTTTTCCTTTCCTTTGTTCTTTCTGTTCCTTTGTTTTCCTCAGGAGAGCCTGAGGGTTGTTACACATATCCTACCTGTGGTGGAGGTGGTGGCCTTGCTAGCCTGTGCTTTGTCCTCAGCTTGCCTTTGGCTCCCTCATCATTTGTTGTCCCATTACACTTGTGTGAGTCAGTATAGATGAACACATGTTATTACATGCATTTTTAAGACTTTTCTCTTAAAAGATTATAAGAAGATATTTGCCAAGTGGGTGGGTAAAGCACAGTCATCAAAACTAGAGGACCTTTGAGAGAAAGGGTACTATTAATAATTACTCCAACATAGCAAGCAAAAACCAAACTATCCCATGCCATCTAGGACACATCCTATAAAAGGAGCTGAATTCTGTTGAAGATGAAAAATTTTGGGGGTGCTGGGGAGAAAAGAGAGAGAAAACTTTTACTTTAATATATACATTTGTTTTAAAAAAAATTAAAAAGGGGGCACCTGGGTGGCGCAGTCCGTTGAGCATCTGACCTCCACTCAGGTCATGATCTCACAGTTCGTGAGTTCGAGCCCCGCGTTGGGCTCTGTGCTGACAGCTCAGAGCCTGGAGGCTGCTTCGGATTTTGTGTCTCCTTCTCTCTCTGCCCCTCTCCTGCTTGCACTCTGTCTCTCTCTCTCAAAAATGAATAAACATTGAAAAACATATATATATATATATATATATATATATATATATATATATATACACATATATTTTTTTTAACTGGTATTTCCTTAGCTAAGACAGTTTATACAAATAAGAATTAAACTGTTCTAAGAAATAAACATAAATTCAGTGGATGTAAGTTGGCTAAAAAGTGGACAAAAGAAGAGTTCTCTAATGGAAAGGGATACATGAGAAAATAGTAATTTAGCAACTAGAAAGTAGATTTGAGTGGGGAGGGACACAGCTGGCCAGAAACTGACATTGCAAGGATACTTATAGCTGATATGGATTTTAAATTTCATCTGAACTTTGCTATGCTACTATATCTATCCATATCCAGCATTCCAAGCCTCTGGAAAATCTGGAATGTCCTTCCATTACTGGTTTGGTGGATGTGAGGGAGGGAATGAAGGCATAGGAACTGTCTGCAATAAGGGTGAAGCCAATGCAGCATGAAAATCACTCATGAAACCTAAGAACTAAGACTTAGTGGAAATTGAAAATCCACCAGAAGCAAGACCTCAGAGAAAGATACAACCTGAAAAAATAAGCCCTTTGTGAATTTAGGAGCTATCTGTGGGTACAGGGGTGGGTATGGGTTTCTACACACAAAATTAGGGTTCTGGCAGATCTACCAAAATATTCAAGAAAAGGCTGTTCTCCCATGCCTGGAAACCTAGAAATAACTAGGCTGTGGAAATCTAGGTGAGATACATTTTACACAATTTTATACTATTAAAATATAATTTTAGTGATCAGTCAGTAACATTTATTAAGTAAGTCATTCCAAACAGAACTGTTATACTCTATGCAACGAATACTCACAAACTTAGTTAGTTCTGTCATATAAAATAAAATAAGGAAATTCACAATGGCATTTTTTCTGTGATTATTGAAATGGTTGTTCCTTCTCATGCATTAACTATAAATAAATAATACCAATTTTCCATTCTCAAATTGTTTTTATTATTATTAAAGTAACTATAACTTACAGACAGTGGCCTAGATTTATACCCAACTTGTTATTTAAAGTTCATGAAATGCCTTCAGCTCCCTGGAGAACACGCACCAAATACGTATAAAATAATAATAAAATAATAATATGCCCAAGGATAAACTGTGTTCCTCTGTTTTCATACTGTGAGCATCACGGGCATTTTACAGCACAGGTTGTTTATAAATGAGGCCCCCAGCGGTTACTGAGAGACTCAGGCAGAAAACGGGAGTAAACGGAGGATAATAATCCTGATTATAATAGGAAGCTGTTTCTATAGTGACCCAGGGTGAGTTGCATTCTCCCTAGGAGTAAACTGCTCAGTCAGTAGCTCCTACGAAGTACCATGTGGTAAATTACCTCCTTCCAGGTACTAAATGATACCTTGATGCCTTGGAAAAATTAATGGGTGAGTGGTTTACTTTGAGAGCATTTATTCCCTCTGAGTCAACATAGGATTCTGCCCAATTAAGTTTTGGAGGGCAGAATTTGCCCTAGAAAGAGCAGTTTAAAGCTTTAGAGTTATCGAAGCAATATAAAAACTAGTCCCTGATGTATAGTAAAGATAGGACTTCTCACCATGGGTAAGACTTTCATTATCAGCAGAGTTATTACATTTCCCTCAGTGGCCAAAAGAAGGGGGGGAAAAGGGTTGGGAGTTACCATTAAAATATGAAATACAGTAACTTCTTCTTTTTGCATTTATTTACAGTCAGCTATCTCATGGTCACTTCTGAAACATGCCAAGTTATTGGGCCGATTACAGTGTCTCAGACAAATCAGACTGTTGCCATATCAGGTAAATAAAAGTTGCTGTTTTCTCTGGAAATATATTTTCTTCATTTAACGAATTATATATTCACTGATACAACATAACATTTAAATAGGCTGGAGGCATTATTGGATTTTGAACTAATTTTTTTTTTTTAATAGAGAAGGCCAAAATGCCATTTTGTTCAGCATTATCTAATTATTTCTCAAACTCTGTTCTACAGTCAGTTAAATTAAATTAGCAAAATTAAATTAATGAATTTTTGAGAAGGGTTTTCTTTTAAAGAATCAGATATTATTGAGGTTATTTAAACAAAATGGATGTACCTTTTTTATATAGTAAAAATGGTTAAAGTGTCTTTGAATCTAATAAGTATAAATTATTGAGTACATATTCTAGTAGTAATTATTTCTGGTGGACTTACTAGGTGATATTAACATTATCACATTTATAAAGCACTTTTATTTTCTGTTAAATTATGAATCTTTTACTCCAGTATTTTAACTGTTATCAAAAGGCAGCTATGAACTAGGGAGAAGTGATGGAAATTCACTTTTTTACAAAGTGAAGTTCTAGGGGTAAAAGCTCATAAAGAACTTTCTCTGACTTCTTCCTGCCCCTTTAATGAAGCCTTTTTTCACAACTTTTAAAGTACATTTCAAAGATGAAAATATCATCATGAAACTTGTAGATATGGACATGGATAGAAATAAATATAAGTGCACACATTTGTTTTTGTTAAAATGATGATTGAGAAATAAATTACACAAAGTGTAGCTTTAATATTCAGAGTTGGATTGCTTGGATCTCTCTCCTGTCACAGCCACTTAGTAACCATGTAAAAACCCTGTGAACTTTAGATTTCTCATCTGTAAGATCAGAATAATACTCACAGCTACCTGGTGCAGTTGTTCCAATGGTTAAGATTTTTGACTAATTTAAAACAGTTAGCACATTGCCTAGTGATAACAATCCTCAAAAAAAATTAGACATTATTAATATATTGTTGTTGTCATTATAATTTTTATTTTAGTTTTGTGACCAGCACTGGTCAATGTTGTGGAGGGTATAAATGATACAGAATACATGGTGTTTGCTATGTTAGGAAATTACCTCTAAACAGTGGGGGAAAATATTAAGAAGAAAAGCAGGAAATGACATGTTGTCAAATATAAGATAATGTAGTATAGATAATAAGCACTATAGACAATACATTTTATATTTATCAGCATCAGAATCCAGTTTTCACTTTTGCCACTGAGCATATCATATCAAAACACATCAATTCATTCAATCGGCTCATCCTTAAGTAGCTACAATGGACCAGACGTGGACAAAACTGGTAAGAATTCTTCCCCTCCTGGAAGGGGAACACCAAGTAGTGTTAGAGACAGACTTTTAGCAAATAAGAATAAATAAATAAATATAAATAACTAAATACATACATAAATAAATACATAAATACATAAACAAATACATAAATAGACTTCGATTAACGGTCCTGTGGACAATGGACGGTGGTACTCATTTAGATTAGAGGAGCAGGCAAGACCTCTTAAAAGAAGTGACAAATACAATGATACCTGAATAATAAGCTGAACTTGCCCAAGGGAAGTGTCTAGGGCGACAAGGCTCCAAGTTAGTACTGGGCCTTGTGGGTTTAAAGAATGAAGAGAAGGGAATTGACCCTAAAATTCTGTTCAAGTTGCTTATTGTGGTTTAGGGGGAATATTTGTAATGAATAGGGGCAGCCCCAGGTCATGTGTGATGTAGCTGCGTTGGAAAGATAGCTACATCACTCCATTGGTTAAAGGAATGATCTGTTGAGTGTTGGGAAATGTGCGAGTATATTTTGTGCGTAGGAAGTGGTGGAACAGGAACATTCTGGGTAGAGGGAGCAGCAGTAGCAAAGTCAAGGATACATGAGATAGACTGATGTTTCTGGAGCTTAGGTTGAGGGCAGGGGAGATGGAGAATGCCGAGATAAACCTGAGAATATAGGCAGGAGACAATTTTGAAGCCACACTGTGTAGCTGGTAGTTTTTTCAGAGGCCATGGAGAATCACTGTATTGTTTTAAGCAGTGAAGGGCTGTGATCAGATTCTGATTTCTGCAAGTTTATAACACATCAGATTTCTGGGAATGGGGTTTGGAGATCTGCAGTTTTACTAAGCATGCCAAGTGAATCTTGTGCACTACTAAATGTTAAGAGTTACTGTTGCTGTTGTTCAAAGTAGTCTTAAGAATTTTGAGAATTAAAAATAAAAAGGAGAATTCCTCATGCAGAGGAGCACAGGGAAACCTTTGGGGGTGTTAGGAATATTCAACATAGTGATTGTGGTTGTAATGACACAACTATACACATATGTTAAAATGCATCAAAATATACACCTGTAATTGAAAAATGTTATTGCTTACAGATGATACCTTGATTAAGCTATTTTGTTTTCAAAGGCCAGTGGACGTGGTGAATAGCAAGGTAGTGTTACCCTTCAAAAGAGGGATGTCATGGGTATACAGAGTCACAAAACTGCAAAGGGATAAATGAAGAAGATAGTAGTAGAAACACCAAATACTCATTTGAAAAGTCAGGTGACAATGAGAAGGAAAGAGACAGGAATGGGAAGACAAGACAGTAGCTTCATAAAGTAGGATGACTGAAGAAAAATTTTCCAGATCACCTATGTAGGTAAAGGAGGTAAAACCAGCAGAGAACAGGAGAATTAAGATGCAGGGAAAATAAATCATTACTAAGGTAGTTACAATGAATGGGATTCAGAGAAAAAATGGCAGAATGAGTCTAATCAATGAGAGACTGCACTTTTCTTCTTCAATAATTGAAACAAAGAAAGCAATAATGAGATCTGCTCCTACATTTTCCCAAAGTACTACTTTTCTCAGTGGTGTAGGAAACCACGGTCACGCTTACCCTGCATTCACGTGGACCGGCTCTTTTTTGTCTCCAGTACTAGGACACAATTAAGTCTCTTCACTTGTTTCCACAAAGAATCCACTTTCAACAAGCTCATGGGAGTTAGAGTTTTATCGAATGCCTTGCCTTTGATATGGTGATCATGAGCAGACGTTCAAATCTATTCATCATGAACTAAATTCCCCAGGCAACACTGTGCTGCTCTCCCAACTCTGGGAGAACGGGGGCTACTATCCTGCAGTAGACAGACCTGGATTTGAATCCAGACTCCACTTCTTACCAGTTACAGGCTTTTTTGAGCTTCTATTTGCAGGATTTTGAATAGATAGCACATGTGGAGTACATTCCCAGGTAAGCATTCAATAAACAACACCTGTAAGGACAACGATGAAGAAAAAAAAGAGCAAAGGAGAAGGAGAAAGGAAGAGAAGGAGAAGCAGCAGCAGCAGCAGCCACCTCGTCCTGTAGCTGACAGGTTGTAGGCTCTCAAGTTAGCACACACAAGCACAATCATTATTAACGTTAGTATAGCATCATATTATTTCAATATAAAGCAAAGGTTTTTATGCTGACATATGTTCACACAAAGAAAAAGATAAAGTGAGTATGTGTAGGTGAGTTGTTAAGGGGGTAAATCCTATGGGTTTCCATCATAAGGAGGAATTCCCCCCCCCCCTTTTTCTTTTTACTGTATCTATACAAGAATATGGATGTTAGCAAACCTATTGTGGTAATCATTCCACAATATATGTAAATCAAACTAGCATGCTGTATGCCTTAAACTTATATGGTGATGTTTGTCAATCACTTCCCAATAAAACTGGGGAAAAAAGTATGAGAGAACAAAGGTGCATTTTTTCCCCATCTCTTTAAATTAGCAAGCTTAATGGCAACTAGAGATAAAACTCACATTTGAAAGGGGGGCTATAATCACAGCACTCTGTCCATTTCCAGAAAGATACACTGGAGTCATCAGGAAACTGAGGTCAGAAGATAATGTGACTCATAAACTACTTCTCCTAAAATTATTTGTAATGAACATGGACATGGTTTTCTGGTAAATACAAGTGTGAACTATTATCAAATATCAAGCCATGCTAATTCCATGACTAGCTAGGATGTGAAAGGTAAACCTTCCACAAGACTTTTGACCCTGTAGAAAAATGTAAATGTGAATTGTTCTCTGGATTGGTACAGATATAAACCCCAGGATTCTTTGGGGGGGTGTTTTTTTTTTGAAATTTTCTTTTTTTTTTTAAATTTTTTTTTTCAACGTTTTTTATTTATTTTTGGGACAGAGAGAGACAGAGCATGAATGGGGGAGGGGCAGAGAGAGAGGGAGACACAAAATTGGAAACAGGCTCCAGGCTCTGAGCCATCAGCCCAGAGCCTGACGCGGGGCTCGAACTCACGGACCGCGAGATCGTGACCTGGCTGAAGTCGGATGCTTAACCGACTGCGCCACCCAGGCGCCCCGAAATTTTCTTAATGTTTATTTATTTTTTGAGAGAGAGAAAGGGAGACAGAACAAGCAGGGGAGGAGCAGGCTCTTCACTGACAGCAGAGACCAGATGTGGGGCTCGAACCCATGAACCACGAGATCATGACCTGAGCCAAAGTCAGACACTCAACTGATCGAGCCACCCAAGTACCCCGGGGATGTGTTTTTATTTCATAAAGAAGTTTTGGTATTTAAAGAATACTTCATAACAGACCCCATACTTCAAGGAATCTATAGTTGACAGAATAAACAATAAAGGCAAATGACACAGTTGAACACAAATAGCACCTTACCTATAAATACCACTTATGACAGAGGCCAGCCCATCTTTGCAAGAAGAACTTTTTGTCAAATTCTCAATTAGTCATGCAATTATTCAAAGAATTAAATGTGTTGAATGTCTCACTATTAAGGTGTATGTGCAATGCTATTATTTCTAACAACACTAACCAACGACCAGGTAAAGGCAAGTTAGCACCATCTAGCATAGAGAAGCATGCACATGATTTTTCAACCCTCCTTTGGTTTTCTTCTTGGTTGAAACCATCTTTTAGATGTTTATTAAGGCACTAATTGATTCAAAGATGTTATGTACTTTCCCTTAATAATTACTGATATTATATTTTAAACAATATTTTAAAAAATTGTTTCCATTTTAGATGCATGCTTCAGAAATATAAATTCATCACATTTTAGGTGTACATAATTAGGTTTAACTGTGAAAATAAACTTGCAAATCCTTATTTTCTTGTCAAATACGATTTCTAGTATATTCAGATTTCTACTGTATCTTTTTTTGTTGTTTTTCCTATATTCCAGCTTTCCTCTCTATTTCTGTTTAAAAATTCTAACACAGAATTTCATGCCAGAAAAAAATTTTTTTTCTCCTGAAGCTGGAAGAAATCATTTCAAGTTTCAAGACTGTGAAAATTGACTATGCCTGACTTTTTCCAAATTGTCTCGTAATGCTTTTTGCCAGGCAGATTCTAGGACCAGTTAGTTTATGATCAAAACTTACAGATGGTACTTACAGAAGACTAGCCAGTAGGGCATTTTTCAAGAATGTCAAGATCAAAAACTATAATTAAAGGTTATTTTGGGAAAAGCCAGCGTCCCCATCACTAACTCTACAGGAGAAAAAAAAGAAGAAACGATTTTGTGACAAAGTAATTGCTGACAAAAATATTGTAACCCAATATGTCATTTGAAAACAATTGAATTTCTGGTCTTTTCATTGGGGAACTTTAGCTTGGAAAGTGATAGTTAGGGTGATAGTGTATAATGCTGACTTTTCCTTAAGATCATAGGTTATTTCACAGCTGTCATCTTCCCTGTCACCAGTTACTGTAGCTCATCCTTACTGGTTGATATCTTTATGCCAAACCCTCGTAACATTTAATCACCACAGGCCGAAATCACATGATGGTAAACGTAGGATGAAATTTTTACCTCTTAACAACATACAAGTGAAAATTTTATGCACTGAGGCAAAAGCAGGAAAATAATGAATATCTATAGTTTAATTTCCATGCATCACTGCTTGTGGCAGTGAAATAAATACCAGGGTGAAGTAATAGAGTAGTTAGAGGAATGGGCTAGAGGTTTAAAGAAGAGAATTAATATCCGTGATTAAAATTGCATGTATCATTGCCAACGGCTGTGAAAATATGTCAATTGCATGACTATGTCTGTTTCAGTTCCGGAGAAGGAATGTTTAAAATGTAATAATAATTGCTCTGTTTCCTTGCATAAAACAAAGAAAGTCTTTACTCCAGAGTCTTACTGATACTAAATGAATTTCATGGATATCTGTTTTTGAAAATGATCAACTTTAATAGTACATATATTTTTATGTTCTGGTAAGTAGTTTGGTTTTTCAATCTCTTTTTTTTTTTTTAATTTTTTTTTTCAACGTTTATTTATTTTTGGGACAGAGAGAGACAGAGCATGAACGGGGGAGGGGCAGAGAGAGAGGGAGACACAGAATCGGAAACAGGCTCCAGGCTCTGAGCCATCAGCCCAGAGCCCGACGCGGGGCTCGAACTCACGGACCGCGAGATCGTGACCTGGCTGAAGTCGGACGATTAACCGGCTGCGCCACCCAGGCGCCCCTCAATCTCTTTTTTATTTTAAAAAACAACCTAATGTTGCATATCTACAGGTTCATCTTTTTTTTCTTACTAATACTGTAAATTCTAGATAGCAATTCTATAATTATAATTTAATTAGTCCTTGAATTAATATTTGTAGTTCAAGTTTATACTCCTTGACAATGATGATGACTTTATAATATCACATTGCTACAAAAAATGGCACAGTATATTTTCAATATTTTTTATTATGGGTTAGGTTTTTGTAAGTAATAACTGTATATATCCTTAAATTGCAACATGTAAAATGTTCATATGACAGACAACTTATTGGGGTAAATTAAGAATGTGTGATTCGTTTCTCTGAGAATTCATCTGATTTTTAGAACTACTACAGATGACACTTTGAAAAAGTATTGCTACTTTTCATATTCCCTACATTTCAGATGTCCTGATCTTCACAGTTGAAGTGAAAAATCAGGCTTCCCAACAAAGACTAGTTTGCAATCCTGGAAGAACATTGTTTTAAAGACCACTTAATGTAGTTACTTTTCCGAGAATTCTTAATTTGTTGTCGTTGTTGTTCTGTCTGTGAAGTCATCACGGAGCAGAACTCTCAAATGCAAAGCTTTTTAAACATAATGCTTTATTGGCTACAGAAGACCTAAGATACACTAATTTTCTAGCTATTAGGAAAACAAATCTCAATCTCTCTTTCTCCATCCCCCTTCTCTCTCACACACAGCCTTCCTACAGATTCTTCTTCAGTGTTATGCTTTTGTATTTTGTCCCTTGAATGAGATGAGTACCGTACCCTTTGTTTTGCTCAGAAAGGAGGAACCATGTGTTTGGTCAGCACTCAACAAATAATAAGTCATGATGACAAGTACTGAATCCAATTTGAAACTGTAGGGGGATATTTAAGTGGCCCCAAATGTCTGCGTTCTAGGAGTTAATTCCATTTGTGGGAGAGCTGCAATTCCAGATTTTTATGTTCACAAAATAATTCAAATTATTGTCTTCTATTTTTAACTTCTGGATGGGCCGAAGAGATTTTCACATGGAAGATTACAGCCATGGCTTTCACCAAGCTGAAAAACAAGCTTTAATGTGATGATCCACACAAGACCAAACCTGATGAGAAAATGTAGGGTGTTGCTATGGCAATTCCATTCGTTGGAACTTTTCTCTGTTGGCTTCACTCTGTCATTACATTCTAAAAAGAATTGTATGAAAAGGTGTGGTGGCTGTGAAGACAAACGTGAGGCCGAGAAGATGGAGCTTTCTCATCTGTCCTTCCCCAAAAGAGACAATATCGTCACATTGTAATGCCACCCTAATGTAGTCAGAGGGCTGGCTTAGGAGGTGTCATTCTGAGATTTCACTGAAACCCTGGGGTGTATTTCTTTTTCACTTAGGTGTCACATTGGCAAGGCCAAGGTTATGAGCAAAATTACAAGGTGAAGGATGCTCAGATTAAACTGAAAGAGGAAACAGAAGCCTTGGCTTCTGAAAGAATGAAGATCTGTTTTTTTGTTAGGTCGTGGTGGTTGTATTGTTTCTTTATTATTATTATTTTTAGTTTTTAGCAGAGGTTTGATATGTTAAAATGTCATTTAAATCCAAGCATCGACAGTGAATGAATCCGTGAGATATCTCTGATGGAGAGGGAGATTTATTAATTCACCTGATGTCATTTCTTTCCAGATAGACCTTCTTTTCAGGGGTTATAATCAATCCAATTGTTTATAACAACAACCTCAGAATCTCATTACAGGCATTGTCTCCAGCACTTTTTTCTGATTAATTATCACTTAAACTCTTCACAAACAACCCTCTGAGGTAGATTTATTATCAACTCCATTTTGCACATGAAGAAAAGGAGATTTAGAGCGAAAATGTAATGGCTCAGGTCAACCATCTAGAAACAAGGACATCAAGAATTTGAATGCAGAACCAAGATCTTATGTGGTATTAAACTGAACGAACTGTGGCACAATCTGATGAGGGAGGGGATTCCTAGGCAACTTACTAATGAGTAGGAAAAACTGAATTTTTACATTACTGTGAAAACATCCTTTTCCAAGGTAGAAAATACAACCAATCAAGTAAGGCTAAGGAGGTGATATGTCATGTGATGTATCTTGTGCCTTAAAAATTCACTTTGCAATTATAATTCACCAGTAATAATTTATGGAGATTTTACCATATGCTGTTAGCACCAAAAGACTTCTAAGACACCAGTTCCTGCCTCTGAAGAATTTATCAGTTACTGGGAGAACACAGTCAACAAATAAAGTAGGGGTTTAGAAGTGAACCAATTAGAAGTGAATGCAGTGTATTTACCTGTAAGACAGAGGATATGAATTAGTGGCACGATGGCTGGTAAGACCCTCAGACATGTTTAATTTGACCCACCCAATGTGGTTTTGAACATTTTTATTCAATGGCCACATTTAAAAATTGAGAGATTTCACACAAAATTTGAATTTTCTCTTTAAAAAATCCAAATATCTGTGAACACAGAATTCATATTCCTAGTTGGCAATAATTGGCTGGAGCTCATAGAAAGTGTCTGCTTTAAGAGTGGTCTGCAGTCTCTAGTTTTCAATATTCCCCACCCCTACTCTCTCCCTGACACTGAAGTTCAGTGACAACTGTCATTCATCATAAAGCTTGTACCTTGTCTTTCTTATGTCTGTTTATATATGCTGCTTACCTGGCCTGTATAAACTTTTGAGGTGGTGACTTTTGCTGTAAGGACACCAAAAGGTATTTGAAATACATATGAGTAATAGTTAATAACAAAAAGAACACCATTCAGGTGGTCTTTCTTATGTGCTTTTGTGATATTCTATGGATGTACTTGAATAGCTAGAGATGAGAACTGGGATATGAATTGAAGTTGCCACTACTACTGAGTTTTTTCAGAGGTATGATTTATTGCAAAACTATTTTGGTGTATCTAATCTGGAGAGGATGTAGGTCATTAAGGTGCCCAGGTATGTGGGTGACTGGGTGGCTGAGTTGGTTGAGCATCCAACTCTTGATTTGGGCTCAGGTCACTGTCGTGCGGTTTGGGGGTTTGAGCCCTGTGAGCTCTGTGCTCACAGTTCGGAGCCTGTTTGAGATTCTCTCTCTCTCTCTCTCTCTCTCTCTCTCTCTCTCTCTCTCTGCCCCTCCCTTACTCATTCTCTCTCTCTCTCTCTCTCAAAATAAAATAAATAAAACTTAAAAAAAAAAAAAGATGCCCAGGTGTGGGTGTGATGTATAAACATTTCAGATAAGCAGGCACAATGCATATGCAAAGAAGATTCCAGTTGGAGAGTCAGATTAAGTAGATGAAATAAGATGGAATAGAGAGTTAGAATGAGTAAATGAGAGAGAGAGAGAGAGAGAGAGAGAGAGAGAGAGAGAGAGAGGTATGGATGGGGGGAGATATTTTAAAAGTTGTGAGATTATAGCTCCTCAAGTCCTTAAGCATTGCCTAAAGCCTTGGCCCTTTCCACCATTCATCCAGTAGCTTCTGATAAAATGGACTATGAGGTTTTTTTTTTCTCTTGCTTTTATCTCTGCTTGGAATGACTTCTTTCTCTGCAAATCTTTAATCCATCTGATATTCTCTTACTCTTACATTTTAACACCTGGTTCAAGAGGCTCATATTCTACTAAGCATTTTTGTTGCCCTTTAGAGAAAAATAATGTATTCCTTTACACTACAAATACCTTGTATATGCTTCATTTATTAGACTTAACTACATCCCATTGAAATTATGTATTTATATGCCTGTCTTCCCTAGCAGACTTTGAATTTTTGGGAAGGTGCCATGTTTTACTTATCTTTGTATCTCTATCTCCCAGCATGGTATAATAAATATTTGTTGAATAAGTAAATAAATACATTCTCAAAAGGGAGCCAGATTAAAATATTTCATTACAATTTTCTTGACCTACTGACTAATCACATAATCTTAAGAAGCCAACATTTCACTCAAAATGACTAGTTTACATATGTAATTATTAATCCAATTGATAAAAATTGTGATAACATTCTGAAGTCGTGTGTATGTGGTTTGTGTATACACCCATATCTATATATATGTATCTATAATTAGTTGAATGTGTTCTTCATCGGGGTACTAAAGTGGACACTCTGGAGAGCATCTGAGTGAAATTTATTTACATAACTAAATAAGCATTTAATTTCATTATAAAATTTACCAAATACACCTCCTCTATCCAGTCACCCACCAAAGTTACCATGTTCTTTTGAAAGATATCATCATTAAAATATTAACTAAAAAAAGGAAAAAAAATTGTTAAGTCCTATCTATAGCACTTGGCATATATATTTTTTGATTTTATTGAAATACAATAAAAAAAATGCACATAAGTTTACAGCTCAACTGAACACACTAGTTGTATAAGTAGCTCCCTGGTCAAAAATACATTACCACTAGCTCTCCAAAGCCCCTTATTTCTTCTTTTGTCCATAGACCTCTTGTGAAATTAACCACATTCCAGACTTCTCGAAGCATAGATAAGCTTTTGCCTGTAGTTTTAAAGTTTGTTTTTTTTTTTAATGTTTATTTTATTTTTGAGAGAGAGAGACAGAGCACAAGTCGGGGAGTGGCAGAGAGGGAAGTAGACACAGAATCTAAAGCAGGCTCTAGGCTCTGAGCTGTCAGTACAGAACTCAGTGCGGGGCTTGAACCCACAAGCTGTGAGATCACGACCTGAGCTGAAGTCGGACGCTTAACTGACTAAGCCACCCAGGTGCCCCAGCTTTTGTCTGTTTTTAATAATTGGAATGTTTGCTACATTTAAAACTTACTGCTTACACAATGCATGCATTATGACTACATAAAAAAAAGCATCTATTCTTAATTCTGCAGAGTTACAAAGGTGGAGAAGACATAATCTTGAGATTCCAGAAGCTTATCTCATGGAGGAGGTAACACATAACCAAATGCCTATGGACACAGTAGATGGTAAATGAGCTCTGAGTGATAGCAGAGTCTTAAAAAAGGAATCTCTCATCTGGCTTCATACAAAGTGTGGAATCACTACTGAGGTTCTGAAAAACGCATGATTTTAACAATACATTTCTTTCAGGTCGGTGGAAAGAAAGCTATTTACATCTCCATTATTGTGATAAGTTTATCTCATGGATAGATGTAGATCTCTGTAATCTTCTCTCTGATAGAAGCCTCTTAGATCATATTAAAGATGGGTTCAAGGAGAAAAGCTGGCAATGGGCAGGATGGCAAAACACCCTCAGGTTCTTCTTTGGAGGAACTACCATGGTAATTGGTGACCAGAAAAGTGCATCATGGCTGAGTTTTAAAACTACCCTTTCATATGGATGAGAAGCTATACAGTGCTAGAAGAATGCTGCTAGGGAGTAATTTTCTGTGGGATTGCCTGGTGTTGAGCTTGCACGTAAAAAGTCTTCTAGGTTACAGAGATAATAAGCAAGGTGGGTCAATAGTCTCTGAGAGGCAGAATAGCCATTGGGGACTAGGAGTGTAAACTCATGAATATGATACACTATTTTTCAGAAATGCCTTCTTTATGCTTCGATGAAAAAGTAATACCCTTTGTCAAATCCTCTTTCTTGGAAACAGAGGGGTCCCCACTCTATTAAACAGTTGTCTGCCCTAGAATCAGTTTAATCTCCTAAATTAAAGGATCTCATCACCCAGAGCCTTACACAGTACTTCGGGCTGGGTCTCATTAGGCAATGCTTTCCTTTACGGGTTACTTGCTTCAATAGTTTGCCATTCCTGTCTTTACTCTGGTATCAGCTCAGGAAGCCATTTGTTTATCTTTCCTCTCACTGTACCAAAACAATCCCCTTAACAAAAATTCTCTTCTCAAGAAACTCTAACTAGTATTGGAGAAAAACTGCTCTCTCACATAAAGTAGAATGTTCAGAGGCCATACTATTATTGCATAATGTTCCAAGAACAGTAGAATTTGGCCATAACTGTGCATTTATTTTGGTTTCAAAAAATCAACAGGCTGAATCCCGTCAAAACTCCAAAGGACTCAGTTTCCCAGAGTCATGGTAGAGAAGAAGTCTGGTCAGGATGGGAACAGGGCCTTAGGATGAGTGTCCCCAGGGCATAATAAGAAAAGAACCATATGCAGTTGAGCTCAAGCACTCAAGTAACATAATATGACGACATTAACTTAATGGCACAAAGTGAACAAACCTCTTCTCCCTTGAGTCTTGGAAATGGATGTTCCCTCAGCATATAAGAGAAAGTGCTTCCTCTGTGCATTTTGGATAGTCTGTCCCAGGACTGCCTTAGGGAGGATTGCTTTCTCTAAGCCCCAAATCATATAAACACTAGTTCTTAGGTTCATTTGAAGGATGTGTTAAAAATAAACTTACTTTGTGGTATAGTCTCAATTATGGAAAAACAAAAACTATATATTTATATAGTTTTAGAGAAAGGAACACACACACACACACACACACACACACACACACACACACACTAAAGAAAGAAATAAAATACACCCAGGGATTCTTCTTTCTTGTTTGAGTGTATCAACATGAATTTTATTCTTTTTTTTAAATGTTTATTTTTGAGAGAGATGAGTGCAAGGCCAAGGGCAGGTGCAGAGAGAGAGGGGGACAGAGGATCCGAAGTGGGCTCTGCACTGACAGCAGAGAGCCTGATGCAGGGACTGCACTCATGAACCATGAGATCATGACCTGAGACAAAGTTGGAAGCTTAACAATTGAGCACCCAGGTGTCCCAACATGAAGTTTTTTCTTAAATCCATCTATAATTTTCCAATTTTATACATCAATATTACTTCTACAAACAGAAGTGAAACCAAAACTGTTATTAAAAAAATATGAACCAGGGGCGCCTGGGTGGCTCAGTCGGTTAAGCATCTGACTTCGGCTCAGGTCACGATCTCGCGGTCCGTGAGTTCGAGCCCTGCGTCGGGCTCTGTGCTGACTGCTCAGAGCCTGGAGCCTGTTTCGGATTCTGTGTCTCCCTCTCGCTCTGACCCTCCCCGTTCATGCTCTGTCTCTCTCTGTCTCAAAAATAAATAAACATTTAAAAAAAATAAATAAAAAATAAAAAAATATGAACAAATGAGTTATTAGAGATTTTAATTTGAACTCTGGGGAATGATCAGTAGTTGTGGACCTGTCTAGGCTCACAGCAACATTATTAAAATAGGTCAAGATTGGGGTGTTCCAGAAAGGCAGGGAGAGGTGAGAGAATCCTTGCTCTGTACCCTTCCTCTGCTGTACAAAATGTAGCAACTGAGTTAACTTAAATCTAGATATTGACTCATGTGTTTCTTATTTGTCTTTCATCTCCTTGAGATAAACTTGTAGCCCTAGTAAAGATCTAGTACTAATCAATGCATATTCATTAATAAACGATTGAAGGAATGGATGAATTGAAAGCATAAATGAATGACTGAATTTCCCAACAACCACAGGTGAGGTTTTCTAAATGTCTACCCTCTGTCCTCCAACAACTGCAGATTCTAAATTCACAATTTGATTTAGAAAAATGCAGAGTTGGTGTTTCTTAATTTCTTTGATTTCTTTAATTCCTTCTCAAGTACACATTATCTGTTCTTAGTCTCTATTACATCTACCTAAAACAGAAGTTTCTGGTAAAGTATGCAGTAACTTTCACTGTGGGAAAATGCGCACTATTTGACTGAGAGTATAGATTAGATGACAGCAATTACACTTGGGAAAATTTATTTATAAAATCAAATCAGTCTGTCTTATGAATCAAAATAGTCATGGTCAGTGTAGATGGAAAAAGAAATTGTATCATATATCTTGGACCAAGAGCCAATGATGTAATGATATAAAAATTAATCAGCTTTTTAATAAGATACTGTGTTAGTGTTTTACATATACAATTAAAATCTGAGATCTTCAAGAAATAGGTGAATTACTAAAAATAATATGAAAATCTACATAATATTAGGTAATTGACATAGAATAATACATAGAGTCATTCACTTTCTTTTTCAGAGTTGTTCACTTTTTAAAATTTATTTATCTATCATCCAATTGTAGTAGAAGAAAGCATCATCAGGTATGTATTAGTATTTCAGGAATAAAACAACACCAGGAAGAAGTAATTTGAGCAGCAGAACAATATTTTATGAGGATGTCTCCTTTTTTTCAGAAAGTGTTCCTGGTACTGATCTGATTTTCCAAGGAATCTATGACTCAAAACTAGATCAGGATGCCTGCTTTCAAGTTCATCAGATTTCTGGTTGCTCAGTCATCAAGGTCCTGTTAAGGTGTCAGGGATGTCACTTACCACTTATGAATGCAAACCAACCGATTGTGTTCCTTATCTGCTGAGTAGTACTTACAAGAGGGGTAGATTTTGAGACTGATTTTCCTGAGAAAGTTGATATTTTCATAGAAATGGAATAAATTCCATTCATCTACAGTGAAAAGTTGGTTTCTACTCATGACTAAAATTCCCGTGGAAAACAAAAGGAGGAATGGATGGTGAAGTCACAGGTACCTTTTACTTTCTCTTAATTGTACGTTTGCCCTACAAAGACCTTTATTAGTAATCTGTTCTTCAGGATTTATCACAAAATCTCCTGCTTCTGTAGGTAGGGGATTTTCTCAATTCCTGGACTATTTATGTGATAAATGAGCATGAACCTCTCCGTGACATATCTATTATCGAATTGAACTGTTATTTAAATCTTGCATTGCCATTTAATTTCTCATTTATGTATGTTTTATCTCTGCAACTGAATTGTAAGGTTTGGGAAGGTCATAGAACATATATATTCTATTTTCTATTCTGCCCACGTGTCTTTCATAGTCTTTGGTAGGTACTCAATAAATATTGATGGATAGGATAAGATTCAGCTGAAAATACCAAACCTGGGCCTTGCCTGTCAGCTCTCGGTTCAGTTCTATGACTTGCAAATTTAATTTTGAGTGAGTACAAAGTACTCACTTACTCTGCAAAATAAAAAACTGTGCATATTTGAAAAGAATCTATCTTCTGCTGGTGACATCAAAATTCTAGATTTTCTTTCTCTTTGAAAGGCCCAAATAATTTGCACATTTCTACTACATTAATTTACAAGAACTGTAATTTTAAAGCAACATTTCAAATACACATACCCTGCAAATATGTTTTAAAATAGGACATCTCTGCTTAGTTAGGACAGGTTTTACACTACAGGGAATTAGTGGATTTTACATGAGAATTATGAACCCATCAGTGTTAAGTACCAACAGCCTCCTAATTTGAATTAATATTCAATAAAAATTACATCCAGAAGACAGAGGAAATTTTTTAATTAGTTTGTTTGCATTATATGGGTAAAAGCTAAAGGTAAAACCAAATAGTATTAGGGCAGGGCTGAGTCTTTTCCGTTTACTGAAGAAAAAATAGTCTGTTTCAAATAGTCAATTTGCTAAATGCTTACTTTATGTCCAACTGGCAAATTACCTTAACAATTAGGTATTTTCTTACTAATGTAGAGGAGCATTCAGGCAAGAACTTTCAAGTACAACATACCAATATAGCATTGTGCCATAGTTCTGTAAGGCAGCTGCCATACTGTATCAGGTGAGGCATTTAATCCCAGCAGACAGGAAAAAAATATATTGTGTCCAATCAAAGAGTGATAAATTTGTTCTTACAGTATCACTTTAACATTTTCAAGCCAAGTAATATTATGCAGTCAAAGATATCAAATTGGCGTAAACCATTCATTTACAGGAACTGAAATAGGAAACTAGAATTAGAGACTTGAAAAACAGAAACTTTATACTTAACAGCCTTAAGTATGCCTTTTCCTTCTCTTTCTCTGCAACAAAAAAGCTTTACAACAGCATCCTACCTTAGTGGTATCAAAACAGAGGGCAAGGGGATGGGCAAGGGGGTGCTAATAGTTGCTTAAGCAATAAAAAAATTCACGATACTGTATTGTGGTTTAAAAAAATGACTGTCCATATTTATGTTGATGAAATGCTGAATGGCCTAACTTTTGGATGTTTTTTAGACTATGCAGTTTTTCCATATTTTTAAATAAAAAATACGGGGAATCAGCAAAATTATGGAGTGTATTACAGTGCCCATTACATACTTCCAGGATTTGATTTAGAGAAAAATTAAAGCCAAGTGGCTTTGATAAAACAGAAATTTAACTCAGAATGAATGGCCATTTTACGCTTTTTTTTTTTTAACGATGAGCTTTTGAATAGCTCTGTTTTAAAAGAGATATATTTTCTATTTAAATGTGCAAAAAAGATACTAGGAAAATGGCAAAGCTTTGGAAATAAGACAACAGAATCCCCATATATTGCCTTTGTTTTGTCATTTTGTTTGTAAGCCACTATTCATTTAGATTTAAAGGCTGAAATACTTCCCAATAATCTTTCAGCTTCAGATTCCTCCTCCTAATTGCTATACATATACTGACATCTACCTTTTACTGTAATTTAGCTATTTTCTTTTGTTCTTTGCTATCTTAAAAAAAGAAAAATTATCTTAAAATTATTTTTCTTTCTGTAGGCATAAAAAGTTTTCAGTTCCTGTACTATTCTGGAAAAGAAAATGAATCAAAATGATAGTCTAGATTAGAAATAATTATTTAAATTGCCTCAGTTTCAGGAAATTGAAAAAGACAAAGCATATTTTCATTTAATACTATCTCATTTTAAACAAGCTCCTTTAGGAATCTTGGCTACAACCTGCCTGACCAATGTCCACTAGATGACACTGTTGTATAAGCACAATGAGAGGCCATAGCTTTGACAATAACTAATTTATCATATATATATATATACACACACACACACACACACACACACACACACACACACACACATATATATATTTAGATATTGTCAGTGTCTCTTTTTCAAGATGAAGCTGGCTTAGCATTTTTAATTGGATGTGGCTGATAATTACAACTTCATATAATTTAGAGTAAAGCTACCTTCAAAGGTTAAAACATGGGGAAAAAAGAAACATCTATTTCATAGCATGCATTTTTGCAATAAAATCTTTCAAAACCTGTATATTTCACAGTTAAAATAGACTATATTATGAATTGTAAATTGTGCCATTTTAAATCGAGTGACAATGATTGGACTGACAACGTTGGTTTTCAAGTAGTGTTTTGTCAGTAATCTCTCTTTCTCTCTCTCCCTTCCTTCGTGTCTGTTCAGTTCTCTTTTTCTTCCCTTCTTGATTCTGGACTGGGAGCCATTCCAGTGCGGTGCCAAAGTCAGGGGAAGAATCAATAGTCTTAAGCTAACAGCCACTATGCCACATTGTTGCCAAGCCAGGAAACTTCAGCCTCAGAAAAAAACAAAACAAAACAAAACAAAAAAACAAACAAACAAAAAAAACCCACAATCTTGATGCACTTGTGTAGACAGAGCCATTGAAGGAAACTGACTGCCTGGAATTGTACACGTATTTCAGGACAGAGAGGTTTTCCTGTAAAATCCACTCTTTGAAGATAAAATGTAGATGATCGAGATTTTCCCTGATATTAGGATTCCTTTGTAATAACTTATTCTTATAGTGATGCTCAAAATCAGTGTGACATTAAGTTTATTTTCTGTGGCTTTAATTTAATAAGAATGTTGAAGTAAAAAGCATTCATGCTCTCTACTATACATCACATATACTAATCTCATGCTCTTTACCTGAAAATCTCAGAGGAGGGGCCAGGCCTAAAAGGAAATTACTCCAAGTGTGAGTGGTGATAGAAGTGTTTTATGGTATGTCTCAGAGGGAAGCAACAGACATGTCATGTTGTTTGTTTGTTTGTTTTTTCCCCTTGTTTTAAGCCAGGAATGCTGGAGCTAGGAAAGCAGAGTGAGAGCTGCCCTGCCCTTCTGTGAAAAGGCCACAACCCGCTGTAGTACCTGCACTTAGCAAAACAGGCTACATACCTTGAGTTCTGAGTTTTCACTAGACTATGTTTTGCCAACATGATCTGTGAACAAAAATACCAGAGTATGCCATTACATCTCTGACAAGGTATAGAAAAGGGACCCGCACACTAAAATTTGTTTGCAAAGACACGGCCATCATGCTTAAACACCTGAACATCCTCTCAATGTGTGGACGGTGGGAATTTCGATCAGGTGAACCTCACACATACTTCATTTCCTTTTCTTCCTCTTTTTTCACTTCTCGGATTCACTTCTCTTCTATGATTTCTTTCCTGCTTTTTTTCTCCTTCTGCTTACTCCAAAAGGAAAACTGTTCCCTCTAACCTTAACCAGAAACTATAATATTACAGATAGAGGGACTTTTATAAAACCAGCTCTTCCACCATAGGCACATTATATAATCACAGCCAGCCTCAGATTTGCCCCCACAAAATTCTGCATAGGTTATTGAGAAGACCAAATGAGATTATAATATTTGTGAACTACATGGCAAATTCTGACAGAGAGGAGGTGTGCTGACCTATAGAAAGCTTCCTTAAAAAACAAAGTGCTTTCAGGGGAAGTGGATGTTAAGGAAAGAATCCAATTCAGTGGTAGACTATAAAGTAATGTTGCTTCAAGTCTAGATATAAAGCAAGGATGTAGAGACAGGTGTGGAAGAAACTAGAAAGTATCATCAAGCTGGGGAGAAGAGGATCTGGAAATGGTGTTACAGGAAAACAGAACGAAGAAGGGGTAACACTATGACAAAAGGCATTACCATTTTTTGAGTACAGGTTGGATACTAAGGCACATTTCTCATTTAATTCTCACAAAACTCTTATCAAGAGTTTTTATTAGCACCTAGTTTTTTCTAGTGGTGGCAACAGAGGCTCATAGACTTCAAGTGTCAAGTCTAAGGTACTCTTGACTCCTAAATGGTAAAGCTTGTGAAATTTCCAAAGTACCTTACACTGCCATCAGACCACCCCTCTCTACCAACACTTTACAGAGAGAGCAGACGGGACTCCAATTTCCACCTTCCTGCAATCCCATACTGATAAATGTGGCGTTTGGAAATTTTATATGAACATTCATAATGCATTTTCCTCCAGGAATAAGGCTTGTGATGCTGGGTAGTTATTTAACCGTTTAAATCAAAAGCTTATTTATTTTCAAATGTAGCTGATCTACATGTTCAGAACCTGTATTCTGTAGCACAAGACAGTCTATAGAAAATTATCCTTTATTAATCAAAATGAGAAATTTAAAAGTATACCACTCTTTAACACTTTTACTACTTTCTACCACTTTAACCACAATGGAGAGAATCCATGTCTCTAATCCTCACCCCATGGATAGATTTAAGATATGTGAAAGGGAAGGTGAGGGATGGACTTCTCAAAATATGTAGGGGATGCTGCATTACCCATCACCACACATGGCTAATTGTAAGCCATTTGTTAGGTGGGTGACCTTGTGATGGAAAATGAAGGCACGTTTTGGCAGACATATATTCCATGAGACTCAGAAATTCAATTAAATACACAGATACAATAAATTCAGTTCCC
The DNA here is from genome assembly GCF_014898765.1 of Herpailurus yagouaroundi. Taxonomy (NCBI): domain Eukaryota; kingdom Metazoa; phylum Chordata; class Mammalia; order Carnivora; family Felidae; genus Herpailurus; species Herpailurus yagouaroundi. Next base: position 84,773,214 of record NW_024412388.1, on the reverse strand, counting down.
ATAATAATGCAATGTCCCTTCTGAGATCTGAGATGTCCCGGCTTGGCCTTTCCCCCTTTCCTAGCCTGCATGAACATGTCTGAAATATGAACTCTGGATTTCTTACCATTGAATTACTGTAACACATTTAGCAAAAGGCAACATGAATTCAGTAGTTGTTTATAAAACTGAACATATTGTCCTCCTCTTCCCCACACATATATCTTGGTGCCAAATTTTAGATCTTAAATGTGTCCACCAGCTTAGTGTACAGGCTGGGAGATAGGACAAGTGTTTTCATTAAGACTTACTGCATTCTGTGGCTCTTACAGCGATGCCCTGCCATATTCTTCCTCTTATGATAGACCTGTGCAATGGTGATGACTGCACCAGTGGCTTGGGTTCATCATTTATTCTCAGTCCACTGTTCTCTATCATTGCACATGAGAGGAAAGCTAATTGATATTTGCTACTTAAATTTGTTTCTATCTCCAGCCAAATATCTTTGGTAATGCATCTCGTTCCTCCAGTTTGCAGCCTCCACTAACATTTTCCATTCATTCTGCTGTATCCTTCCTTCTGACATTACCTATAGTCTATGATCATTTATTTTTCTGATTTAAATTTTCACTTCTCTCCCTATCTAGAAGGCCACAAGGCCCAACAAAATGTTGGGAATTTAAAATAACAAGGATAGCTATGTAATCCTAAAAGATGTGGCTCTGTTCCCACTTGCCTATTATTTTCTGACTAGGTTACCTAAAGACTTACAAATTATAATTTAGTATATGTGACAGGATCTCTGGGCTGCTGAACCTAGAGGTGAGATGTTGTCCAGGACATAGAAAGGGTTTAACTACAGTTGCTCCATTGTAAATGTGGGCTTTTAGCTACCTTCTGTATTGAACAAGGCATTTCCTAGGACTGGATTCCATGCTTTTGCCTTTGGTTAAGAAACAATGCTCTGTGTTTACAGAGAGACTTTTCTAGGGCCAATTATATCCTAGGACATTAAATAGGTTCTTCCATCTCTTTGTTCAGAATGACATTATTCCATGATCTTTGCAGTCAGAGAATTCAGATTTTACGTGAAAGAGAAATTATTTTCAGCAAAATGCTAACGATTTTAAAGCAGCACAAGTGTCCAAATGAGTAAGTAACCCTACTTAAATACAGAGAGATGAGCATGGACCGGTCTTTGTCTCCAAAACACATGGTGACGGGCTTTTTTAAAAAGTTAAAACATTTTAGAAACTAAAGCTTTATCTTGCTCTTTCATACACATATTGCTAATTTCTTGGTAATGTGTCTAATTTGAACAGGAAGGAAATGATTAAGGAGCTTTTTATCAATTATCAGAAGATGTATATGACTATAAATTGCTCTTATTAAACTAGCAAGACAAGGTCAAGTGTTGGCAGCTTGAACTCACAACCCAGAGACCAAGACACAAGTTGAGATCAAGAGTCAGATGCTCAACCAACTGAGCCACACAGGCAATCCTGGTGGTAGACCTTCTGGTCCAAAAGAAGTAACCCCTTGATATTTCCTAGTCCTTCCCTTAATAATTATTTCTAATTAATCCATTATATATTTTGCTTATTTTTCTGGTTTATTGTTTGTCTCTCTCATTAACATGTAACCTCCATGGGTGCAGAGATTTTAGTTTATGTTGTTCATCAGTGTTATTTCCTGTAAAAATGTGCCAAGCACACAGTAGGTGTACGATAAATATTTTTAACATGAAAGACTGGATGAGATGCTAAGATTGTTTTCTGTTTCCAAGTTCTCAGAAACTATAAAAAAATGTAGTAATCCTATACATTAATAAAAAGGTTACTGATTTTATTAAACAACATGCAAATCTTACACAGAGAAGGAATCTTTAACTATCCTTGCTGGACTTCTTTGATTTAACTTTTGAGCATTTGGGCATCAACAGTGCCATTGCACTCTAGTTCCCAGATTTAAGGTATAAAGAAAAATATCAATTGCTAAAAAAAAAAAAAAGAAGAAAAGAAAAGAAAACAAAAGAGCATTTACTTTGTTTCTTTCCTGACTATTCAGATTTCGCGTAAAAAGAAAAAAGAAAATGGAGACCCTTCTGTCTACTCCACAAACATTTACTGAGCACTCACTCTCTGTCAGGCACTTGGTAAGCACTGGGAGGAAAATCTGTCCTGGAAGAATTCAGTTACACATGAGAGATACAGATGCTATTAAGCCTCTTTATATGTTCTTTTCTCAGAGCTCAGAATGGAAATGACATGTGCATTTAGATGTAGTTGTGTTACGAAGCTCTGCTCCTTTAGAAGGCTTGCTAGCACGTTGGTAGGCTGATGAAATAAGCAGTGGCTGAAATATCTTCACAGACTTTAACTGAGTACCTATAATATGCCAAACACTGCAAAGATTTAAGGGTATCTTCAAACTCTGGGAAAGGATGCAGACTTGTAAACAGATCATTGTAACGGTGTACGGGCACCTATCCACAAGTTGCAGTGGAAGTGGAATGGAAACAGAGGTCCACTCTGATTCAGAGAGTGGGGTCAGGGACAGCATCCCAGTCAGGATCCTAACAAGAAACCACAGGCACCCTCAGATTGAATAATTATAGAAAAGGCTTTTAAAGTAACTATTTACTGAAAGGTGAGTAACGGTAGGGAAACAAGATAGGGCAATATGCAAGAGGTCATTATACTCCCAGCCTTCATGGAGTAGGGGGAGATAGAAATTCCTGTGTCCTGGAATTGAAAGAGTTGATTGGAAAAAATCTGCTTAACAGGAGTTGTGGTCTTCAGTTCAGAGATGAAGCCAGCCCTCGCCAACCCCAGCAAGGAAGCTGAGGAGATTAAACTCTCACCTCACTCTCCTCTTTTCCTCTGATCTTCTGCTGGTACTCATACTGGCTGATCCCAAGCAGAAGGCAAAGAGCAAATGAGTCCATTGATGATGTCGATACAGGTTAGTTTTCTGAGCCAGAGATCAAAAAGGAGAAGAACCATGAGTCAATGTAGGGTGAACAAAAAATAGCCAGTGGAGAAGGTTTGGATCATAAGACACACTTGAGCTGGGGCTTGAAGGCTGACGAGGAGTTCATTAGCTAGATTAACTGGGTCACTCTGGAGAAGGAATGATGTTTGAAGAGTGCCTTACTGGTGGTGGTGTGGGGGCGGGGGTCTATGAAGATTGGAAAATGCAAACCTTGTGTTATTTGGGGAGGATATTCCTTGAATATACTTTTTACTGCCATGAGCTATAGCAAAGAAACTTAACAGAGTCAAAGAGCGTCTTCAAAATTTTGGAACTAAAACCTCTAACTAAAACTAAATACCAGCAGAAGCACTTCTCTGATCTTGAGATTTTAGGAGACTAGTTGAATACCTTTAGTCAGATCTAGGGTGGGGCTGATAGCTGGAAATAATGTTATTTTTATTGTATGATATGAAATCATGAAGTGATGGATGGACACTTAGACACGTGCTATAGATTGAAACTCTTTCAGTACCTGGTTGGTCAACAGAAGTCAACAATAGATGGTCAAAAAAACAAACACACAAAAGGCTTCCATCTCAAATTATTTCAGAATATGGTGGATTGTACCTCTCTTGACTGAGAAACTGTTTCTTCATTATACAATTATCTTGGTTCTTTTAGTTCTGATTCTTATGCATGTAGCATTACCATAAAGAGTGGATTTGTGAATATTGTACCCTAGCTTACTTTGGGCAACACAGTGATTTTCAAACTTTAAAAAAATGAATTCTTACACAGAACTTCAATATATAAATGACGTAAGAGTTAGAGTTCCCTAGCAGTTTAAATCTTCATTGTTTAGCAGAAAATATTTTATTACTTGTCCCAAATCCTGTAGCACTATCGTGGACCCTTGAGTTTCCTAGAGCAATAGTTTTAGAATCACTGACCTCAAGTTTAGAAAACTATATACAGAGGACGAACTGATGGTTGCCAGAGGGGTGGGGATGGGGGATGGGCAAAATGGATTCAGGGGAGTGGAGGGTACAAGCTTCCAATTATGGACTGAATAAACCAAGGAGATGAAAGTTAAAGCATATGGAATATTGTCAATGGTAATGTGAGAGCATTGTAAGGTAGCAGATGGTAGCTACAGTTGTGGTGAACATAGCACAACACAGAGAGTTGTTGACTCACTATGCTGTACACCCAAATCTAATGTAACATTGTGCATCAACTAGAGTTCAACAACAAAATTTTTCAAAGGAATACAAAGAATATGTAATTACAAGAAGTGATATGACATCCAGGGTTCAAATCTCAGTTTTGAATTAAATTTCCCTCTGGGAAAGCAGGGACACTTCTTGAGGGCAACATAAATGTTTGTATTGACTTCCCTGTCCCCCTAGCCCCCAGAGGACTGATTCACAAGGTGACTCTGGGCAAGTCACTAAACCTCTTCCTGCTTTAGAATTCTTTTCTGTAAAATGGGGTTGTTAATGGTGACCACATCACAGAGATGCTGTGAAGATTAATGAGGTGGTTGTTACTAAAGTCTTTAAAAGATCCTTTGAAGAAAGGCTGTAGATAAGACAAAAAAAAAAAAAAAACCCACAATATATTTTATTCGATCTTACCCAGTAAATGCTCTGAGAGAGTCCAGAAACAAATACCTAAAACTCTAAGTGGATAGTGTCAGTTCCAATTTACTTCTTTGCTTGGACTGAGGTGGTGCTATTAACACCAACCAGGGATATATACTACTGCTTCCCTGTGCCTGGATGTGCTAAAAGAAGCTGCAGAGATGAGAGCAATAAAGTTAGGAGGCATGTCTAGGCATCTGTGAACTAGTGAGATGAGGTGGAACAGGTGAAGTGGGGAGGGCAGAGGCAAAAAAAAAAACACTAGCAGGAGCTATCTGAGCACTGCTGGGAAGCAGAGCCATTGACGTATGTGTAAACCAAGAAGGAGCTGGTCACAATATACCAACAGGCTCTGGAAGAATGGCAGTGGTCCCACCCAGGGTGCTGTGAGGGAAGGAAGGCATCCTGATCCCATTTCACAGACGTTGAAACTAGCCAGGGAGGCTCTCTGACCCAGGTGCTTGCGTATCCTGAGCTTTAGCTATCTCACCTACACTGACCTTCATCAGTATGCACAGACAGGATTGTTTTCAGAAGAGGACAACACCATTGTGGCAGTCCCTGATGATGCACCCTCTTCTTTCCACATCCCAGCCTCGAGGTTGGGTTTCCTTTACTTCTAGCCTGAAATATTCTAAGCACAGCAGCCTTTGCCTCCCATGTCTTCCTTTCTTCAGCTTCAAACTGGTGCTGGAAAATCATCCTAAAGCAAATCTGACCTCACCTACCTATGCTCAGAAGCATTTCATCATGCTTCAACATGCATGTCAGCCTTTTTGTGTGGTTTTCAAGGCCCTTCATTATCTGAACCCAACTTGCATCCAGACCCGAATTTACCACATCGCTCCTCACTCTGAACACCTGTTTCTCGGTACTTTCAGAATTCAATCCACATTCTTCTATTTCAATGCCTTCTCACCTACCAATGTAAATTGCCCTTTCATTTTGGATGTATAAGGAACCAGTGATTATCTTTCAAACCCTAATACAGCTGGTTTTCTAGAGATTCTTCTCAGACTTCCTGACCCTCTTCTCCTTTAACCTCCCCCACCATACTGCTTCCATAGCAGTCTGTCACTATATTTTCATTTGGGACACTCACTTTGGGGTCCAAAGTCCTGAGTTCATGATTAGCCCTCATCTATTGTGACTTGGGACAAGTAAGTTAATTTCTTTGAGTCTCAATTTCTTAAACTGTATATGGAAATAAAATACTTTTAAATGAAATAAAGTATGTGAAAGCCCTCAGTACTGTCCCTGGCACAGAGGAGATACTCGATGAGCACTTACTGAGTAGGTGAATGAATGAAGAAAGAAAATAAATTGATGGATTCTGTAATGATACAGCATTCTGACTGTTTTCTGGGAAAAATGGAATCCTTCATTCTTGCTTTTCAGATACAGAAGGAGAAAACGTTCTAACAAGGTGTCTCTTACAAGATCAGTGCCAGTCTGCAAGTTGAATGACAGGCCTGTGAAACTTAGAAGTTGCACATAGGAGGAGCCACATGGTTTGAGTGTCCCTGTCCTCTCTCTCCTGTGATGATGCAACTTTCTATTTCTATATAAAGTCTTTCAGGTTTGTTTACCTCAAGATCCAGTTTCCAGCATTATGTCTGCTTCATTGTTGTCCTTCTTTAAGTTCCCTTTCACCAGACAAAGAGAAAAGTTTGGCTTTGAAGTCGCAGGAAGCCACGTTGTCAGTTACCGCCAGAACCCACGGAAGTACACGTGAAAGCAGGCATTAGAGGTGGCGGAGATCAGAGGGCATTTCAAAAGCTGCGGGAGCTATTCAGATTCTCTTCTTTAAAGGGGCTCTGATGCCAGAAGATGGCTGAGGGACTCTTCTGTGCTACTGGTTTGAAATGTATTTGTAGTTTAATCATAGAGAATCCCGATTTAAAATTCCCAGTTTTGGGGTGGGGAGGGGCAAATGTTTTCTGTGTTAGGGCTCTTAGATAGCAGCCCTTCCTGAGGGGCCATATGCCATACTGTTCCACCAGGTCTGCAATTCCTGGGGAGGATTTAGGAGGCAGGAGATAAAAGGAAAAGGAGAAGATGTTTGCTCTATGTATTTTTCTTGCTCCCAAGATAAAGTCATTGCCTCATTGTTGAACTTTGACACCAACATGTGCTGAAGGTCTGGCAGACATTAAGTAAATATTTGCAGATTGATCTGCTGATTTAAAGAAATGCTTCTTTACCCTGTGAGGCAGTGATATTCTTTTTTCCACATTACAAATTTAAAGAAAGAAATAAGGTTAGCTATGGGCAAAGCTGTACGAGAGTTTCTCTGACAACTGAGTTTGACAACTGAGAAAGAAAAGGAAGAGGAGAGGTGAATCTCCTGGTTTATGTTTCACTCTGTGCAAAGTGATAAAGTTGAGGCTGAGGCTTATTGAACTAAAACGTTAAGTTGTATGCACAGGAAAATTGAAGAAAGCGAAATGTGCAGTTGCCTCTCTCTAAAAGCCTTTTATGGGCAGGAAAAAAAAATGTCCCTGTTGGTCAGTTTCCCTTCCCTCCTAGATGCAGAATTCCCTCCTCCTGCACCCCATGTGACTTTTTCATGTTGTTATTTCAATCATCATATGCACTTTGCTAGAAGACAGTGATCACTGGGTTAAAAAATGAAATTGGTATGAAATTTTATTACTTTTGGATGGAATACACTCGAGGAAATAATCCTATAGATCTTTCACACTTGAACTAAGTTTCTCAGTTGGAGAAACAACAACAACAAAACAACATTTTGTCCTTTATTTGCATCACTGTACTATATTCTCTTTTAGGAATTAGGGGGAATATGTCTTGCAGACATAAATCAAAACACACTGGGTTGAAGGGAAACAATGATACGATTCAACTCCAACTTCTTATGTAAACTTATACCATATGATAATGCAGTTGTACTGCATATTCAATTTTGATATGTAACCTTTGAAATAAATTGGAATATTCTTTCCGGATACTCTTGGCACACACCAAGTGATCATAAACAATAATTTCATAAAGGTCACTTGCTCAATAAGCAGTGCTCACGGCAAGAAGTGTTCAGGACTACTCAGATATTTTCCCCTTTCTCTGAGACTCTTAATTTATTCTTTTTTCCTTCTTTGAAGCTCCAAACAACACAAATTTTCTTGTACCATGTAGACTTACAGAATTTCTGGAATGATTACCGTTTTCCTCTTTTTCTTGCACTTCACTCTTTTTTTTTTTTTTTACTTAAATTGGCTGATAGAAAGTAGGCAAAGCAGTTTGGGGGAAGGGG
>NW_024412388.1:84752101-84765242 GCF_014898765.1 Herpailurus yagouaroundi | reverse complement strand
CCCAGGAGGCTAAGTTATTCAGCCAAAAACTAATTGGCTATTTTAAACAAAATTATTATTTGGTTTCAATTTCTCTCTACTCAAATTAATTTATATGAATAGACATGGCTAAAATAAGTAGGCATAGATATACTTGTGATGTCTGCTTTTACACAATTTGTTCATTTACGAAATGTATTTCAGAAACCCTATGACAAACCCCAAAGAAGCTTAATATTTCTTTACCACTATAACTTCGGCTCCTCATACAAAAGCTAAAAATTGTATTTTGTTAAATCTGAGCTCCAATCATGTCAGGTGTGTCTTTTACCAATAAAACAGCCCCAATCAATATTATTCTACTTGCAGATAATAACTTTTCTTACTATATGCCAATTCCATCTGCTGCCAAATAATACAAGTGACTATAGCCCTTATAAGAAATGACCCAGAAAAGGATTTCCTTTCTACAAACCTATCTCAAGATATTTACATGGGTCATACCCAGGATATTTGGTTCTCTGTAAAGGAATCTAGAAGTTGTATGCAAAGGAGAGTCAAGACAGGTCACAGGAAACCTTCTATAGGGAGGATTTGTTTACACCCCATTAAAGCCCATTCATTTCAAGTCTCTTTACAAATTGTAATCAATAATGAGGATAGGACATTTTCAGGATGATATTAGTAAAATAAAACTTTTCATTATTTTTTGTTCACCTTGTTCTAAGAAGAAGATTTGAAGCTTGAATAAGCTTAATTGTAATTCTAATTTACTGTAATGTTAATTTCTTCTTCTTCTTTTTAATCTGTACATTTAAAGTCTGTCTTTTGGATGCTCTAGGGTCATTTAAGCAATGATTCTTATTCTCGCTCAATCTCTTAATCTCTCCCCTGTCTCTGTCTCTGTCTCTGTCTCTCTCTCAGAATATAAATTGAATACCATAGTTTTCAAATAAGAAGGAACTGATTTGATTCCTAGATAGAGTTATGATGAGAAGAATTATGGAGCTGGTGTCATTTGAAGTGGCCTTGAAGTAGAAGCAGATGGCAAGAGGTGCAGGCAGGGGGGTGTTGGGAAAGGTAGTGATGAAAGGCTTCTTTTTATCTTCTGTCAAACCTCACATCATTACAACATCTACAATTTACTACTGCTGATGCTGTTAGGTGGACTTCTGGAAAACTGTAGAATCTTAGGAGATGTTTCTTTAAGATCTCATCTTCTCTGATAATTAAAAATGGGCAGCTTATTATAGAGGAAACACTGACTTTAGCTAGAGCACACAGTGCTTAGAATTCTTAAAAAAAAACAGCACTGAATTTGGATAAATCCAACAAATGTTGCTAAAATGTGGACTTTACTGCCCACTGGATCTTTTTTTCTCAGCCACTGATGTGACAGAACACAAATCTAACAGAAGCCCAGTTGGAGTTGACTTTGGGATGAAGGTGGCCTCTGGTAGGGAGAGACTGTTTTGGTTGTGGCTGTTTCCTACACACCTTCTTCCTTCGTTAATGAGTGAAAGTCAGAGAATTTAATATATGGTAAAATTTGTAGTTTATTTTTATGAACTAAAGGGTTCGGCTATTTCTTTCCCAGGATAATTTTAATTTGAAACTTAAACAAGTACAAACACCCACTCAAAACATAATAATCCAAGGTAATCCACTTTGATGTTCAATATTTAGATATAGGAATGCCTATCTTTGAGACAAGTTATGGTGTTAATATATGGTAGGGCAGATGGACCAAATATAAATTCAGAACTGAACAAATTACAGGAGCTGTGAATACATTTTACAGCATGTCTTCTATTTGTTCATTTTTTCAGCTGTTTCCCTCTTTATTATGCTACTTTAGTTGTCTAGCACCTATAGGAATGTATCTAGAAAATGTGACTTGAGTTTATAAATCCTGTAAGAATTTGCATTTATCTTTGTCAAGAGGATAACTGAAGGCAGTGAGGTTTCTGTGAAATATTCTAATTAATCCAACTCACCATATTTTTGTATTCTGAAAATCCCATCAACTAAAATTCAGTTCTCGTCTTAAGAAGGAGGAAAAGAGCAGAGGTGTCCCTGAGGAGGAAAAAAGGAGGAATTAAAATAAAAAAAAAAAAGTGAATAGAACTAAATGAAGGAATCTGAACAGGAGATTTTTGCATAAACATCATTCATCTCCCTGCTTTCCTTCCAACAACCCTTGACCTCTACCCTCCTGGAGATCCAATCCCATTGTCAAGGAACACTTTACTCTTCCAGAAAACCTAGAAACTTTTACCAACTTGTCTTAAACTCAGCCAGCTTGTTAGTCCGTGTCTGTGTTCTGGCTGCCTCATCTGCCATACACAGAAGCAGTCCCTAATGGCTGGAGAATGTGAGTTTTTCTTCCTGCAAAATATGCCTCACAGTACTGAGTAAAGCAAAAGAGGCCTGTTTTCTAAGACTCTGCACTTGAGAATGTGTTCGGACAATCTCTGCCCAGATGCCAGCGTGCAGATGCATATTTCAAACGTTCCTTTTCCTGATTAGCATGCAGCCAGAACACCTGTTTTGCTGCCTGGAGGAATCATATTCAAAATGAAGATACACCTGCACACTCAAATATTTTCATTGCGTTTATAAACAGAGCTCTTAGTATTGGGGTGAATATGCTCCCATCAGTCCAAAGGTGTGGGACTCTGCCCTCTGAAATGACCTCAGTCCCATTTGGTTGATGGGCCATTTTTTAAAAACTGCATTTGTAAGCAGATTTGAAGTGTTGGCGCTTTCCATGGAGATTACTCTATGTGTGTGTGTGTGTGTGTATGTGTGTGTGTGTATGTGTGTGTGTGTAGAAGGGGTGACTATCCAAATCGAGGGGCAAATACCCCACTTTGGCAATAGGATAAGACAGATTCCACACATGATAGTTTTGAATGTTGAAAAGGACAGGCAGGCCATTGTCAAAATATACACTTTTCTTTGAGCATTTAAAAATATTTTAAATACAGATCTCTGAAAATTAAGCTTAAACTTATAACTATGAATATGAAATAATCATCTCTAAGAGAAAAGTAAAAAAAAAAAGAGGGTAATTGCTTAAAATTACAAGTGACTATTCAAAATACAATGACAACTATACTTTTTAAAACCATTATTCACAATGACTTTATTTTAAAGCGTTATATAGAAATTTGTAAGTGCACATAGGATGTGTTTTATGTACATGGATTAGGTAGCTCTTTAAGCACAACAGTGCCTACCGGAAAATTACTTTCCACAAGAGTAAAGTGTGGACGATTTGAGGTCCTATTAAAATCATCTTTGGGAATGCATCAAATCTATTTAACAATACAGTTATGGGGGAAACGAAAGCCTGACTATCCTGCAGTTTGATTTAAATGATAGAATTGGGTAGCATAATTCAGTATTTGTGATTGATAAGCTTCTAGGAACTGAGCTTTTGAACCTTTTCAAGTTCATCAAACACTGCGCTCATAGACAATGCACAGATAAATTATAGTCTTCTAAATTCCTTAGAATTCAGAACAGTGGAATTGAACTCTATCAGTTGAGTAATAACTCTACACAAGCCAGATCCCAGTCATTCATAACTAAAGTAGTGACTCTATCAGCCCAGAATAAGAATGGAAACACTCAAATAAGACATTTGGGCTGCTACAAAGAACAAAAATATAGATTGGCCCTGTCTTATTTTTTTCTTAATCTGTCTAAATCAATTAGACATTTGAATTGTGGTATTGTATTTCCAGGAAGCGTCATTGCTTTCTATTATCCTCATGACAAAAATAAACAATTCCTTTTGAAATCATAGAGAAAAAATGCCTCCCACTGAGTTGATGCTGTGTGCTGTTATATGCAAGAACATATGTGTAATAAAAAATGAGAAATTATGGATCAAATAATGATGTTGGAGCCACTTACACAAACAATAGAGAGCATTTTGGAAGAGTTCCAAATATCATCACTATTGTTTAATTTCAGCTCCAGTTATGCATCTGCCTAGGCTAGTGTCAAAGATAATAATCTCACCAGATAGATATAAAATGCACAACTAAAATTACATGGCCCCATTATTCTGTTTACACATAGTACTAAACCACTCTTTTCCAGCTGACTGACCCAACAGAGCATTTGTCCATTGAGTTCCCTTGCAAATTTGGTGGGCTGATGCCCATTTCTTTGTCTATGTTAGGTCATTTTGTACCAATGTAGGAATAAAGTAACTAAGAAGAGGCATGAATATGTTTGCTCTCTAATGAATCTGTTCTTTACATCTTGCTCTCTGCCTTTCACACACAATTACGGGCTTTTAAAGCAAGGGAGAGCCTTAGTGGAAGTCACAAAATGCCAATTAAAAGAAATGGACAGAAGCTGTGCGCCAAATCACTCATTCTGGGAGAAAGAGGAAGACAAAGACAGCTATGCATTTTAGCCCTCTTCACCGAAATGTCTTCTGCCAGTCAACACATGACAGAACCCTCAACTAGAAGGAGATTTAGAAAGTTACTCAGTCCAGCACCCAGTATTTAATTCAAAACCACTTAACAGAGGAAGTTTTCATGTACAATATTAGTCAAGAAGAAAGAAAGAAAAAGAAGGAAAGAAACAAGTAAACAAGGAAAAAGAAACTAAAAACAAGGGCTAACGAGAAATTTTCATTGTCCAATTTATACCTTAAAGTAAAGGTAATTTTGAAAACTATGATGTATCAGTGGAGAGAAATATCATATTCTTTTGTTAAGTCATGGACTGAAAGACAAAACTTTTGTCATTTATTTTCTTTGAATGCAAAGCATTGCCCTCTAAGTAAGCCTGAACAGGATCTGCCTCTCCATCACTGACAGTTAATAATTAAATCAAACATTATATTCAGCAATAGAACATATGCATCAGCTTCTTTCAAATTGCATTTCCTTCCTGTTAGGTCCATTAGTGTAAACCAGACTGCCTTTAGAAACCCCCTTATTGCTGCTGTCTTTCAGCACAGTTCCTGAAATGGATAATGTGGTACATATTATGGGCAATTACACAGAACTCCCCAGCGATAGGGTTTTAGAGTTACAGAATGAAACAGCTGGAACTACAGAGCTATAAGCTAATCATAAAAAAAAAGGAAATAGTTAAAAAAAATAAATAACCCGGACAAAGAAAAAAAAAAAAAAAAAGGAAAGCACAAGAGGCTCTATAAAATCATTGTTCTTAGAGAAGCTGTCTCTACCCAAAAGGATCTCCAGAGTTCACACTGCAAAACTATCTAAATCTAACCATGTTATTTTAAAAAATACATTTTCCCATGTCTTCTACACTCATGGTGTTAAAAAGCACGTAACAAACAGCTAGCCGATATGAGGTATTGGAAACAATGACATTCTTCTCTCTAGCTTGATCAATGTTGTATTTCCATATTAGTCACATTGTGAGAAATCTAGTCTTCCTTTTCAATTTTATTTCCATGAAAACATATATGGTGCTAGAAGATGGGTTTTCTATTCACTAAATGAGCCACCCAGATAATATTTTCATCTTGTTATTTTATGCTTGGTTTGGGTGTATAGTGCCTATGCCACAGAGATAAGAAATTACATAATCTATCTCTCCACTTGGTTTGGGGATTGCAATTGGAGTGTTCTGCTTGAAAAATCAGACACAAACATTAGATATATACCTAAGGGAAAAGTTTCCTATTCAAAAAGGAAAATATATATTCTGATTTCTTTCTCACAGTTTTAGGAAAGAGAGTAATAATGGGTTTTGATGGCAAAAATGTTGCTTCGTTTGGTTGTAAGCAAAATGCAGTTTTAGCTTGCGCCAATGAAGTGTTTTTGAGAATTTTCAGTAAAATTACTTTATAACTTGAGAAATAATGGAACAATCTGCACAGTAACTACTGTGAAATGAAACAAAAGTGGGTGCAATTTCAAACTTTAAATATAGCCACAAAACTATTTTCAAATTTGTTGCTAAAGTATTCTACAAAAATCTGAAGATATTAAGGCAGAATATTTGTACAACTCTTGGAGAACTATTCTTTTTCTCTATGAAGAGATGGATTACATAGTCATAGCCAGATTTATGTGGCTACTTATATACTTTCATAAGGCTTCAGTAGCCAATATTTATTTCGGCAACAATAAAATGCAGCAGGAAGAAGCTGGACATAAAACATGCTATCCAGTTTGATATCCTTAACAGTCATTGTCTCCTATTTCCCTTAAGAGCAGTGATTCTTTGTCGTTGTTAGTTTTTTTTCCCCCTTTCCAGTAAAAGCTTTATTATGATAGAGTGGAAGGAGGGGAAACAGAGATGTTAACAAGACAAAATGTTAAAGTCAAAGGAAGACTATGCCTCCTCATTATAAAAAGTAATGTTCACTTTAACAGTAAAACCCTCATTTGTTTTTATTATCGGAGCTATATTGGTGACTGTACAATATAATAAGTGAATATGTTCTGAATACCCAAACCTATTTGTTATGTAACAAACAAAGTTCAGGAGATTTAATTGGAGGTTATGTTTTTGAATGTCTCTGTTTTTCATAAGGAGGGACACTGAACAGAGGGAGAAAAGACCTAATACAAATTGCATCTGGACTGGGGAGAAGGATAAAGAAACTAGTAACTGATACTTAAAGAAATTCCTCACATCTTTTTATTTCTATATGAATTTACCCCAAAAGAAAATAAACTGTTACCTATTAATTTCTAACACAGGAAATTTCTAGAACAACACCCCTCTTCTTCATATTAAATAACTATCTTTGTCTCCATATGGTTTTGCATTTCTGTTTAGACAAAATAATAGTCCTTAGCATATACTCATGTCAGTTCCTGAACTAAGGACTTTGTGAATATTAACTGATTTAATCTTCCTAACAACACTGTGTGTAGGTACTATTATCTCCATTTTGCAGATAAAGAAAACAAACCAGAAGACTTACATAACTGGCCAGTGCCACAGCTTTATTAAACAGTGAAGCTGAGATTTGAACCCAGGCAGTTGGAGTCCAGAATCTGAGCTCTTACATATTAAAATATATTGCCTTTGAGGATAGACATATTGCACAGAATTATGGTACATAAAGTATCAGGTCTCAGTTTGCTCAAGAATGATTCAATAGCAATGAATCATGCATCCATATTTGGAACATGCAAATCATGATTCTACAATATCATGGTGGTTACTATTGGTAAGCATATAAAATTGTCACATTTACCCTAGACCTAGTCAACAAAAAAAGACAGAGCCCATCCTGCTAATATCATACTACGACATTTAGTTTGTGGATCTATTAATTTAAAATACTTTGCTTCATTCTAATACCTCTTCTTCAGATTCTTGGCTGGAAAGCATCTGGAAAAATACCCCCAAATAATCCAGTGAACACGAGGTATAAAAAAGTTGCCTCATTATAAAATAGCCTACCATGTATAATAAATTAAAATTTTTTGATGTTTATTATTTTTGACAGGCAGAGTGCAAGTGGGTGAGGGGCAAAGAGAGAGAGACACACAATCTGAAGCAGGCTCTGGGTTCTGAGCTGTCAGTGCAGAGCCCCAGCAGGGCTTGAACTCACGGACTGCTGGATCGTGACCCCAGCCAAAGTAGGATGTTTAACCAACTGAGCCACCCACGTGGCTCACCACGTGAGCCACCACGTCCCCTCAAGTATAATAAATTAAATCCACATTCAGATCTCTTAAAATTTCTTATGTTTTGCTTCTTGTAAAAGAGTTAATTACATGCAGAAGTAGTGGGGTTTTTAAAAATGAAAACATCGAAAGAAAATACAGCAAAATATTTGTATGATTTTGAGTTGGGTAAGCTTCTTTTAAGGGAGCCAAAACTCAGAATTCATAAAGAACAGAATAAGTATTCTTGAATACCTAGCAGGTTTTAAATGTATGACAAAGATACTATGATTAAAAATACACCCAGGGGCACCTGCATGGCTCAGTGGGTTGAGCGTCCGACTTCAGCTCAGGTCATAATCTCACGGTCAGTGAGTTTGAGCCCCGCGTCGGGCTCTGTGCTGACAGCTCAGAGCCTGGAGCCTGCTTCGGATTCTGTGTCTCCCACTCTCTCTGCCCCTCCTCCACTCATGCTCTCTCTCTCTCTCTCTCTCTCTCTCTCTCTCTCTCTCTCAAGAAGTAAATAAAAATTAAAAAAAAACACCCAGATTATGGACTGGAAAAACATTTGCCACCCATATGTCACAGAAAGGGCTAATATATATTAGCAGATATGTTACTTATTACATTGGGATTTTATCTTAATGCAGTATCTATATTATCATTTCTCAACTTACGTAGAGGTCAGTTGGGATCTTGTTAAAATGAAGATTGTATTTCAGCAGGGTTTGGTCCCAAGATTTTGCATTTCAAAGAAGCACCATATGATGCTGATGTTGCTGGTTTACACATCACACTTTGAGTAGCACTGATCTAGACTTTGCCCAGTTCATGTAACTACATAAATAACCTAACTAATTTCAAACAAAAATTTGAGGACAACCGTCATATTTTTATTCACGGAAATTGTTTGGAATGATGTCATTTAAAAGGAATACATTTAAACCTTGGATTAGAGAAAGGATTTCATATCCATATGACCCAAGAGTGAGGTGAGAACTATTTGTTTTCTTCATACCCTCTAATTTTCAAAGGAAAAAAAAAATAGAGGACACACCCAATAGAAAATCGAGCAAGCGATAAAAGATAATTGACATGAAAGGAAGTTAAAAGGACAATACATTTAAGAAAGCATTCTTCATCTTACTGTTAGTCATAAAATACAAATAAAAGAGTAAGAAAATACTTATATTTACTTATTATTTAGGCAAAAATTAAAAAGAGGGAAAATAAAATGTTTCTGTCTGTGGAGGATGTACTAGATCACAGCAGATCAACGTTCCTGTGATTAAAAAGAAAAACCTATACAAATCACATATAGCACATGAACAAATAGAGGCTCAGGGAAAGTAAGTTATCTAACATTAAGCGATATGTTGGGATAGCTGGGATATTCCCACACCTAGATCTTAATGTTACTATTGCAGTCTACTGACCCTCAACAATGTACTGATTATTATTTTTTTTTTAAATTTTTTTAACGTTTATTTATTTTTGAGACAGAGAGAGACAGAGCATGAACGGGGGAGGGGCAGAGAGAGAGGGAGACACAGAATCGGAAGCAGGCTTCAGGCTCTGAGCCATTAGCCCAGAGTCCGATGTGGGGCTTGAACTCATGGACCGCGAGATCGTGACCTGAGCTGAAGTCGGACGCTTAACCGACTGAGCCACCCAGGCCCCAACAATATACTGATTATTTAAGGGATCTAAGTGATTTAATTTATTACTACGTGAGTGCTGCCTTATCCAATTTTTACAATAAGATTTAAATGGAATGCTTAAGGTCTAGGATTATAATGCAGATACTAAAATAAATATTCAAAGAGCATTGACTTTCATGCACCTGCTCTAAATTTAAATACTGTGTATTTGATAGCAAAGCACATTGATAATAAGGTCACCGTAATTAAGAAAAAGAAAAGCTTCCACCATATATTTATAAAATCCCACCCCATAATTTATATGCTAGAAAAACTTAATTCCATTTAGATTAAAGGGTTAGTGACAAAAATTAAAGCATAAAATATTAGGATCAAATGTAGATATACTATATGACTTCAGGATGGTGAAGCCTGAAAGTAAAAGAAGAAAACAGAAAAGAATTAAGGATGCATAGATAATGTGAGAAAGAATGAAGGAAAAAATTTTGTCTCAATCGTATTTCTCTGTTAAACACTTTAAGTATGTTCATTTGTAAATTGTATTTATTCTTCCAAAAATAGGCTGTTTTTGTCCTTGATGATTTTTCTCCATTAATTTATGCATCATATTCTTATTAATTGATAAGAATATTTTGTATTAGTGACATTAACCTTTTGTCAAGTATATTGTAAATACCGTTTCTCCATTCTTCCTTTAATTTTGTTGATATTGTGGCATTATTTTAAAAATATTCTGATAAAAACATATAAATAGGTCCTCTATCAAAGAAGAAATATAAATGTATAAATAACACAAGGTAAAAAGGTTCAACATGATTGCTAAGGAAAGAAACTTTTTAAATGAAATATTAAAGAGCAGAAATGATTTCCAAATAATAATAATGCACAGTCCTAAAGCAAATTACAGGTTAACTTTTATAGACTTCCAGTTGAAATGTAAATTTCTGTAGTATTTCTGGAAGATGATTAGATAATTTGTAACAAGAGTATTAAAGAATTCAATCCTGTTAAACCTCTTCATTCAGTGTGTTCAGGAAACTGTGTTAGCTCTAAGGCTTACAAATAAACATGACATAGTGTCTGCCTTTATTGAGTTTAGGATTCCACAGTAGAACAGAGTTAAGTGCTCAAGCAGATGTGGCAGCTGTTGCTGGCAGAATTGGGGTAATTCTCCTACAAAGACCCAACTATAAATTCTAGATGACATACAATTTAAATATATATAATAAAATAATATAAACACAGATAATAATACAAATATGACATAATATTATATAAATATAACAAATTATATATACACATATAAAGAAGATAGATTTTAAAATGTATTGCTACATACTTGCACATGGTACTTTAAATATATATATGTAGCATATATTTTTATAATACATATATTTAAGAATGAGAAATTATTATTACAAATTCTAGATCTGAGAAAAAGTTGAACCTAGAATGATAAACAAGCATTACAAGCCATGCTTTTCCTGAATATATTTGCCATCTGGACTAAAATCCTGTGAAACTGAGCTGGTAGTTTGTGTCTTTCCGTGAACTGGTCCATTTCATCTAAGTTGTTGAACTAATAGGTGCAGAGTTGTTCGTTGTACCCTCTGATTATTCTTTCAATATCTGTGGGATCTATAATGACACCTCCTCTTTCATTCTTGATATTGATGATTTAGATCTTCTCTCATTTTTTTGAAGTATAAACTCTACAAGTTTATTGTTTCACTGATCTTTTAAACAAATAAGTGTTTTCATTGATTTTTCTCTATTGTTTTTCTGTTTTCAATTTTATTGATTTCTGATCTTATTTTAATTTTGTCTTTCTTTTGTTTGCTGTAGGTTTGTTTAGTTTTATTGAGGTAGAAGCTTAGATGACTGATTTAAACCTTTCTTCTTTAATAGAAGCATTTGGTACAAAAATTTCTTTCCAAGCACTGCTTTAACTATCTCCCACAGATTTTTTTTTAATTTTTATTTTTTTTTATTTATATATGAAATTTATTGTCAAATTGGTTTCCATACACCACCCAGTGCTCATCCCAAAAGGTGCCCTCCTCAATACCCATCACCCACCCTCTCCTCCCTCCCACCCCCCATCAACCCTCAGTTTGCTCTCAGTTCTCAACAGTCTCTTATGCTTTGGCTCTCTCCCACTCTAACCTCTTTTTTTTTTTTTTCTTCCCCTCCCCCATGGGTTCCTGTTAAGTTTCTCAGGATCCACATAAGAGTGAAACCATATGGTATCTGTCTTTCTCTGTATGGCTTATTTCACTTAGCATCACACTCTCCAGTTCCATCCACGTTGCTACAAAAGGCCATATTTCATTTTTTCTCATTGCCACGTAGTATTCCATAGTGTATATAAACCACAATTTCTTTATCCATTCATCAGTTGATGGACATTTCGGCTCTTTCCATAATTTGGCTATTGTTGAGAGTGCTGCTATGAACATTGGGGTACAAGTGCCCCTATGCATCAGTACTCCTGTGTCCCTTGGATAAATTCCTAGCAGTGCTATTGCTGGGTCATAGGGTAGGTCTATTTTTAATTTTCTGAGGAACCTCCACACTGCTTTCCAGAGCGGCTGCACCAATTTGCATTCCCACCAACAGTGCAAGAGGGTTCCCGTTTCTCCACATCCTCGCCAGCATCTATAGTCTCCTGATTTGTTCATTTTGGCCACTCTGACTGGCGTGAGGTGATACCTGAGTGTGGTTTTGATTTGTATTTCCCTGATAAGGAGCGACGCTGAACATCTTTTCATGTGCCTGTTGGCCATCCGGATGTCTTCTTTAGAGAAGTGTCTATTCATGTTTTCTGCCCATTTCTTCACTGGGTTATTTGCTTTTCGGGTGTGGAGTTTGGTGAGCTCTTTATAGATTTTGGAGACTAGCCCTTTGTCCGATATGTCATTTGCAAATATCTTTTCCCATTCCGTTGGTTGCCTTTTAGTTTTGTTGGTTGTTTCCTTTGCTGTGCAGAAGCTTTTGATCTTCATAAGGTCCCAGTAATTCACTTTTGCTTTTAATTCCCTTGCCTTTGGGGATGTGTCGAGTAAGAGATTGCTACGGCTGAGGTCAGAGAGGTCTTTTCCTGCTTTCTCCTCTAAGGTTTTGATGGTTTCCTGTCTCACATTCAGGTCCTTGATCCATTTTGAGTTTATTTTTGTGAATGGTGTGAGAAAGTGGTCTAGTTTCAACCTTCTGCATGTTGCTGTCCAGTTCTCCCAGCACCATTTGTTAAAGAGGCTGTCTTTTTTCCATTGGATGTTCTTTCCTGCTTTGTCAAAGATGAGTTGGCCATACGTTTGTGGGTCTAGTTCTGGGGTTTCTATTCTATTCCATTGGTCTATGTGTCTGTTTTTGTGCCAATACCATGCTGTCTTGATGATGACAGCTTTGTAGTAGAGGCTAAAGTCTGGGATTGTGATGCCTCCTGCTTTGGTCTTCTTCTTCAAAATTACTTTGGCTATTCGGGGCCTTTTGTGGTTCCATATGAATTTTAGGATTGCTTGTTCTAGTTTCGAGAAGAATGCTGGTGCAATTTTGATTGGGATTGCATTGAATGTGTAGATAGCTTTGGGTAGTATTGACATTTTGACAATATTTATTCTTCCAATCCATGAGCAGGGAATGTCTTTCCATTTCTTTAAATCTTCTTCAATTACCTTCATAAGCTTTCTATAGTTTTCAGCATACAGATCCTTTACATCTTTGGTTAGATTTATTCCTAGGTATTTTATGCTTCTTGGTGCAATGGTGAATGGGATCAGTTTCCTTATTTGTCTTTCTGTTGCTTCATTGTTAGTGTATAAGAATGCAACTGATTTCTGTACATTGATTTTGTATCCTGCAACTTTGCTG
>NW_024412388.1:84724914-84752091 GCF_014898765.1 Herpailurus yagouaroundi | reverse complement strand
ATGGGTCTGTTCAAGCTTTCTATTTCCTCCTGATTGAGTTTTGGAAGAGTGTGGGTGTTCAGGAATTTGTCCATTTCTTCCAGGTTGTCCAATTTGTTGGCATATAATTTTTCATAGTATTCCCTGATAATTGTTTGTATCTCTGAGGGATTGGTTGTAATCATTCCATTTTCATTCATGATTTTATCTATTTGGGTCATCTCCCTTTTCTTTTTGAGAAGCCTGGCTAGAGGTTTGTCAATTTTGTTTATTTTTTCAAAAAACCAACTCTTGGTTTCGTTGATCTGCTCTACAGTTTTTTTAGATTCTATATTGTTTATTTCTGCTCTGATCTTTATTATTTCTCTTCTTCTGCTGGGTTTAGGCTGCCTTTGCTGTTCTGCTTCTATTTCCTTTAGGTGTGCTGTTAGATTTTGTATTTGGGATTTTTCTTGTTTCTTGAGATAGGCCTGGATTGCAATGTATTTTCCTCTCAGGACTGCCTTCGCTGCGTCCCAAAGCGTTTGGATTGTTGTATTTTCATTTTCGTTTGTTTCCATATATTTTTTAATTTCTTCTCGAATTGCCTGGTTGACCCACTCATTCGTTAGTAGGGTGTTCTTTAACCTCCATGCTTTGGGAGGTTTTCCAGACTTTTTTCTGTGGTTGATTTCAAGCTTCATAGCATTGTGGTCTGAAAGTATGCATGGTATGATTTCAATTCTTGTAAACTTATGAAGGGCTGTTTTGTGACCCAGTATATGATCTATCTTGGAGAATGTTCCATGTGCACTCGAGAAGAAAGTTTATTCTGTTGCTTTGGGATGCAGAGTTCTAAATATATCTGTCAAGTCCATCTGATCCAATGTCTCATTCAGGGCCCTTGTTTCTTTATTGACCGTGTGTCTAGATGATCTATCCATTTCTGTAAGTGGGGTGTTAAAGTCCCCTGCAATGACCACATTCTTGTCAATAAGGTTGCTTGTGTTTATGAGTAATTGTTTTATATATTTGGGCGCTCCGGTATTCGGCGCATAGACATTTATAATTGTTAGCTCTTCCTGATGGATAGACCCTGTCACTATTATATAATGTCCTTCTTCATCTCTTGTTACAGCCTTTAATTTAAAGTCTAGTGTGTCTGATATAAGTATGGCTACTCCAGCTTTCTTTTGGCTTCCAGTAGCATGATAAATAGTTCTCCATCCCCTCACTCTCAATCTAAGGGTGTCCTCAGGTCTAAAATGAGTCTCTTGTAGACAGCAAATAGATGGGTCTTGTTTTTTTATCCATTCTGATACCCTATGTCTTTTGGTTGGCGCATTTAATCCATTTACATTCAGTGTTATTATAGAAAGATATGGGTTTAGAGTCATTGTGATGTCTGTATGTTTTATGCTTGTAGTGATGTCTCTGATACTTTGTCTCACAGGGTCCCCCTTAGGATCTCTTGTAGGGCTGGTTTAGTGGTGACAAATTCCTTCAGTTTTTGTTTGTTTGGGAAGACCTTTATCTCTCCTTCTATTCTAAATGACAGGCTTACTGGATAAAGGATTCTCGGCTGCATATTTTTTCTGTCTAGCACACTGAAAATCTCGTGCCAACTCTTTCTGGCCTGCCAAGTTTCAAAAGAGAGATCAGTCACGAGTCTTATAGGTCTCCCTTTATATGTGAGGGCACGTTTACCCCTTGCTGCTTTCAGAATTTTCTCTTTATCCTTGTATTTTGCCAGTTTCACTATGATATGTCGTGCAGAAGATCGATTCAAGTTACGTCTGAAGGGAGTTCTCTGTGCCTCTTGGATTTCAATGCGTTTTTCCTTCCCCACTTCAGGGAAGTTCTCAGCTATTATTTCTTCAAGTACCCCTTCAGCACCTTTCCCTCTCTCTTCCTCCTCTGGGATACCAATGATGCGTATATTATTTCTTTTTAGTGTATCACTTAGTTCTCTAATTTTCCCCTCATACTCCTGGATTTTTTTCTCTCTCTTTTTCTCAGCTTCCTCTTTTTCCATAACTTTATCTTCTAGTTCACCTATTCTCTCCTCTGCCTCTTCAATCCGAGCTGTGGTGGTTTCCATTTTGTTATGCATTTCATTTAAAGCGTTTTTCAGCTCCTCGTGACTGTTCCTTAGTCCCTTGATCTCTGTAGCAAGAGATTCTCTGCTGTCAGCTATACTGTTTTCAAGCCCAGCGATTAATTTTATGACTATTATTCTAAATTCACTTTCTGTTATATTATTTAAATCCTTTTTGATCAGCTCATTAGCTGTTGTTATTTCCTGGAGATTCTTCTGAGGGGAATTCTTCCGCTTGGTCATTTTGGATAGTCCCTGGCGTGGTGAGGACCTGCAGGGCACTTCCCCTGTGCTGTGGTGTATAACTGGAGTTGGTGGGCGGAGCCGCAGTCAGACCTGATGTCTGCCCCCAGCCCACCGCTGGGGCCACAGTCAGACTGGTGCGTGCCTTCTCTTCCCCTCTCCTAGGGGGGGGATTCACTGTGGGGTGGGGTGGCCCGTCTGGGCTACTTGCACACTGCCAGGCTTGTGATGCTGGGGATCTGGCGTCTTAGCTGGGGTGGGTAGGCAAGGTGCACAGGGGCAGGAGGGGCAGGCTTAGCTTGCTTCTCCTTAGGTGATCCACTTCAGGAGGGGCCCTGTGGCAGCAGCAGGGAGTCAGATCCGCTGCCGGAGGTTTGGCTCCGCAGAAGCGCAGAGTTGGGTGTTTGCGCGGAGGGATCAAGTTCCCTGGCAGGAACTGGTTCTCTTTGGGATTTTGGCTGGGGGATGGGCGGGGAAGATGGCGCTGGCGAGCGCCTTTGTTCCCCACCAAACTGAGCTCTGTCGTCAGGGGGCTCAGCAGCTTTCCTTCCCTTTGTCCTCCAGCCTTCCCGCTTTCTGAGCAGAGCTGTTAACTTATGACCTCCCAGCCGCTAAGTTGCGCTTGCTGTCGGAACACAGTCCGTCAGGCCCCTCCGCTTTTTGCAAGCCAGACTTGGGGGCTCTGCTTGGCCGGCGAGCCGCCCCTCCGCCCCGGCTCCCTCCCGCCAGTCCGTGGAGCGCGCACCGCCACGCCGCCCTTCCTACCCTCTTCCGTGGGCCTCTCGTCTGCACTTGGCTCCGGCGACTCCGTTCTGCTAATCCTCTGGTGGTTTTCTGGGTTATTTAGGCAGGTGTTGGTGGAATCTAAGTGATCAGCAGGACACGCAGTGAGCCCAGCGTCCTCCTACGCCGCCATCTTCCCGAGAGTCTCCCTCTCCCACAGATTTTGATATGTTGTGTTTTCATTTTTCTTTACATCAATCCTTTTGGACTGTTTTTTTTTTTTTTTTTTTTTAATGACATGTACCCACCATGATCATGTCATTCAGAATAGTTTACTGCCCTAAGAATCCTCTGTGCTCTACCTACTCATCCTTCCTCTTCTCTTCTGGCAACCACTGATTTTTTTTTTTAAATATAATTTTCTTTTTTATTCAGTTTTTATTAAGGTTATGGTAGCTTCATAAAATCAAATTAGGAGTGGGGCACCTGGGTGGCTCAGTCGGTTAAGCATGGTTCTCTTGATAGGGGCTTGCGTCATAATCTTGCTATCATAAGGTCGAGCCCCATTTTGGGCTCTTTGCTGACAGCATGGAGCCTGTTCAGGATTCTCTCTCTCAAGCTCTCTCTGCCTCTCCCCTGCTCTCACTCTCCCAAAATAAACAAATAACCATTTTAAAAAATGAAATTAGGAACTTTCCTTCTTTTGTGCAGGTTTTTTGAATAATATTAGAATTCTTTATTCTTTAAAGGTGATGTAGAATTTAGCTGTGAGCCTATCTGATCCTACTATCTTACATAATGACTGACTTTTAATTACCTTTCCAATCTCTTCAGTTTTTTATGTTTTTCCTTCATTAAATTTTAGGAATTTACATGTTACTAAGGAAACATCTATTTCATCTGGAATTTAAAATTTACTGTTATAAAGGAACATAATACTTTTTGTAATTCTTTTACTTCTTGTAATCCGTAATTACATTTCCTTTCTCCTTGATTGTGCATATTATCACTTTAGAAAACACCAAATGCATAAGGACGTTACTTAAAATATTTTTTAATTGAGGTGTAATTCATATACAATTATATTGGTTTCAGGTGGACAACATAATGATTTTATATCTGTGTATACTGCAAGATGATCACAAAATAAGCCAACATCCACCTTACATAGTAACAGATTATTTTTCTTCTGATGAGAACTTTCAAGATCTAGTCTCTTAGCAACTTTCAAATATGTAGTAGAGTATTATTAACTATAGTCTCCATGCTATACATTATATCTCCATGACTAATTCATTTTACAACAAGAAGTTTGTACCTTTTGACCCCCTTTACCCATTTCTCCCATGCCCCAGCCCCACCTCCGTCAATCTTTCCTCTATGTCTATGAACTTGCTCTTTTTGTTTTCTGTTTTCTTGTTTTTTTTCTGTTTTGTTTTAGATTCTATATATGAGTGAAATCATGGAGTATTTGTCTTTCTCTGTCTCATATATTTCACTTAGCATAATACCTTCAAGGTCCATCCATGTTGTTGCAAATGGTAAGATATCAGTTGTTTTTTCCTAATAAATAATACTCGTGTGTGTGTGTGTGTGTGTGTGTGTGTGTGTGTCACATTTTTTTGTATCCATTTATTCATTGATGGACATTTAGATTATTTCCATGTCTTGGCTATTTAAATAATTCTTCAGTGAACATGAGGGTGCACTTACCTTTTAAAAGTAAGTGTTTTTGTTTTCTGATAAATACCTAGAAGTGAAATTGCTGGATTATATTATAGTTCTATGTTTAATTTTTTGCGAAAACTCCATTTAAAATCTTAGTTTTTATTAGGGGACCAAATTTTGGATTTACTTATTCCATCTAGTGATTTTTTTCTTTTATTAATTTTAGCTTTTATTTTAATTTCTTGTATCTTCCACTTTTGGGTTATTTTGATTCTTTTTCTAATTTCTTAGAAAATTACCTTTAGAAATCAAGTTATTTTATTTATTTAAAACATGTTTTTTAGAGTAGTTTTAGGATCACAGCAAAATTGAGCAGAAATACAGAGATTTCCCATATTCCCCCAAATATGTGTACTCTCCCCCACTATCAACATCCTGTGTCAGAGTGGTATATTTGTTACAATCAATGAACCTACACTGACAAATCATTATTACCCAAAGTCTACAGTTTACACTAGGGTTCATTCTATGGGATTTGAAAAAAGGTATAATGATACATAACCATTGGTATAGTATCATACATACATACATATATACAGAGTAGTTTCAGAGATCTAAAGATCCTCTGTGCTCAGCTGATTCATCCCTCCCTCCCTCCACAGTTTATCCATTCACCTGTTGAAGGACATCTTGGTTACTTCCGAGCTGTGGCAATTATGAATAAAACTGCTATAAGTATCTGTGTGTAGATGTGGACATAAGTTTTCAGTTCCTTTGGGTAAATATCAAATAGTGTGATTGCTGGATTGTATGGCAGGAATATGTTAAGTTTTGTAAGAAACTGTCAAACTTACTTTCAAAGTGGAAATGAATTTGTATTCACTTGTATTCCCACAACCAATGATTAGAGTTCCTGTTGTTCTACATCCTCACGGGCATTTAGTTTCATGTTTTGTATTTTTGCCATTCTAATAGGTGTGTAGTGGTATTTCATTATTGTTTTAACTTATAATTCCCTATTGACATATGATGCTGGGCATCTATCTTGTCATATGCTTATTTCAACATAGTTTGAAATTTCACTTGAAACTTCCTTTTTGAGCCATGGATTATTTTTTTTAAATGTTTGTTTATTTATTTTCAGAGACAGAGAGATCAGGGGATGGGCAGAGAGAGAGGGAGAGAGAGAATCCCAAGCACGGGGCTCAACTCACAAACAAGAGATCACAGCCTGAGCCGAAATCAAGATTTGGATAATTAACTGACTGAGCCACCCCGGCGCCCCGACCCATGGATTATTTTGAAGTGTGTTGTCTATTTTCCAAATATATAGAAATTGTCTTAGTATTTTGTTTTGTTTTTTGATATCTAGTTCAATTCCATTGTGGCCAGGGATCATATTTTATATGGTCTTAATTTTATAATATTATCATTGATTATACACCTGTACTTCATTCAAATTCTAGTGTTTAATCCTCAACAAAATTAAGACATGTATTAAATGTCTTTATAGAGACTCTACAAAGTGCTCTGTGGTTGGTGTAAAGAGAAGAATAAAACATAATCCCTTAACTAAAACCAAAGAAACAGATGTGTAAGAGCTACAAACATAGTAGTTTGTAAAGAATTTGAGGAAACAGAATTCAGAAAATAATAAATTCTACCACAGGAATTATAGGGAACTGGGAGTCTGAGATTTCATGGCAGAGAGAATAGGACTGCAGAGTGTTGAGCGTAGAGAGGAAGAAAAGGCCTGCCAGTACTTGACTTTAAATTCTCATTATCTTTTACCTCCTAGAAGTGTTAGGGGAGGTACAGAAGAGGGTTTCAGTATGGGATATAACAAGGACAGAAAGCTAATACAGGTTCAGATTATGATTATATTCCACACATTAATATATGCTTATATAATGTTCATATTAATATATGAGCAAGAAAGTATCAAAGGGGTTTCTTGGTGGGCATTATCTATCCTTCCCTGGTAATACTGTTCCCCAAGATAAAAATTATGTGAGCCAAAGCAGATTGTTAAGGAAAAGAAGAGCCCATTTTGAAGAAGCTGTTCTGAGATGCCCGTCATGAACCCTTGTGGATATATCCAGTGTGTATAGAGAGCTCAAGTGAGGAGCTGAGTCTTAAGATATAAACTTGGGACTCACTAAGATGAAGTAACCTAGGGGACGTGTGTAGAGTGAAAAGAGAAAAAGTGAAGGATATCATTTTGGGAAATACCATGGTTTAGTGGAGATGAGAGTAAAAGGAGCAAGAAGGAAACAGAAAAGAGGGATCAAAAAAGTGGGAGGAGAGCCAGTTACAAGCAGCGTCACTGAAGCCAAAGGAGTGAAATGTTAAAGAAAACAGGAACTGTCAGAAGGGTCAAATGCAATGGGGCAATCAAGCAGGATGAGGACTGCCAAAGTCCACCGACTTTGTCAATAGACTCTAAATAAACCCAGACTGCAGCTGCTTGAAGTGTGAATGGGAAGTAAGCAAGTGGACACAGTGTCTATAGACACTTTTATCAAGAATCTTGGCTAAGACAAGAAAAAAGGGAGATAGAGAGGGAGATAATATGCAAGTAGCCAGCTAAAAATTGAGAAAGAAGTGCTGAAGAAGGAGCATCGTATTGTAGCTTAGATAAAAACACATAAAGAGTGACTAGCTTTGACTAGGATCACACGAGCCTCTGACATCAGAAGAAAGAAAGAAATCAGAACTTGTAAATAAAGTTAAGTATTGCCTTTTTCAAAGTTGTCTCATCAGATAGTTATAAAATCATTACGATTTGGCTTAGTTGCTTCAAATGTCTTAGCAATGTCCCTCTCTTGAGTTCATCCTCAGAGACAGGTGGATTTACCACAGACAAATGCACACACACATTTAAGTTTTCTTGTAAATATAAGTTATGATGTTTAGAAACTGAGAAAAATTATTTTGTACCATATGATGAAAAAGGCAAGATGATAGATAATCCTTTGGTATAAAACAGTGTTTTCTTAAGTACACTTATTAACTGAAATGAAAATAAATTCCAAAAAGGGAGTACCCAAATGTTTGTTGATTAAAAAATACTGTAATAAGTGCATGACATTTTGATCCAATACTTGTACATATTCATTTTACAAAAGTGTATAGAAATTTCGCTGTATGTCAGGCATTAACCTAGAGAGTAATCTGGGACTCAACACACATGTTCTGATAAATTGATAATAAACTTGATTTTATAACAGTATATACTAACTTAGTATGACCACATATTCTCTCACTAAAATCAGTTAAAGGAAATACTTAGCTCAAATATTTAATTCTTCCAGCAAATGTATTTATATCAATTCTGAAGCATTTGGGCATGACTCTCACTGACTTAATTTGCAATTATATATACTAACAAAAGAATTTAGCTGAATAGAGAAAGTCCTAGAATTTGATAATGTACTGCTAAAGAAAGAATTCTGGGTTCACTGAACTCAACACAGCCTGTATATATCATTAGATGTTTGGAAACATTAACTACCCACATAGAAAAGGGGCTGCCATTAATATTCAGAGTAGATGGTCTCATTGCTTTGTTATGTCTATGACAATGCTTCACTCTGCTATATGCTTCAACTTCTATATTGTGGTTTCTCCAAGTGTGGTCAGATGATGAATCTGTATTTTTCATAAATTATCCAGGTAATATTTATGTAGCATATAAGTTGAGAACCACTGCTAAGGTTTGAAATTGCTGAGCAAATGTTGTAAAAGAAAAAATAAAAGGCCAACTACTGTATCTCCCAGAGACCATATGTTTTGATTTTAAAGAGCTATGCCCAGGTGATCAGGTATGAAAGGGAGGCAGGCCGACAGCACAGTATCACCGAAAATATTGATTTCAGATGCATTAGACTTGAGTTGGACTTCTGTCCAATTCTTTCTGGCCTGTGTGCTCAAAAAGAATGATTTTATTTCTTTGATCCTCAGTTTTCTCCTCTGTAAAATGGTAGTCACACACACCCTTATAAATTTACTTAAAGGGATTAAATGGGACTAGAGGTACAAGTGAATATCCTCTCCATCTCTTTATCGTTCCTATAATCATTTTCCTACTGAGTCTCCATTCCAGAGGTGCAATCTTAAATGCCTTTAAGAACAGGTCCATAGGTAATAAATAATGAACTAAGTAGTCAGAGCAAGGCAATAGAAAATTACAGAAACTGTGGTAAGCTGCCGAATGTATACTCTGCCTAAAGACATTTTAATAAAAATCAAATAAGTCACTGTGGGCCAAACAAAAGCCATCCATTCGTCAAATCAGACATATGACAATTTGAATCCCCTACCTTAAACTGATATATTCAGAACACCACTTTTTTTGTTTCTTTATTTCTTTATTTTTGAGAAAGAGAGAGGTGGTGCACGTGCACACAAGGTGAGGAGGGGCAGAGTTTTCTTTCCCTTTTTTTCTCTTTCCTTAGGGAGGGGACCCTACCATAAGGAGGGGCAGAGAGAGAGAGAGAGAGAGAGAGAGAGAGAGAGAGAATCCTAAGCAGGCTATGCACTGTCAGCACAGAGACTGATGCAGGGCTCAATCTCATGAACCATGAGATCATGACTTGAGCTGAAACCGAGAGTCGGACGCTTGATCAACTGAGCCACCCAAGTGCCCCAGACACCAAACTGGTCACTTTGATGGTAATGACTGCTCTCAACCATCTTGATATTATACATCCTCAACTCCGTCATCTAAATAACTAAACTTTATTGAACTCAATAACCACAGATTTTATTCCTCTTCTCCTTGTTTCCTCTTAGGTATAGTATAGAATAGGACTCAACAGGAGAACACTATTTCCTTTCTATATGATTTTTTTCGGGCTTTATTAAAGTATAATTGACAGAAAATGTATATATATTTGATTCATAATGTAATGATTTGATACATGTATATGCTGTTAAATGATTACCATAATCAAGCTAATTAACACATCCATAATGGTTATCTTTTGTATGTGTGTGCTGAAAGCACTCAATATCTATATTCTTAGCTACTTTCTTGTATACAATTATTAACTGTAACCACCATGTTGTACATCAGATCTCCAGAACTTAGTCATCTTACAACTGAAACCCTGGATTTTATAGCCAGCTTCACAACTTAGCAGTTTTACAACCTACATTCAACTACTTATTTTCTCTGAGCTTAAATTTTCACACTTGCAAAACAGACATAATAATTCCTATGGTACAGTTACAAGGATTAAATTAAATAATGTGTATAAAACTCTGTACCACAAAAATTCTCATCCTTTATTTTTGAAGTTTTTCTTGGTATTTAGCTGATATATTTACTCTTTAGATTCAATCTTAACCAGGCCAGTTCTAACCAAGTTAGCAAATCCATAATCAATTTCCTTCCTTTAAAAAAAAATTGTTTTTAAATCTTTACTGATTTTGAGAGAGAGACAGGGTGTGAGCAGGGGAGGGGCAGAGAGAGAGGGAGACAGAATCCGAAGCAGACTCCAGGCCCTGAGCTGTCAGCACAGAGCCCGATTCAGGCCTCGAACTCACGAACCGTGAGATCATGACCTGGGCCGAAGTCGGATGCTCAACCGACTGAGCCACCCCAGTACCCCTCAACTTCCTTTCTTAAATAAAAAACTAGATGGATTATTTACAGTGGCCAAGATGTGGAAGCAACCTAAGTGTCCATTGATAGAAGAATGGATAAGGAAGATGTGGTAGGTATATATAATGGAATATTACTCAGCTGTAAAAAAAAATAATGAGGGGCACCAAGTTGGCTCAGTTGATTAAGTGTCAGACTCTTGATCTTGGCTCAGGTCATGATCTCACAATTCGTCACATAGAGCCCTGTGTCGGGCTCTGTGCTGTTAGCACAGCCTGGGATTCTCTCTCCCTCACTCTCTCTGCCTCCCCGCCCCAATAAAAAATAAATTAGTTAAAAAAAATAGCGAGATATTGCCATTTGTGACAACTATGGACCTAGGGAATATTATGCTAAGTAAAATAAGGCAGACAGACAATTACCATATGATTCGCATATATGCATAAGCTAAAAAACAAAACAAATAAACAAATAAAACTTTTTCAAAAAGCAGAAACAGACTCTTAATACCAAAAAGCAAACTGATGGTTGTCAGATGGGCAAAATGGGTGAGAGAGAGTGGAAGGTACAGGCTTACAGTTGTAGAATGTATAAGTTACAGGGATGAAAGTTACAGCATGGAGAAAACAGACAGTGGTATTGTAATAGTATTGTATGGTGATAGACGGTAGCTGCATTTGTAGTGAGCATAGCACAACGTATAGAGTTGTCAAATCACCATGTCCTATACCTGAAACTAATGTAACATTGTATATTTCAACAACAACAAAGAATCTTGGGTGGACTGGTGGTATTCAGTAATAGATCTGAGCATAATGGGTAATACTTTGGTACAGTTTCTTGGCATAGAGTTAGGGACAAGAGAAAGCACCCTCTAGGAATTCTGAGTCAGTGATGAAATAGGCTGGAGCTGAGTAACCAAATCTAAATTAAGGCAAAGCAAAGGAGAAAAATCAAAGGACAAAGCCAAATTCTGATTATCACAGAGTGGGTGTATGGAAAGTTAAGGCAGAGATAAATGCCAAAGCTAGAGAAATACTTTTGGATAACTAGGAACAGCTTTTTACAGGAATCTTGAGCTGAAGGTAGTGTTCACATGTTTAGGAAACTAGCCTGGAAGTAGGGTCAGACATACCTGACTTGTAGCCTAACTGGTACATAATTCAGGCCTAGTATCCAATTCTTCATGGCTTTACCCTACAGACTGGCCAGCCAGCCTGCATGGACGTCTACCTATTGTCTGCCTCTGCTCCCAGAGTGGAGCTGAGTAGAAGCTCAGGCTTCTGGGTATCTATTGTTTTTTATCTGTATTTGCTTCTCTGGATTCCTGTTGACAACCCGGTTGAGTACCACAATGGATTTGTGTTTTAAGAAACCCTGACCTCTTTCCTTGACCCCAGGCTATTGTCCAGGCCCTTTGCATTGCTTCCAGCCTTATTTCTTTCAGTCTATACACACACGTGTTAATTAAGATGCAAGTGTTAATTACTTATTTATATATTTCTGTTCCTCACTTGGGTAAGCAATCATCCTCAAGAGGATAGATTAACTCAGCCTAAACTACCTCAGGATATTTGGATCTTTCTTTCTTTCTTTCTTTCTTTCTTTCTTTTTTCTTTCTTTATTTCCTTCTTTTTCTTCCTTCCCTTCCTTCCTTCCTTCCTTCCTTCCTTCCTTCCTTCCTCCCTCCTTCCCTCCTTTCTTTCTTTCTTTCTTTCTTTCTTTCTTTCTTTCTTTCTTTTTTCTTTCTTTATTTCCTTCTTTTTCTTCCTTTCCTTCCTTCCTTCCTTCCTTCCTTTCTTCCTTCCTTCCTTCCTCCCTCCTTCCCTTCTTTCTTTCTTTCTTTCTTTCTTTCTTTCTTTCTTTCGAGAGAGCAAGGGGCAGAGAGAGAGGGAGAGAAAGAATCCCAAGTAGGCTCCACACTGTTAGCACAGGGCCCTACATGGGGCTCAAACTCATGAACCATGTAATCAGAACCTGAGCTGAAATCAAGAGTTGGATGCTTAACTGACTGAGCCACCCAAGCACGCCAGGATATTTGGATTTCTTACTTGTACTATCTTTCCCATCCCCTCCGCCTGTCCCATAAATTACTTCCTTCCCCTTTCCCCTGAGTTACTGAGAATATTCCTATTAAAGGGGATTCAGTGAAAATCATGGAGGCCTCCTTTTGCCTTCTACTACTAATTCTCTAATTCTGGGCTACATTTGGACGTTGAGAATCCTTTCTGACTAAATTTTCAAATTATGTTTCCTATATGTTATGAAACATGTCAATAAGATTACATATGGCTTAAACAAATATAATTTTCCTCCAAACCTATGCTAATTATACTACTCTGGCCCTTCCTCCCTGAATACAAGAAAGAAATCCAATTTTAGAGGAATAGGAACAAATGTATACAGCAGCTAATGGATATTATTTATTGCTTGGGCAATACGAAAATTACACGGTGTTGCATACTACAATAATACAAATTATAGCTTATTAGACACTGTGGAGGAGGGAAGATGTAGAGTTAGCACTCACTTTATAAGAATTTTATAAGAACTCAAGTTTCTAAACTTGATAAATTAGGAAGAAAGAATTTGGATTATAAAAGACTGACATGATTTTTGACAGAATTCACTGGAGTTCTTTTTTTTTAATAAAATTTTTTAAACATTTATTTATTTTTGAGACAGAGAGAGACAGAGCATGAACAGGGGAGGGGCAGAGAGAGAGGGAGACACAGAATCGGAAGCAGGCTCCAGGCTCTGAGCCATCAGCCCAGAGCCCGACGTGGGGCTCGAACTCATGGACCATGAGATCATGACCTGAGCCAAAGTCGGACACTTAACTGACCAGGCCACCCAGGCGCCCCTCACTGGAGTTCTTTAACCCACCTAATGAATGTAAAATATGGAAATATGGATTTGATTTCCAAGTATCAATAAGTATCTTTTTCAGCAATACAACAATTGCAGAGAGAACATAAGCCACCTAAAACATTCTATAAACCATGAACAGAATTCCCTGAATATCAGATACACAATGAGAATTCAAACTTATAATTAAATTACCTCAATTTCTTAGTCATATTGCATTTACTTTCAGAACAGAGACAACTATTTGATTTTTTTCTCTCCAATTGTCTTTTAGTTCTTTATAATAAGTGAAAATGCACACACACACACACACACAATTTTGTTTTATTTGCAGTCAGACTTATGACTATGTTTTAGCTAAAAGATTATCTCTTAGAGTAAAAAAAAAAACCAAAACAAAAATAGAAACATCTAGAGACATATCTTAAAGAAACAGAAATTATGATAGAGTAAATTTTAACTTTATACCTAGGTGTGTGTGTGTGTATAGTTAAATTCTGAATATAATATAATTAAATCACTTTTGCTATGGTTTTTGTTATTTACATAAACAAAGAAATCTGAAAAACAAATTTTACCTCCATCTCCTCGCAAAAACAAAATACAGTTCAGAACTGCATCCTAATGCATTTATTAAAAGAAGAAACTTTCATAATTTGAAGAACATTGGTGGTAATACTGAAATGATCAAAATGTTAAGCCAAAATTGTGATTGATATAAGGGTCCCTGGGTGGCTCCGTCAGTTAAGTGTCTGACTTCAGCTCAGGTCATGATCTTGCACTTCACAAGTTCAACCCCGCATCGGGCTCTGTGCTGACAGCTCAGAGCCTGGGGCCTGCTTCAGATTCTGTGTCTCCCTCTCTCTCTGCCCCTCCCCTGCTCATGCTCTGTCTCTCTCAAAAATAAACATTAAAATTTTTTTTTAAATTGTGACTGATATAAATTTGCCTTCAGTAAGTAAATCACCAACATTTTGTCTTCTCATTATTATATTCTTAATTTGTTATATAAGTATAGGAAAAGTATTTAGACAGAATTATAAGAAGAGGCTTTATTTTAAGATTGATGCTGAAATGTGGATATATGCTTTGCAACAATAACACTGGAAATTTATTAGTATCAACATCTTTTTCCAACCTGTGAAGCAAGTTTGTGTATCATTTTCATGAAAAGATTTTTTTAAATGTTGATTCAAGAGAATGTTACTATTCATATAAAAACAAGCCTTGAATCAGTGACTGTAATTACAGTAAGTGTATTTTTGTATTATTTTTGTTTGTTTGAATGGTCTTCATTATATATATGGTTTGTGTACTAATTACTACAAGTTTTCTATAGGCTTTGTTAGTTTGGGAGATGTTTGCTTTTAATTAAATAGTCTTGTTTCATTCACCCAAGACCTGTACCTGAAGACCTAATATAATCTTATCATGGGTAGTAAATAATCTTCACAGTCTGTTTTTAAAAGTCTGGCACTATTTGAGACACTTTATATAATTCTGGAGCCTCTCAGTCTTTTAGCTGTCCAGGGACCTATATAATCAGATGAACGCAGGAAGTCTTTACATATGTTGTGTCTAAGGACACCCTTTTTCCTATGCAAACCCAGGATTATGTTTCTTCACGTTTGTGCAATTGATTTCTCATCAGTAGATCTCTGAGGGTGATGGTATTTTTATACCCATTATACAGATGATTAGCTGGGACTCAGAAGGGTTGAATGATTCACACAGCTAGCAAACTGCAGAGCGTGGGCTTGGATTTAGACCTTTCATGGTTAAGTTCAGTCTCTTTCTCCTTTACTCTGTGTTGAATATCTAGTATTGACTACTCCATTGCCCCACTCAGAGATTTCGTTATGAATCATAAATATGGATTTCTTTGTGCCTTATGTTACTTGGACAAATCAAGATACTTAGTAAACCCATTCTGACAGGGCATGAATGGCAGAAAGCACACCTATTGCTAAACTCACTCATAAATATGTCTCAGCTTCTATATGGATAAATATTTAACCAAATAAATTTCAAAATCATATTACATTTTGAAAATGCTAGCTTTCTATTTAATTCAGTGAACATTTTTTATTTTTTTAATGTTTATGTATTTATTTTGAGAGAGAGCATGTGTGAGCGGGGGAGGGGCGGACAGAGAGGGAGAGAGAGATAATCTTAGTCAGGCTCGATGCTATCAGCACAGAGCCCAATATGGGACTCACCCCATGAACTGTGACCTAAGCCAAAATCTAGAGTCAGATTAGTAAGTGGCTGAACTACCCAGGTACCCCAATTCAGTGAGCATTTATTGAGTACCTCCTGTGTGCTGGAGATACTAAAATGATTTCTCGTAGAAGTCTTTTAAAAAATAATTCTACAGTATAAAGAACATATACGAATGGCCAATAAGCACATAAAAACATATTCAACATCATTATCTGTCAGAAAATTGTATCTTAAAACCATGATGAGATACACTTCACACTTGCTGGAAATGTTAGAACTGACACTGGAAATATTGGTGAGATTATGGATGAACATGTACTCTAATACATCCAACGACTATGGAAAACTATTTGGCAGTTTCTTCGAAAATTAAACACACAACTACACTCTAAGGAAGAAATTCCACTTCTCGGTTTTTATCTAAGAGCAATAACATATGTTCACAAGAAGATCTGGATAAGAATGTTTTTAAAAGTTCTCATCAGAAGAAAAAATTGTGTGGTGATGGCAGTTAACTAAACTTATGTGGTAATCATTTCACAATATAGACAAACATTAAATCATTATGCTGCACATCTGAAACTAATACAATATATGTTGATTATATATCAATAAATAATAATATTTTAACAAATTTATTTATAATAAACCAAACCAGGAAACAAATGTCCATCAGTGGAAGCTATATTCATACACCAGAATACTACACAATAAAAAAAGAAGGAAATACTGATAACACTCAGTAAGATTAATGAGTTTCACAAAACTGAAGAACTAAACAAGCTAGACATGAAAGATTACATGTTGTATGATTTTAATATATGAAGGTCAGAACAGACAAAACTAACATACAGGGATAGAAAACAGAATGGTGACTGCCTGCGGTAGGTGGGAGTGAAGTGACTAAAAAGGGACATGAAGAAACTTTCTGGGATGATGGAAGTGGCTATACAGTAGTCCCCCCTTATCCATGGTTTCACTTTTTTGCAGTTTCAGTTACCCACAGTCTGGAAACAGATGAGCCTCCTTCTGGTAAATCATCAGAAGGTCAATAGTAGCCTAATGCTTCATCACAATGTCTACCTCATTCACCTCACTTCATCTCATCTCATAGACATTTTATCATCTCGCATCATCACAGGAAGGATGAGTATTGTATAAAATTATTTTGAGAGAGATACCACCTTCTCATAACTTTTATTACAGTATATTGTTATAATTGTTTTATTTTATTATTACTTACTGTTGCTAATATCTCACTGTACCTAATTTATAAATTAAACTTTATCATAAGTAAGTATGCATTGAAAAAAAACAGTATGCACAGGGTTCAGTATTATTTGCAGCTTCAGGCATCTACCTGATGTCTTGGAACATATCCCCTAGAGATAAGGGGTTAAGTACTGTATATTGACTTTTGCATTGACTATGTACATATACACACTTGACAAAACTTGTCAAATTGGTCACTTAAGATCTGCATGTTTGCTCTACGTAAATTGAACCTCAATTTTTGTTTAAAAAAAGTAAATTTGTGGTAGATCTCTTGTAAAGACAAACAGAGAGGGAGGAAGGCAAACCACAAGAGACTCTTAAATACAGAAAACAAACTGAGGGTAGACAGGGGATGGGAGAGGAGGAAAATGGGGGATGGACACTGAGGAGGGCAGCTGTTGGAATGAGCAATGGGTACTGTATCTAAGCCAATTTGACAATAAATTACATTCAAAAAATCTCTTGTAAAGAAAACAATCTGTTTGTAAGCAACTTCCACCTTTTTTGTTTATGTTAATAATTAATTTTAAAATTTAATGTTTTCTTAAAGTAAGGGATACCAAGCAGACAAGTCTGGTTGAGCCCTAATGGACACAGATTTTCAATCTATCCCTCTACACTCTAAAGTTCAAGCTCAGAATAGATTTTACTCATTCATCTACAAACGCATTCATACATTTATTTTGACAAATGAGAAATAACCTTTGAGTGGAGACTGCCGTTTTCCAGCAAATTGAAAATAACATGTGTTAAAAACTAGCACTGGCTTTAAGCTATGATTTCTAACCACTCCTTCAGGATATTGAACTTATTTGCCAACGCTTTCCAGGCATGAAAAGTTTGAAAAGAACCCTAGGATTCTGTGTTTATGGAAGTGCCAGATTGTGACAAGTACACAGCTCCCAAGCACTACGCAACATACACCTCAATCATCCAGAGGGGCAAAGCGAGCTTCCTGTGTGGACCCCAGCACCCCCCTGCAGGTGACTTAAGAGGGCCTCAGCCACAGTGTTTGTGGAGAGGGCTGTGCTAGTTTCCAGGAATATTCAATCTGTGGCCTCTGTGCACAGCCTGCCAAAAGCACTGCGATTGGTTGTGCCAATTGTGTTGGTGTTTTATGGCTCTGTTTGTCTTTAATGATCTGTAGCTTCTCTCACCATGAAAGCTTCTGAATCTTGGCTCCTTCCCAACTGCTCTATTGATCTGAAATTTGGCCAGCAAGCAAAATCTTTTGTTTGTTTTTGGGATTATTTTTATTATCTGGCTCCAGACAGGGAGCACAGAATGGGGTGGAGACTTCACAGAAATGAGGACATCTACTCCTTTGGTAGCACTCCTGAGGGCCTAAGACCAGTCCTCTGGTGCTATAAAAGAACACTGTTCAAAGCTGTAAAGAGAATTCACATTTGCATTGTATTGATGGCAACAACAGCTTGTTAGGCCCCCATCTGTCAGAGCAGAAGGTATTCTGCAGTTCAGAGAGTCAGGGCTCTGGGGCACTTCTTTCCAGAGTGATCTACTGCAAAACAACAGACACCAGTTTAGAGAGGACGAGTTTACACATAGGTGGAGTAATAACTCCCTATATGTTATGATTTTAGGGCTGGGAACTAACCCAGATCCTGATTTATTTAAGCTCACTACAGTTTTAAATTCTGCTAAACCCGTGTTTCCAAAACTGGGTGCCCTCAGCACCCTACCAACTCTAAATGAGAAAAGCAAGTCTTCAAAAATTTTTGTGGTCAGTCAGTTATTTTGGGGAAAAATCAACATATAATCATTTCTTAAAGATTTGTAACTCCTATTAACACACTAAAAACTGTGGAAAAAAAATCCCAAGAAAAAGACCTGTTTTTCTTTCTTTTAACCAGCACTTCCAAAATTTCTTGATCATGGGGCTCCATTTAGAAGAGGTTTTATACAATATATCTCAGATTGGAAGATAAGAACTTTCCATGGAAAACCTTTTAGAAGAGACATTGAATGAAACATACATTAAGGTATAAATGATGACTATAGGCCTTCCCTAGAGATAGATTTTGAGGGGACAGGAATGTATGGGTATATGTGTGTATTTACGTGTGTGTGTGTGTGTTTCCATGTATGTGCAAGTGTTAGAGTTAACTGTCCAAGAAATCTGTTATCCTCTTCTTTAATTATAGAGTCATAGCTAGGAAGCAGCTTCACAGCTAAGGACGACATTTTCTAGCTTCCCCTACAGCTGGATATGGCCATATGATTAATATTTGCCAACCGGATATGAACAGAATTGAGGTATATAACTTCTGGCTAAGGCTTCTACCACAGAATACAGATGACACCAAGTCTTCTAGGGCCACAGTGTATTAGTATGACTCTTAAATCAAATCTAGAGGACAACCATTTTGATAAACAGGAACAAAGACTTGCACTACTACACGAATGAGAAATGAACTCTTATATTGAGAAATATTTTAGGATCCATTTGTTATAGTGCTTCAGTCTAACCTCATTAATATTCTATTGGGAGAGGAGATGGTGAGCAATAACATT
The DNA here is from genome assembly GCF_014898765.1 of Herpailurus yagouaroundi. Taxonomy (NCBI): domain Eukaryota; kingdom Metazoa; phylum Chordata; class Mammalia; order Carnivora; family Felidae; genus Herpailurus; species Herpailurus yagouaroundi. Next base: position 84,732,895 of record NW_024412388.1, on the reverse strand, counting down.
TGGGAAGATATTGGGAACGAATGAAGAGAATCATTTAAGAGCATCACACACCTGAGGGACTTAAGCAGTAAGTATCTGCAGAGAAGAGAGCCAGGGTCTGATGGTCCTACATTTAATTTTGCTTTTCTCACTCTATGTAAGTAACTTAGAGCACCTGCATTGGAAATAAACAAACCCACTTTCAATATTTGGCTCAGCCACTTACTAGTATGTCTTTCTCCTTTGCCAAGTCTCAAGTTTCCACACGGTAAAAAAAATGGATAATGATTTTCAACTTACACAATTATTTTAAGAACTAAATGAGAAGACATATGCAGTACATATGTGTACTGCACACATATACACATGTGTATTTAGAAACATGCACACAAAGTGGTAGTCATTAATGCTAGTCACAAATATTTTATGTGTCTTCCTCTTGGGCACATATTATGATTTCATGTCCCTATGTCCTTGAAATCAGGAGCTGTCATGTGACCTTCTAGGCCAAAGTTTTACAAGCCAGTACACACTTTTCATGTTTCCCGTTTCCTACCTCAGCAATTAAAAAGTGCAGAGGTGAATTGATCCCCTTTCCCCTGGTACTTGGAAGAGAACAAGGACAACTGGAGAGCTGGGGACTCCAGAGTACCCACATGAGCACACACCATGAGTAAAAAAATAAACCATTGTGGTGTAATGTGGCCTTCACTGAATGGCTTAGATACTGGTTGTCAGCACTACAGCTGTGCCATAACATGAACCTAAACCGTACTCAAATACTGTTTTTGCTTACCATTCAGCTGACAGTCAGTAAGTAAACTATTATTGCAGGCTGGAAAGCTGGAGACCCATGTTATGAAGTCACAAACTATTTATTAAACCTGTTGCTGCAATGATTTAAAAGGTAAACAAGTACCTAATGAACTTGGGAGTTCTGGGAGAAGAGACTGGAAAAGCATGTCAGTGTATGTTAGAGTTAATCATGGTTGCATTTGACAAGGCATTACAAAAACAAGATAAGCACAACAAAGCATTGGCTGGCTTGCAAGCAAGAATGAAAGGGGTTAGAGGGAGCCCAGACGAGTATTTTCATAAGGTTAGAAAGATAAGTGCTTTTCAACCCTCATGGTAACAGATAAAACTGAGGAAGCTTTTGGGTAACAAATGCCTATTAAAATTAAGCCTTGTGAGGAGGATCAAATCAAGGATATGGTTCTCACACCCATGAATTAAATTAATCTCAAAGCAAAGACCCAATTACAATACTGGCAACTGGTAAATCCCTTTAACTGGAGAAAAAAACATTGATTAGAGAAAAGAGATTAAAAATCACTATGTGTTTAAACAGAGTGAGACACATGGTGTGGGGACATGGAGAAAGCAAAAAATACGGAGAAATAATAATAATTATGTGAAAAAAACAGAACAATGGATGTGATCATTTGCATATACATCTACTGTTATAAATAAGGAGCATTTTTTTTTGAGGAATTCATACTATCAAAAAGACTATCAGGCTATATTAAAAGGGAATCTGACATATGATGACCACTGACTTTCCAGCCTCCAAGCTATAATTTTCAACACTTATTTCAGAGGTGACCAAGAGGGTTAACAGAGAAGGCAAAGCATACAAGGCAGGGATAAAGGCCACTGAGAACACTGAGCATCACTTGGATATCCTGGCCTTTAAGTCTGATGTCTTGATGGAATGGAAGAGATATACTGAATTGAGTATCTGTACTCAGTGGTTATCACAAGGATTGCAGTAGTCATTACCACTGTTCACGATTTTTCTATTTCTCTTCCATTTAGACATACGGTAAGTTAAAATATTTTTGACCTCTTCGATCTGAGGGTGTCCACATGATTTGCTTTGGCAAATAAAATGGGAGTGGGCACGACTACAGTGCCAACTCCCAGGGGAAACATAGAGATCTGGCTGATGACTTTGCCATATTTCTTTTTCCTACTTGGCAATAGTAGTAACACAGAGATGTAACCTCCCTCAGTTTGGGCCCTTACATGAGGATACCTTAGAAGCCTGCCATGGACATGAAGATTGACAAATAAACCACTGCAGTTTTGAGCCAGTAAGATTTTGGAGTTGTCTGTTACTGCAGCATAGTTATTCAATTTTGACAGAGAGAAATCAAAACCAGTTTTACAGGGATAGTTAATGTTATAGTAGGTTAAATCAGAAAAAGATGCAAAAATGATGTTTAGGAGCAGTGTTTCTTTAACCGTGGATTGTGGCTTGTTTATTAGTGAGCTGTAAAATCAATTTGGTGGGTTTAGGGTGCAGCCTTTTCTAGAACAGAAGAGAAAATATCATATAGTAAAGATTAAAGCATGATCTGTGTGTGTGTGTGTGTGTGTGTGTGTGTGTGTGTGTGTATAAAAGAGAAGCAGAGGTCGATATAAAGTATATTTCTTAGTGTGACTCGCCATTAAAAGTTTGAGAGTTACTCATAAAACCTAATTAATTGGAACACTTGAATGACTGAATTTAGATATGAAAGGCCATCCCCAAAGGGTTTGTGGTCTGTTAACGTCAAAGTGTTCAGTTCTCAAACTTTTCCTGTTCAAACATTTGTTCACAGAATTCAATGAAGAGCTTATCAACTTTTTTATTGAGTTCAGATGAAATTGATAAAACAATATTGATAATATATGAAAAGCTATGTCGAATAGCAGCTATAAGGAATAATAAAGATTAGTATATATTGTCCTGATTAAAACAAAACAAAACAAAACAACACAGGATAAAGTCGTTGACACCTATGAGCCAGTGAGTTTGGTATTGTGACAGAGAATATCATAAAATGATATATCTAAAAAGATTTAAAGAAGTGACAGCATGAATATTTTGATTAAGTTATGTCAGGTGAATATATTACTTATAACGGTATTTCTAGATATTGGCTCAGAGTTACATTAAAGACTATATCAGGATGTCAGAAACTCATTTGATAGAACTTCTTAAAATATATTTGAAGAAAATGAAGAAATTTGGGCTTGTAGTTGTACTATTGGGTAGATTCATCATTTCTGTAATGATGATTTATAAAGAGTATTGCTAATAAATCCACTAATTTGGAGGGAGATGCCTAAGGACATGTTAATGACCTCTGTCCTCACCTCTTTCCTACTCAAATATATGTTCACTGTCTTCAGTGAAGAGTTTATCTAATTTTTAGGTGACATAAAACTGAGATGGATATTGAATAAAGTAGGTTAGAGGCTCAAGGTAAATAATATCCCCCCAAAGGGTAGGGGCACTTGGGTGGCTCAGTCAGTTAAGCATCTGACTTCGGTTTGGGTAATGATCTCATAGTTTGTGTGTTCGAGCCCCGCGTCGGGCTCTGTACTGACAGCTCAGAGCCTGGAGACTGCTTCTGATTCTGTCTCCTTCTCTCCCTGTCTCTCCTCCATTCATGATCTGTCTCTTTCTGTCTCAAAAATAAATAAACATTAAAAAAAATGAATGTCCCCAAAAGGGTAGAGTTATGAGTCAAACCTAAAAAAAAATCTAATAAGGATAATTATAAACTTAAAAACTTAAAAGTTCAAAGGCACAGATGAACCCAGAATAGACAAAATTATAGATACAAAGATATATTTCAAAGATAACATCAAATAGTAAGAGAAAACCCTTATATAGCACTTTGTGAAAAATACTTTTGTAACTAGTTTACTTATATTTACTCATCAAAACCATCCTATAATGTGTCATTTTTGTCCCCAGTTACTGATGGAAAAACTGAAGCACCTTAATTTAAAATAACTGACCAGTACCACAGAGCTGATAAACCACAGAGACTGGATAAGAAAATAAGTAGTCTGGCTCCAGAATATATTCTATCCATCTATTGGATTCAACAGTGTGGTAAAACCACTGAGACCATGTAATGTGCTTTTGGGTTGATCTTATTGTACAGATCCAAACCAAGGCAGAGGCTATGCAATGATTAGTCTCTGAAATATTGTTCTCAATTATGGCCCACACTCCTTAAGAGAACAGTGGCAAACAAGTATGTTCAGAGAAGGACTGGGACTGGATAGAGTGTGTAATCAGAGGAAATAATCAATAGTCAAAAGAACTGTTAACATACCAATGATACTGAATCTGAAAATGAGAAAATATGGGGACTATAATAGCTATCTTAAAAGAGTGGAATCTATGTCACATAGAAAAGAGATTTGTTTCATTGTGCATGAATATAAGAACAAAGGCTTGATAGAGTTAATGAATGGTAAATCGTGGTTCAATATGTAAGTAATAATTTCCTAATAATTATAGTTATTTATGTAATAATACAGGAAGAGAATCCCTTGTGAAATATGTTTTTAATGGCAGAGATGTTTATTAAAGGATACATAATAAGATATCAAGGATGTTATAAAATTTTTACATACATAATTGAATTCAGACTATATGGCCTCAAATTTTTATGAGTCTACACTTCTATGAATTAAAAAAAAAAAAAAGAGGCAAAGTGGTGTCATTTTCCTTTAGCCAGAGACACACTGCATTTGACCTGAGTAGGGTTTATTGACTTGTTGCATTATTGACTCAATAAGACAGGGTTAGAAATGACTTGTTTTAGGATTTGTCTGAAGTTAGGTGATTTGGGGGAGGCTTTGAGGAACTGGGGCTTTATCCTGCATCAGACGCTAAGAGGAAGCAGAGGCAATTCTATGATTAGGTATCTTACCACCTCTTATCTAGAAGGTGAGAAGAATGGAATGAAGCTAAAATTTTGATTGGTAGTAAAGCTGTAGACACTCATGTTAGCCAGGATAGGATATTTGGTGTATTTCTGTGGTGGGAATAATATTTTGTTTTGTCTGTGTATATACAAGATTAGACAATGGTCTTGTTTTTGTCTTGATTTATTACAATCACAGAATGGTCTGATTCTGGTACTCTGTAAAACTGTTTATGTTGAACAGGAGAAGAGAAGCTTAACATGAATACTAGGACATTTCATCCCCAGCTGCCACACTGCCTGTGGCAGCATGTCCTTCATGACTTGAACTCCTGCCTGACAGGCCTACTTTGGTTCCAACTTCCATTGGGTAACTTTTCTCCAATAACATTCTCAAGAGCAGGGGCTATGCCTTATTTACCTGTATATGCCAAGAATAGAGCCTAAATACAGTAGGTGCACTATTATGATGATGATATTATACAGTATTTATTATTATGTACCTTAGAGTATATATGTTATAGAATATATATACACACTTTTTATTATATACCATTATATTATATTGTTACATTAAAATGTGGAAGTAATCTGAAGTCAGTGTTTGTATTCTGTAGCTTCCTTGACTGAATTAAGTAGAGCACTACTCCATTTAGGTGGAAGCAATGTGAATCTGAGAGGCTGAAATGGCTCTTTTTTGGTCGAATGATTTCCAAAAACTTTAGACATTATATAAGTCTGTACAGATAAGTCTCTTGATGTCAAATTCAGATTATTTCACTGACACATATGCAAAACATGACGAAAAAAGCATAGAAGATATTGGGCTGTTTAAAATGCAAACCACACAATCAGATAGCAGCCCAGCAGGCATGTGAAAATCTGAAATTTTAACTATTCCCACTTCCTTTAATGAAAACCCTTAGATGGACTTTTCATATTGGTTGGTTGCTCTCTCATTTTTTAAATATATCAATGTCCCTATACAGAGTGAGAGCTGTGAATGAGCCTTCTTATGATATGCTCAAAATTTACTATCCATTCATGGAAGCCCTTTTATGTTTGTTTGTTTTACTACTGTTTGTTTACTTGTTGACAATCTAGGAAAAAGTTCATGAAAAGGACAGGAATTTTCAATATCCCTAAAGAGGAGAGTAGTTAGAAACATCAAGAATGATATTTGAAAGTCTTCATGGATTGCTTAGCTTATTTGTCTGGCTTCCCTACAGTTCTAGTTGGCTCAGCTGGTTAGTACCCAGTGCTAAGAAAACCAAGCTTGTGGCTTTGATCCACTTTGAACTAGAAAGATTTTTGGAGACTGTTGAGATTAAAAAACTATTCTACTTCCAAAGGCTATGAAAGGACAAATTCTAAACATGTGGTAGACACCAGTGTGAGTGAAAGAGAGGATTCTCAATGCAAACCAATCATTATTTCTGAATACTGCACTCAGAGGTGGGCTGGTTAAAGGGTGTAAGGGGTATCAATGACCCTAGCTAGAGTAGTAGGAATAATAATAATAATAATAATAATAATAATAATAAATAGTAATAATAGAATGGGGCCACAGATTTCCTTATACTACAACCTAGAAGTATAGAAAAAAAATGCACCTTAATTTTAGGACTCATTAATTTGAATTTCTTCCTAAGCCCCAAAATATTGGATATTGAAGGAGAAAAAAACCCCAAAATATTTGGTTATATCTGTTTTAAAATTTAGTCTGATCTAGAAAATTAAGATGTTCTTTTAGATAATGCTCAGTTTAACTTAGAAAAAAAAAAAGCCTTTGCTTCTCATGTTTCTATGTGTTCTGCCCTTCTACTAGCTCCTGTTCCAGAAGGCATCCAGGTTCCAAGTGGAGAATGTTGAGGCTCAGGCTACATGAGGCAGAGGAAGACCTCAAGGGCAGTATCATTGGATCTTCATGTCTCAGGTATGATGTCTCTCTGGTCTACCTGGTTGCTGATTATTTTATGGATACTAATAACAAAAGTCTGTCATTTCTGATGCTGTGATACCTCTTACCTCAGTTGGGTGCACTAATTCAGCCCTTCTGCAGCTCTTGGACCACCTGAATCTTTATGTCTCATCTCCCATTGAGCCCCCTAATCAGGTACAATAATCTCAGACTCTGCTTCAGGGTCATCTGGCCTCTTCCCATGCTATACTCATTAACTTTCAACTCAGAAGAGGCAGTGGCATGGACTTCCAGCTGTATTACAAAGCTGTAATCATCAAGATAGTATGGTACTGGCACAAGAACAGATACTCAGATCAATGGGATAGAATAGAGAACCCAGAAATGGTCCCACAAACGTATGGCCAACTAATCTTTGACAAAGCAGGAAAGAATATCCAATGGAATAAACAGTCTCTTTAGCAAGTGGTGCGGGAAAACTGGACAGTGACATGCAGAAGAATGAACCTGGACCACTTTCTTACATCATACACAAAAATAAACTCAAAATGGATGAAAGACCTAAATGTAAGACAGGAAGCCATCAAAATCCTCGAGGAGAAAGCAGGCAAAAACCTCTTTGATCTTGGCCGCAGCAACTTCTTACTCAACATGTCTCCAGAGGCAAAGGAAACAAAAGCAAAAATGAACTACTGGGACCTCATCAAAATAAAAAGCTTCTGCACAGCGAAGGAAACAATGAGCAAAACTAAAAGGCTGCCGATGGAATGGGAGAAGATATTTGCAAATGACATATCAGATAAAGGGTTAGTATCCAAAATCTAGAAATAACTTATCAGACTCAACACCCAAAAAACAAATAATCCAGTGAAGAAATGGGACAAAGACATGAATAGACACTTCTCCAAAGAAGACATCCAGATGGCCAACCGACCCAAGAAAAAATGCTCAATGTCACTCATCATGAGGGAAATACAAAGCGAAACCACAATGAGATACCACCTCAGACCTGTCAGAATGACTAACATTAACAACGAAGGCAACAACAGATGTTGGAAAGGATGCAGAGAAAGAGGATCTCTTTTACACTGCTGGTGGGAATGCAAACTGGTGTGGCTACTCTGGAAAACAGTATGGAGGTTCCTCAAACAATTAAAAATAGAACTACCCTACGACCCAGCAATTGCACTACCAGGTATTTATCCAAGGGATACAGGTGTGCTGTTTCGAAGGGGCACATGCACCCAATGTTTATAGCAGCGCTATCAACAATAGCCACAGTATGGAAAGAGCCCAAATGTCCATCGATGGATGAATGGATAAAGAAGATGTGGTGTGTATATATATATATATATATATATATATA